>NC_044304.2:126207937-126518413 GCF_007474595.2 Lynx canadensis
ACATAAGATGCCCAAATATATACAAAACAAACAATACAAATCTTAAACATTTTTACAAAGGTGAAAATGTAAAGAAATGGAGACTATGGATTTATGTATATAAACAATTCACTCTGAATCCCATCTGATGTGAAAACCTAACTGTATTTGATACAATTATGTTAGAATTACAGTGGACAAAACTGATGAAATTCTAATCCTCAATAGCCTACAGCAAGTAACTATTAAAATTAATGCAACCTTCAACTATTCTCCTAAGTACTGCTGCTATAAATTTTCTATTTATTAAAACTTCAATTTTAGGGAACAAAACTGACCTTAGTGCTATTTCAGGAAAGAGAATAAACATTAATTAAATCTTCAATCCCAACTTTTAAAGTTTAGAGCTCTTTAAGTATTCTGCTAATCTGCAACAATTTTTGGTTCATTGCTAACTTTTAAAATAGGTTAAGACAATCAATGTGATTTAAGGTCATTTTTTTGTCTGGATAGCACTGGTTTTTGTCTTTATACTGAAGCAGTAAGGCAAGAAAGTGTTTCCTTTTCCAACTCAGATACAGAATATCCATTTTAAAATTCAGGGACTAGAATCACTATAAATAATCCTTTGACCAACAGGATATTAAGGCTGTTGTGATTTTCCTTTATATTTAAACTGTAACATGATTAGCAGTTATTGCCTACAAATGTTGAATTTATAAGCATTTGGGCTTAAATCACAGGACGTAAAATATTGCCATTTGTCTATACTTCAATTCCAGTTAATAATGCACAGTTTTCACAATCACCTTTGATAAGTTTGAAGACAAAGTTAGAAAATGCTACACCAAAGCTGAAACTGGAGGACTATGCTACAAGGAAATATGCTCGAGGGGTCAAGAGTGGTTTTCCAGTATCTGGTCAGTGTTGGCACAGTGTATGCCCCAGCTCTGCACAGAAATGTGCAGGTCACACTCCAGCAATCATGGCACTGTGTGGGTACGTTTAATGCTCCAAAGGGCCTGGCCTGCTACTTACCAAAAGTGACATGTGTGGCTCTGTGAGAACCACCAGATGCCAGTTAGAATACATCCTGTCTGCTGCAACATTCTTCTTGGAGGCAAGCCCTTCTAGATATGTGAATGAGAAAATCACATAACCTAGCCCGCATAAAATTTCCTAAAATAATTTCCTAGCAGGAATGTGGACCAGGCTTTGCAGTATACATCTACCAGTGTTAGCACCATATTTAAGCCTGAAATGAGGTAAAGATAAACTCTCAGATAGCTTTGGGTAAAAATTACAGTAGCATTTTGAATGGGGTATTTACAGCAGTGTTCTTCCTGATCATTAAAATAAGCTGTTTGAAGAACTGATTCCAAGTGTATATACCCAAGTATGTATTGAAATCAATAAATTATACAAAGCTAGGGGTATATGCTTTTAGCAGAGGAAATGTAGCAAAACAGAACTCTCATTTTTCAAAGTCAAACTGTCATTATTGGCTTGATGAAATAAAATATACTCAGCCAATATCACAAGACCAGTTTACCAAATGGCAATGTCCAGGAATTCCACTTTTCAGGGCATGGTCAAGTTTACGGTAGATGCTACCTAGTCAACATCCAGCTCCTACAGAAACTACATTAGTGTATTTGTGTCTTGCTGGTCACTCCATTTAACAAAAAGGTGAGTAGCTTCTCTCTCTTCCCCAGCTATTTTAGTCTATGTAGACAAACCACTTGTACTTACCATCTATATACAGGAATGGGGAAGGAAAGACCCTAAAACTTCGTTAAAGTCTGGAAGGGATAAAGTTTGTTTCAGCAAATAAAGTTTAGGGAATAACTAGATAAAATGAGGTAATTCTCTAATTTAGTTCCTATAAATTGATCAGGTGAAACAATAATGTGTAAAATAAAGAAAAAAAAGCAGCTAGCTTTTGGGAGCATAACAAAACTAATTTTTCAAAGAATTACCATTATTTATCAAGTAAAATATAATCCTGTAGTTAAAACAAGACTGGAATTCGGTCTCTAGCCAGGGCTGGTCTTGGTGCTCAGGCAGATGCTTATTACTCAGTTTGACCAAGATTCTTCAAAAACACTCACCAGTAGTATTTTCATCGGACTCTGTTGAGATCCAGATGAAAATAGGAGGAACTTCCCCCTGCAGCCTATAGAAACATGTTAGGGAAACAGTGTAAGGTTGGTACTTAACCTTTTAAAAATTCAGCTGAATACTGCAGATCATTCTTCAGAAAACTCATGTAAACATTCATCTTTTATAAATATGCTGGTGCTAACTGCACCTAACTATAATATAGAGGTATAGCTTCACTATGTCTGCAAGAATGCTGATTAATATATAAGATCTTTCAGTTCCCTGTCAGTCAATTCATTCACTTCCATGATCTTCTCTAAATGTTCCATGTATCGGCCATGGTCCTGCAGGAAATGAGGGACCCTCATGTTTTCAATAACTGCCAATCCTTTTAAGCGATCCACATCTTCGTAAGAGACCTGAAAAAAGGAAGACAGTTTTTATACGTAAGTAACTTCTTCCCTAAGTCTTAAGTGAAACTTTACATGGACGGGTTTTCAAATTAATACCTGCAAAGTAACAAAAATCAGTGACTTCCTTTACTATATTAAATAAGAATGTGTTTTAAAAAATCACTAGTACTGATTTAACACTCAATCTTGGACTTATACTCAGTTTGTCTAGAAATTATACAACTAAATGTAATACATGTGTATGAGAAACTCTAAATCTAAACAAATGTTCTAAATTTAAATAAAAGAACCCAGGAAATAGCTAGAATATAAATGCCATATTATGGAATTAGGAAAATCAGCACAATTATATACTGAATTCCTATTTTCTATTTAATTTCAGAAATAAAATTGTGTTTTATGTTGAATTATTTTACTTTTATTTTGAATTTTTGTAAGCAAATATTTTATAAAATTTCACGTTATTCACTTACTTACATAAAACGTTTCACCCATAAATACCAAAGATTGGCTTAAGTTCTAGAAACTGTCATTACAACTTTAAATTCCAAAACATGGCTGGCTTTAAAAACTACTGTCTTCTGATCAACACTCTTCCTGATTCAGTGGAAAGATTATAAAGAAATCATGTTCATATTGTATTTTATTACATTTTAAAATTTAAGTTATTGAAATTATTTGAGTATTTATACCACTAAGTGTAATTAAAATGGGTTTGTTGTTGATACTCGTGTGGTTTAGTAATTTATTTTTCCTTTTTTGACTGAGGAGACACAGCCATAAATATGTTGCTAAAAGTCAATGTCCAAAAAATTACTGTGTCTGTTTGCTTTTAATTTTTGGTGTTTAATCCACTTTGAGTTTATTTTTGTCTATGGTGTAAGAAAGCAGTTCAGTTTCCTCAGCACTATTTACTGAGGGAAGTTGTCTTTTCTCCACTGTATATTCTTGCCTCTATCATAGATTAATTGATAAAGGCATGAGTTTATTTCTGGGCTATCCTGTTCCATTAATTTACATATCTGTTTTTGTATTAACGCCATACTGTTTTGATCACTACAGCTTTGTAGTGTTCCTTGAAATCTCGGATTCTTACACATTCAGTGTGGTTCTTTATTCAGATGGCTTTGCTATTCGAGGTTGTTTGTGGTTCTGTACAAATTTTAGGATTATTCTAGTTCTGTGAAAAATGCTACTGGTATTTTGATAGGGATTGTGCTGAATCTGTAGATTGCTTTGGCTATTAGGGAAATTTTAACAGTATTAATTGTTCTGATCCAAGGGCACAGTATATCCTTCCAATTGTTTGTGGCATCTTCATTTCTAGATATTTTATCCTTTTGGTACGATTGTAAATGGGACTAAATTTCTCTTTCTGCTTTGTTATTAATATGTAGACATGCAACAGATTCCTGTGTATTAAATTTGTATCCTTAGAAAAATATCTCAGCTGAGATTTGGGTAGAAAAAGTCTAAAATGAGCCCAGTGCATTTTACTTAGCCAGCAAACATGATGACATGTTTCTAAAAACAAAGGAGTAGCCAGTGGAAGGGCTGAATAAAATAATAAGTCTGGGGGTTCCTGGGTGGCTCAGTTGGTTAAGTGTCTCACTCTTTTGATTTTGGCTCAGGTCATGATTTCTTGGTTTGCAAGATTGAGCCCCACCTTGGGATCTGCACTGACAGTGCAGAGCCAGTTTGCGATTCTGTGTCTTCCTCTCTTCTGCCCTTCCCTCACTCATACTCTCTCAAAGTTTTGTTTTTTTTTTTTAAAGAGTAAGTCCATAACAATACTACAAAAAAGAATGAAATGTAAAAGAATCAAAATATCTCTATTTTGCTACCACTAGTGTAGTTAACTGGGCAAAGAACAATGGATATTAAAACCATTCCTTGAAAGATTTAAGGAACAGTACATTCACAGGTATTACCCCACAGATTACTTATTTAATACAAAAAAGATACCTTTATTTTCTGATCTTTCCAGATCTTTCCATTGTAATTTACCCAGTGATCAAACGAAGTATCACTGATAATGGAACAAAATCACATGTGTGCTTTCTAGCGTGATGCACTATAAACTATACAAGTCACGCATGTAGTGTATTCTTGGTAAAAAAGCGTTTAGCCTGAATCTAACCATAAGAAAACAATTCATTAATCCAGATTGTAGGAATTCCCAAGAAAATGGTCCTGGACTCTCAAAAATGTCAGGAAAAACAAAAACACTTGATAGAGGGCAGCACAAGAGGAACTGTTACAGATTAAGAGACTAAATATTATGAACAAATGCAGGATCCAATCCTGATTGTAGCTCTTTTTTTGTGAGCCAGGATCCAAAGGACATTTTTGGGATAATCTGAGAAATATTAAGTAGACTGTGTTTTAGATATTGTATTGAATCAGTGATACATTTCTTAAAAAAAATCACATGGTCATGTCACAATATTTGGGAGATAAAGGGGAAAGTGTTATATTTGCAGCTCACTTTAAAATGCTTTAGAAGATGTACATTAAAAATACATTGCCAAATTTATTTTTCCCTTCATTTACCTCTTATTGTCCACGAAGAAATTCTGAAACTTGGTTTTGTAACAACCATACTTCTTCCCTCCAGTTATCACAAGAAGGAAACTTACTCCAACACAAAGTATAAAAACAATTTGAACCTGAGTCTTATTGAATCATTAAATTGAGCTGAAGGAAATAATGACCCCGGGTGTTGGTTTCACACCAACCAATGGTTTTGCCATTGGTTTCACTCACCTTCCCCAGAGCAGTCAGCAGATGAAAGTCAATGGTCTCTCTGTACCGGAGGATCTGCAGGATGCCATCCAAGTAGACCTGGTCTTTACTGAAGCACCCTGGAGGAACCACAATAGCATTTATTTTCTGACGTTTAGTAAAATTACTAAGTAATTAGATACTAACCCATTCCCTTTACTGTAGGAATCAGCCCTGAGTGAAAATATACACAGCAAATTATCTGTCTTCATAACATAAAATAGAGGGTCTTGGGAAGCACCAGGATATTGTGCCGAGTGGCAGCTTCCCTTTAAGAATTTTTTCTCTCCAGATCCCCACTCCCGTAATTAAAGCAGCATTTTTTTTCCAGTTATAAAGAAACACAGGTAGTTAAAAATATAGGACTCATAAATACGTCACCCACACTCCCACTATTTGGTCATAACCCTAACTCTCATGTACACAGAGGCACTTGAGGCAAGGGGAAGGATGGCTACAAAGCAGTGAATCTCAAAGGCAATGTGAAGACATGGGATCTCAGAAACCCCTGGTTTTTAAAAATGCTACTCCTTACACCATTAAAAAGTTATAGGTAATGTTGATACTATTCCTCCATATGAAAATAAGAATTAGAACTGGATTTTAACATGGACACTTAAAAGCAGAACAAAATATGAAGACATGGAAAGTAGGAACAGCCCACGGGAACAGAGACTAGTTAAGAGTGTTCCACTCACAAAGAAAATTTTTCTCCCGTGACATAACTTATGTAAATTTTCTAAAATTTTGCTCTATTAAACGGACTAAAATTCTATCCTCCATTAAGTCCTACATTAAGAATTACTTTTTTTAGGTATGCTAAAAGCATAGGAATTATGGACAAAAAGTGGGACACTTTGTAAACTAGGCTCCTATCTCATAAGCTGGTCCTACTTTTCAGTAGGAACAAAACTCTTATTTGAGATACCTAATGCATGAGCCCTGACTGGATCTAGATTTTAAAAAATGGCTATAAGGAACACTTTCCTTATAGCTATTTTTCCTCCACAGAGTGGGAGAAAATATTTGTAAATCCTGTATCTGACAAGAGATTTGTAATTAGAACATATAAAGAACTCTTAAACTCAATAATAAAAGTAACCCAATAAAAAAATGGACTAAGGATCTAAATAGACAATTATCCACAGGAAATATGCAAAGGACCATGAAAGCACATGAAAAGATGCTCAACATCATTAATCATCAGGGAAATTGCAAATCAAAACCCCAGTGCGGTAGGACTTCCAAGGAAGATGGCAGAGTAGGAGGATCCTAAGCTCACCTTGTCCCAAGATGGAGATAATTATTAACACCCACATTAGTGTAAATAACTCAAAAAAACAACCTGAAGACTGGAAGAACACACTCTCCACAGCTAAATGTAGACAGGCCACACTGAAGAGGGTAGAAAGGGCAGCGATAGGAGATTGTCTTCAGGAGAGAGGAACACCGTAACCATGCAGGAAGGAGAGAGGATCATTGTAAAACATAGTGAAGGGAGAGGAGCAGATCCCACACCTGGCACCCTACACATAGGGGACCTGCACTACAAAGACAAATCCCTTAACATTTGGCTTTGAAAGCCAGAGGGGCTTAGCTTCATGGGTTCTTATAGTCAGTGGGGCTTAATACCTGGAACTTTAAAAATCACGAAGCTCTGGCATGGGAGACCTGGAGAGCAATAGGAAACTGAGTCCCTAACCTTAAAGAGAAAGCATACCAAACAACCCCACTGAGGTGCAGCATAGAAGCAGCACTGGGGTATATGGGAAGGAGACTTATTTAGTAATCTCAGCATGTGTGCTGGAGGGACAAGAATCTTTAGAAGACTTCTCCAAGAACAAAAGAGCTGATGGGTGCCATCCCTCTCCCAACCACAGCCTAGATACATGGACACATGCAGGAACCAGAACAAATACTCTCCACCTGGCTTGCTAACAGTGCATCCTGCCCCCTCCAGCCCATCCTCAGCAGTTCTCCAAAACAGCTACAGGTCCCCTCAGAGAGCAGACCCTCGCCCAGCTTGCAAAGCTGTATTCTCCTGCGGATCCACCCCTCCATCCTGGCCTCCACAGGAGTTTTCCCAGATGGCTGCAGGTCCCCTCCAACAGCAGACCACTGTGGATCTTGCAGGCACCATATGCCCCACCCCAACCACACAGCACTACAAAACCTCTTCTTCATAAGGCCACTACTCTCAAGAGCAGGAAAGGTAGCTGACTTTACTAACACAAAGAAACACATCCAGGAGAGTTAGAAAAAATGAGGAGACAGAGGAATATCTCCCAAATGAAAGAATAGGACAATATCCCTGCAAAAGAGCTAAATGAAACGGTTTATGCAATATGCCTGACAGAGAATTTAAAGTAATGGCCTCATGGGCTTGAGAAAAGAGTGGAAGATTTCAGTTAAGACCCTCGACAAAAAGACGGAAAACATAAAGAACCAATCCCAGATCGAGAACTCAATAAATGATATTAAAAATACACTAGTGGGAATAGATAGTAGAGTAGAGGAAGCAGAAGAATGGATCAGCAACCTGGAGGACAGAGTAATGGAAATCAAGAAGCTGAACAGGAAAAACAATAAAAAATGAAAATAGATTAAGGAAACTCAGCAACACCATCATGCATAATAACATTCTAAGGACCTCAGAAGGAGGAGAGAGAGAAAAAAGAGGGAAGAAAATTTATCTGAAAAAATAATAGCTAAAAACTTCCCTAATCTGGGGAAGATAAAAGAAATCCAGATCAGGAGGCACAAATGGCTCCCAATAAAATCAACCCAAGGAGATCCACACCAAGATATAGAGCAATTGAGATGGAGTTAAGATGGTGGAATAGTATGGAGACCCTGAGCTTGTCACCTTCCTGAAACACAGCTAGATCAGCATCAAACTATTTTTGAACACCAAGGGAACTGATCTGAGGATTAACGCAACAATCTGCATAATTTGAGCCAGAGAACTTGGCAGGTACATGGTGTGGAAAGGTGAATTGGGGGACAGAAAAGTCACGGAGCCATGGAGGACAGGGAGCCATTTTTGCGGAGAGAGGCCGGGTGGGGGGGGGGGGGATGCAGCGGGTCGGGATCATGTAAGAAAAGCACTCCCCCCAAAAGCAACTAGAGAGAAAGAAAAAGAGTGAAAACACAGGGAACTGGGCAAGAAATCTGTTCCCCAAAACTATTACAGAGTAAAAGGAGAGGGTTCCAATATCGCCAGGATTCTATAAACTGTGGAGCGCAGTCTGAAGTTTCGGTGCACCTGGCAGTGCTCTGGTGAGGAAGTGGGACAAATCCGCAGGAGCAGTACTCTGAAAGTTCCCCGTGTGCCATACAGGGAGGAAAGATTCCCCTGCTAGGAATCCATTTGGTAGAGGTCTCCCAGTGGGCAAAAGTCCCACCAGACCTCAGAGAGCTGCCACTTTTACTGAAATTGGACCAAAGACACTAGAGTGCAGGAAAACCTGGTGCCAGCTGTGTTGTGATTTACCATAAACTCTGAGCCTCTGCTGCTTTGGGAGCAGGCAGACATTTTCTGGGACAAGCCAGCACCCAACCATTGTTCAGCAAGATCTTCCCCCAGAGAATCAGTGCAGGTCTAAACCGCAGGGGTCTCTGAAGGGTGGGGTTTTGAAACACAGCCCCATCTGAGATAAAACTCTGGAGGGAGGCGCCACCTGGTACGCAGACAGCTTGAACAGAAGATAAAGGTGGGGAGTGGATGGAAGGCTAAGACAAAGGAGGGGTGTTTGATCACATGTTTGTGAGGGCACAAAATTCCGTGCCAGAGATTAGAGAGCTGGGTGAAGCTATTTTCACCTCTAGCAGGTACATATAGAGACCGACCCCACTGAGCTAAGCGGAGCCACCAAGTGGAGAACAGAGCTGTTACACCACACCCTGCCTACCTGTGCCCTCCAAGCACATCCCCCAGAAGACCAGCACAAATCCCTTCCAACTGCTTAGTCTACAGACTATAGTATGCTGCAGTTTCAATTCTAGGGGAAACTGGATATAACTTCATTTGGGTCTCATGCTGTTTGTTGGTTTGGTTGTTTTCTTTGCTTCCGTTTTTGTTTATGTTGTTTTCTTTTTCTTTTCTTTCTCTTTCTTGGATACAGAAAGAGCAAAATTTTAAATTTAAACAATTGTTTTATTCTATTAATTTTTTTTAAATTTTAAATGTTTTTTTTTCTCTTTTCTATCAAGCTTCTCTGAGCAAGTAGACTGGAACACACCTAGGATCTAGCTTCCTTTATTTGATTTTTTGTTTTGTTAGAATATATAGTAATTAAAATGGCAAGAAGCAGAAATTAAGAGAGAATTTTAAAGCAGCAAGGGAAAGGGGGTGCCTGGATAGCTCAGTTGGTTGAGCGTCCAACTTCAGCTCAGGTCATGACCTTGCAGTTTATGAGTTTGAACCTCATGTCAGGCTCTGTGCTGACAGCTCAGAGCCTGGAGCGTGCTTCAGATTCTGTGTCTCCCTCCCTCTCTGTCTCTGCCCCACTTGCACTCTTTCTCCAAAACATAAATAGACATTAAAATTTTTTTTTAAAGCAGCAAGGGAAAAGAAAACAGTTACACACAAGAGAAACCCAATTAAGACTATTAGCTGTTCAGCAGAAACTTTGCAGGCCAGAAGGGAGTGGCATGATATATTTGAAATGCTGAAAGAAAACCTGCAACCAAGAATACTCTATCCCACAAAGCTATCATTCAGAATAGAAGGAGAGAGATAATTTCCCAAACACAAGTTAAAGGAATTCATCACCACTAAACCAGCCTTACAAGAAATGCTAAAGGCGTTTCACTGAGTGGAAAGGAAAGACCATAAGCAGGAATAAGGAAAGTAGGAACCACAAAAGTAATAAAATAGAGCACATGTATAAAAATCAGTCAAGGGATTCACAAAATAAAAGGAAGTAAATTATGACACCATATACCTAAAATGTGGTGGGGAGAGGAGTATAGATTTAATGCTTTTAGTATAGTTTACTAATGAAGAACTTAATGAAGAGACTCCAGCAAAAATTCCTAGAACTGATAAATGAATTCAGTAAGGTTGCACAACACAAAATCATTATACTGAAATCCACTGCATTTCTATACCCTGATATTGAGCATATAGAGAAATTAAGAAAACAATCCCATTTACAATTGCACCAAAAATAAAATACCTAGGAGTAAACTTAACCATGGAGATGAAAGACCTGTACTCTGAAAACTATAAAACACTGATGAAAGAAACTGAAGGTGACACAAATGGAAAGATACTCCATGCTGATGGATTTGTACAATATTGCTAAAATGACCATACTACGCAGCAATTTCCAAATTTAATGCAATCCCTATCAAAACACCAATAGCATTTTTCAAAGAACTAGAGTAATTAATCCTAAAATTTGTATGTAACCACAAAAGACCATAAATAGCCAAAGTAATCTGGGAAAAAGAACAATACAGGAGGTTATCACAATCCTGATTTCCAGATACATTACCAAGCTCTAGTAATCAAAGCAGTATGGTACTGATGCAAAATAGATATATACGTCAATGGAAAAGAATAGAGAACACAGAAATAAACCAATGATTATATGGTCAATTAATCTTCAGCAAAGGAGGCAAAAATATTCAATGGGAAAAACTTTCTTCAACAAATGGTGTTGGGAAAATTGGACCACTTTCTTACACCATACACAAAAATAAACTGAAAATGATTTAAGGAACCTAAATGTGAGACCCGAAACTAAAAATCCTAGAAAAGAGCACAGGGAATAACTGGACACTGGCAACATTTGTCTAGATCTGTCTCCTGAGGCAAGGGAGCACAAAACAAAGAAAAAAATCAAAAGAACCACTCTTAAATATAGAGAATAAACTCATGGTTACCAGAGGGGAGGTGGGTGGGAGATGAGTGAAACAGGTGAAAGGAATTAAGAGTACATTTATTGTGATAAGCACTGAATAAATACAGAATTGCTGAATCACAATATTGTAAACCTGAAACTAATATAACACTATACTAATGACACTGGAATTTTAAAAAATAAAACATTTAAAAAACAAAACAAAAAACCACAATGAGATACCCACTAGGATGATTATAATAATAATTTTTAAAGTGAAAACAGTACGTGTTGGTAAGGATATGGAAAAATAAAAACCAAAGGATGGCAGAGCAGCATGGAGACCCTCCCTCAGCTTCTCTTGTCCCTGAAATGCAGCTAGATCAGCACCAAACCATTTTGCACACCTAGGACTGAGCAGAGAGAATTTGTATAACTTGAGCCCAGAAACTGGCAGGTACACAGTGTGGAGAGGAGAACTGGGGGAGTGAAAAGCCACAGCAGGTAGGGAGCTGTTTTGGCAGAGACAGAGGAGAAGAGTGCAGTCATTGGGAGAGTGCAGGGAAAACACTCCCCTGGAGAGAAAGAGTGAAAACACTTGCAGGGGACTGAACAAGAAATCTGTTTCCCAAAACCACCGACAGGAATAAAGGAGAGAGTCTCAATACTACCGGGATTCTATAAACAGTGGAGCAGAGTCTGACATTCCAGAGCTCAGTGCCTGGTGGCACTCTGGTGAGGAAGCAGGGTGAATCCCCAGGAGCAGGCAGAGTGGTCCAGGGGTCCATGTGCCACACGGGGAGAAGTGCTTCCCCTGCTTGGAGTGCATTTGGTAGAGGTCATAAAGCCTCCCCACAGGGAAAGGTCCCAGTGGACCCTGGAGAGCAGCCATGTTTGCTGGTATTGGGACAAAGACACTGGAGTGTGGTGAAACCTGGTGCTTGCTGTGTGTTGTGATTTGCCACAATCTCTGAACCTCTGCTGCTGCGTGATGGCATGAACATTTTCTGGGGCAAGCTGGCCGTTCGCCATTGCTCAGTGAGACTCTCCCCTGAAGAGTTGGAATGGGTCCAAGCCACAGGGGTCTCTGAAGTGTGGGATTTTGAAACACAACCCCATCGGAGATAAAACTCTGGAGGGAGGTGCCACCTGATGGGTAGACAGCCTGGACACGAGCAGGGTAGAGGCGGGGAGGGGAAGGAGTCCTGAGACCCGTGCTCGATCACAGGTCAGTGAGAATGCAAAGTTCCTGTGCCAGAGATTAGGGAGCTGGATGAAGCCATTTCCAACTCTCCTGCACATGTGCATGCACACCACACTGATCCACCCCAGTAAGCTAAGCAGTGCCACCTAGTGGAGAACAGAGCCGTTACACCAAGCCCTGCCCAACAGCGCCTTCTAAACACATCCCCTAGACGACCAGCACAAGTCACCCCACCTGCTTAGTGTACCAACTACAGAGCACTTCACAGTTTGAGTTCTATGGGAAACTGGATGCAACTTCATTTGGGTTTCATTCTGTTTGCTGGTTCATTTATCTGTTTAAATTTTGTTTCCTTTCTTTTCCATGGATACAGAAAAATTTATTTTTAATTTTTTAGATTTTTTTGTTCTATTCGATTTTGTTATGTCAATTTTTAAAAATTTTTTCTTTTCCCCTTTTTCTTCCCCTTTTTTCTCTATTCCATAAAGCTTCTTTCAACAAGCAGACCAAAACACACCTAGGATCTAGCTTCATTTATTTTTTTTAATTTTTAAAAAATATTTTAATTTAAATTTATTTTATTAATTTTTTCTTCCTCCAAAATGAAAAATGAAGGAATTCATCCCAAAAGAAAGAACAGGAAGAAATGACAGCCAGGGGCTTAAACAACACAGAAAGAAGCAGGATGAACTAGAATTTAGAACCATGATAATAAGAATATGTTGAAAAAAAGCACAGAATCCCTTTCTGTGGAGATAAAAGATGTAAAATCTAGTCAGGACAAATTAAAAATGCTATAACCAAGGTGTAATCTCGAATGGATGCCATGATGGCAAGGACAGATGAAGCAGAGCAGCAAAATCAGTGATATAGAAAAAATTATGGAGAATGAAGCAGAAAAAAAGACGGAAACAAAGGCAAAAGAGCACAATACAAGACTTAGAAAACTCAGTGACTTATTATAGAGGAATAACAACTGAATCATACAAGTCCCAGAAGAGAACAGAGAGAAAGAGAGGCAGAAGGGTTATGTGAGCAAGTTATAGCTGAAAACTTATCTGGGGAAGGACACAGACATCAAAATCTAAGAAGCACAGAGAACTCCCATTAGATTCAACAAAAACTGACCATCACCAAGGCATATCATAGTCAAATTCACAAAATACACAGACAAGGAAAGAATTCTGAAAGAGCAAGGAAGAAAAAAGTCCTTACCCTATAAGGGAAGATAGATTAGGTTTGCTGCAGACCTATCCACAGAAACTTGGCAGGCCAGAAAGGAATGGCAGGATATAGTCAACGTGCTGAATTGGAAAAATATGCAGCCAAAAATTCTTTATCCAGCAAGACTGTCACTCAAAACAGAAGGAGAGATAAAGAGTTTTCCAGGCAAAAACTAAAAGAGTTCCTGACCACTAAACCAGTTCTGCAAGAAATTTTAAGTGGGACTCTTTGGGGAAAAGATGAAAACAAAACAAAAAAGACCAAAAGCAACAAAGACTAGAAAGAGCCAGAGCACATCACCAGAAACTCCAACTCTACAGGTAACACAATTCATATCTTTCAGTATTCACTCTAAATGTCAATGGACTAAATGCTACAATCAAAAGACACAGGGTATCAGAATTGATAAGAAAACAAGACTCATCTATATGCTGCTTACAAGAGTCCCATTTTTAGACCTAAAAACACCTGCAATTGAAAGTAAGGAGATGGAGAACCATCTATCATGCCAATGGTCATCAAAGAAACTAGAGTAGTCATACTTATATCCCACAAACGAGATTTTAAAATAAAGATTTTAACAAGAGGTGAAGAATGGCAACATAACATAATTAAGGGGTTTATCCACCAAGAAGATTGTAAAATATTGTAAATGTTGTAAATATTTAGGCCCCCTACATGGGAAAAATCAAATATATAAATCAATTAAACACAAACATAAAGAAACTCATTGATAATAATACCATAATAGTAGGGGACTTCAACACCCCACTTACAACAATGGACAGATCATCTAAGCAGAAAATGAACAAGGAGACAATGGCTTTGAATGACACACTGGACCAAATGGACTTAACAGATACATTCAGAACATTTCATTGTAAAGCATACACATTCTTCTCGAGTACACATGGAACATTCTCTGGAACAGATCACATACTGTGACACAAATCAGCCCTCAACAAGTACAAAAAGATCAGGATCATACCTTGCATATTTTCAAACCACAACACTATGAAACTTGAAATCAACCACAAGAAAAAACTTGGAAAGAAAATGAATACTTGGAGATTAACAAATATCCTGCTAAAGAATGAATGGGTTAACCAAGAAATTTTTTTGAAGTTTCTTTTGAGTGCACAGGGGAGAGGCAGAGAGAGAGAGAGAGAGAGAGAGAAAGAAAGAGAGAGAGAGAGAGAGAGAGAGAGGATCTCTAGCAGGCTCCATGCTGCCAGCATAGAGCCGAACATGGGGCTTGAACTCATAAACTGTGAGACCATGACCTGAGCCGAAATCAAGAATCGAAAATTTAACCAATTGAGCCAACCAGGCACACCTAACCAAGAAACTAAAAAGGAAATTAAAAAGTACATGGAAGTCAATGAAAATGAAAACACAATAGCCCAAAACCTCTGGGATGCAGCAAAGGCGGTCATAAAAGGAACAAAGGTCTCAAATACACAATCTAACCTTACACCTAAAAGAGCTGGAAAAATAACAGCAAATAAAGCCCAAAACCAGCAGAAGAAGGGAAATAATAAAACATTAGAGCATAAATCAATGATATCAAAATTAAAAAAAAAAAAAACAGTTGGACAGAGCAGTGAAAGGTTCTTTGAAAGAATTAACAAAATTGATAAACCCCTTAGCCAGAGTGATCAAAAGAAAAAGCAAAGGACCCAAATAAATGAAATCACAAATGAAAGAGAGAGCACAACCAAAACTGCAGAAATACAAACAATGATAAGAGAATATAATCAATTATATGCCAACAATATGGGCAATCTGGAAGAAATGGACAAATTCCTAGAAACATATAAACTACCAAAACTGACACAAGAAGAAATAGAAAATTTGAACAGACCCATAACCAATAAAGACATTGAATTAGTAATCAAAAATCTCCCAAAAAACAGGAGTCCGGGGCAGATGGCTTTCCAGGGGAATTCTACCAAACATTTAAAGAGTTGGGGGGCCTGGGTGGCTCAGTCAGTTAAGCGTCCAACTTCAGCTCAGGTCATGATCTTGTGATTTGTGGGTTTGAGCCCCGCGTTGGGCTCTGTGCTGACAGCTCAGAGACTGGAGACTGCTCCAGGCAAATGAAAACCACAGAGCCTGCTGCCTCTTCTCTCTGCCCCTCCCATGCTCATGCTCTGTTTCTGTCTCTCAATAATAAATAAAACATTAAAAAAATTAAAAAATAAAATAAAGAAGAGTTAACACCTATTCTTTTGAAGCTGTTCCAAAAAATAGAAATGGATAGAAAACTTCCAAACTCATTCTATGAAGCTAGCATTACCTTGATTCCAAAACCAGACAAAGACCCACTAAAAAGGAGAACTACAGACCCTGATCAACATGGATGCAAAAATTGTCAACAAGATACGGGAAAACCAGATCCAATAATACATTGAAAGAATTATTCACCACGATCAGGTGGGGCTTATTCCTGGGATGCAGGGCTGGTTCAATATCCACAAACCAATTAACGTGATACACCATGTAAATAAAAGAAAGGATAAGAACCATATGATCCTCTCAGTAGATGCAGAAAAAGCACTTGACAAAATACAGCATCGATTCTTGATAAAAACCCTCAAGAAAGCAGGGATAGAAGGATCATATCTCAAGATCATGAAAGCCATATATGAAAGACCCACTGATAACAACATCCTCAATGGGGAAAACCTGAGAGCTTTCCCTCTAAGGTCAGGAACAAGACAGGGATGTCCACTCTCACCACTGTTATTCAACATAGTGTTGGAAGCCTTAGCCTCAGCAATCAGCACAAAGAAATAAAAGGCATCCAAATTGGCAAGGAGGAAGTCAAACTTTTACTCTGCAGATGACATGATACTCTCCGTAGAAAACCCAAAAGGCTCTGCCAAAAAACTGCTAGAACTGATCCATGAATTCGGCGAAGTTGAAGGATATAAAATCTATGCTCAGAAATTGGCTGCATTTCTATGCACCAATAGCAAAGCAGCAGAAAGAGAAATCAAGGAATCTATCCCATTTACAATTGAACCAAACACCATAAAATACCTAGGATTAAACCTAACTAAAGCAGTGAAAAATCTATACACTGAAAACTACAGAAAGCTTAGGAAAGAAATTGAAAAACACAAAAAAATGGAAAAATATTCCAGGCTCATGGATTGGAAGAACAAATATTGTTCAAATGTCGAAAGTACCCAAAGCAACCTACATATTCAATGCACTCCCTATCAAAATAACACCAGCATACTTCACAGAGCTGGAACAAACAATCCTAAAATTTGTATGGAACCAGAAAAGACCATGAATATCCAAAGCAATCCTAAAAAAGAAAACCAAAGATGGAGGCATCACAATTTTGGACTTCAAGATGTATTACAAAGCTGTAATCATCAGGAAAGTATGGTACTGTCACAAAAACAGACCTATAGATCAATGGAACAGAACGAAGAACCTAGAAATGGACCTACAAACATATGGCCAACATCTTTGACAAAGCAGGAAAGAATATCCAATGGAAAAAAAAGTCTCTTCAGCAAATGGTGTTGGGAAAACTGGACAGTGACATGAAGAATGAACCTGGACCACTTTCTTACACCATACATAAAAATAAACTAAAGGGACGAAAGACCTAAATGTAAGACAGGAAGCCATTAAAGTCCTAGAGGAGAAAGCAGGCAACAACCTCTTTGACCTTAGCTGCAGCAACTTCTTACTTGACATGTCTCTGGAGGCAAGGCAAATGAAAACCACAATGAGATACCACTTCACATGTGTCAAAATGGCTTAAATTAACAACTCAGGCAACAAGAGATGTTGGCAAGGATGTGGAGAAAGAGGAACCCTATTGCAATGCTGGTGGAAATGCAAACTGGTGCAGCCACTTTGGAAAACAGCATGGAGGTTCCTCAAAAAGTTAAAAATGGAACTATCCTATGACCAAGGATTTATCCAAAGGATACAGAAGTGCTGTTTTGAAGGGACACGTGCACCCCAATGTTTATAGCAGCACTATCAACAATAGCCCAAGTATGGAAAGACCCTAAATGTCCATCGACTGATGAATGGAAAAGAAGATGTGGTGTGTGTGTGTGTATGGTACATATATGTATTATATATACACATGTGTAACACATATATACACATATATGTATATATATACACACACATACACACATATACAACAGAATATTACTTGGTGATCAAAAAGAATGAAATCTTGCCATTTGCAACAATGTGGGTAGAACTACAGTATATTATGCTAAGTGAAATCAGAGAAAGACAAAGAGCATGTGGCTTCACCCATATGCAGAATTTAAGATACAAAATAGATGAACATAAGAGAAGGGAAGCAAAAATAATATACAAACAGGGAGACAAACCATAAGAGACTTAAATACAAAGAACAAACTGAGGGCTGCTTGAAGGGTGTTGGGTGGGGGTGATGGGCTAAAGGTGTGAGGGGCATTAAGGAGGACACTTGTTGGGATGAACACTGGGTGTTATACATAAGTGATGAGTCACTAAATTATATTCCTGAAATCAAAAAAAAAAAAAGAAAGAAAAAAATAAGAACCCCCATATACTGCTGGTGGGAATGTAAAATGGAGCAGTCACTTTGAAGAACATTCTGGCAGTTCCTCAAAAGGTTAAACAGAGAGTTACCATATGACCCAACAATTCCACTCAAAAATATATATATAATCCATGAGAATTAAAAATATAAACTTGTACCCAAATGTTCATAGCAACATTATTTGTAACAGCCAAAAAGTGTGGAAACAACTCAAATGTCCATTAATGGTGAATAGAAAAATAAAATTTCATATATATATATATATTGTTATTCAGCAATAAAAAGGACTGAATACTAATACATGCTACCATACGGATGAATCTTAAAAACATTATGCTAAGTGAAAGAACCCAGACACAAAGGGTTATATATTATATGATTCCATCTGTATGAAATGTTCAAAACAGGCAAACCTATGAAAGTAGAGTAATGGTTACTTGGAGCTGGGGGCATGGGGGAGAAGGAATGGGAAATGACAATGGGTACAGGTTTATTTTTGGGGTGATGAAAACGTTCTGGAATTAGACAGTGGTGACAGCTGCACAACACTACGAATATTCTAAAAACTACTGAACTGTACCTTTTAATGGGCAAACTGTATGCCAAGTGAATTATATCTCAGTAAACCTGTTTTTACAATCAGCGCGCGAAGGCAGAACTGGCAAAATGTTAACTATTCATGTATCTACAGGAAGGGTAATATGGGTGTGAATTCTATCACTGCCATATTTCTGTAGGCTTGAAATTTTTCAAAATGGGATTTGAGAAAATAATGCTAACGAAACGTGATTTGGGAAAACCAGCACTGACCTCAAGTAACAGGTTTACTTTTTCGTAAGTAAGTGAATTCTATGGTTGGTGGAGAAGGATGTAACCAAAATCAACAGACAACTAACCACAAGTCAGGAAACCTATAGTCAAGGGACACCCACCTGGTTGAGAAGTATCAGTCCATCCCCTCTTCGCTCGTACACAATAATCCCATCTTGTATTGGGGTCTTTGACAAACTTTCCAATATCTTTGAAGAGTTCACAAAAAGACATTTGGCTGGCTCGATAAACAGTGTAGTAGAGGAGGGCAGCCCTCCATAAAAAGGGGTCTTTTCTAAAAAGGACACTGTGAATACTTGCCAGTCCTTCCTCTGTGGGATTGTTTGGCTTTAGCTCATGTTTTTTACGACCAGTCCAACTGTTCCATGGCTGCTGAAGGTTGTTAATACCTCGAAAATAATGTGTGCCTGTGGACAAGAAAAGGCACACAAAAACCAAGAAATGACATTCTCATTTTAACTCTTAGCCAAAAAAAGATTCTACCAACAGTTCTAAAATTAAACTGATGTGTACCTACAAAACAAAGTGGAAAATGACCTTACCCTAAAGCCTTTTGCAGGAGGTACTCTGCCTTCAGAAGGACTACATGTGTCATGAGGAGAGGTAAAGGGAAGAATCACAGACTTTGATATTTGAAAAAAATATGAGAGCACTTAGTTCAATTTCTTCAAGTTTCAGGTGGGAGGACTAAAATTCAGAGGAATTAAATGACTATCCATGCTTAATACAGCTACACAGTGCCTGAAAAAATCTAATTTGAAGTAAGACATTACTATCTTGGCTCAAGTGAAACCTAAAAATGTCATTACTTTTTGCTAAATACTGCTAAGAGAAAACCCCATTATAAAAGAATGTTTCTCTGATGCTGATTTCTGATATTACAAATGAACAAATGGAGAAGGGCTACCCTACCTATTTCATGCCTCAGCATTCCCTCCAGCCAGTGCTCACGTGCAGTGGAAACATTGATGGTCAGCGTTGGACATCCATTTACCACTGTCATCGAAGCTCGGGAAAGCAGATCTTCAGTGAGATGTACCACAATCTAAGGAGCAAGAGGAAAAATATAAATATATGAAACAAAACGTAAAGGCTGGGGAGAAGCAGCTTTCACAGGAAACCACAGACCCATAAATCAAGATGTTTTTATTTTGCTTATACCAATTCAAATCTCCCAGAAACCTAGACGATGAAATGCAGGGCCAATCACTTCTGACGCTTCCACCTTTGAGCCGGGGGAACTCAAGAACCTTTCCTGGAATGAAGGAAAGTAGAGGGCCGCGCTCTCAAATACAGTCCCCCCTGGCTACAATGATGCAAAGGAAGGTATACAAGCCAGAGTCCTGTTCGCTGTTGGGCCAAAGCTTATTTTGAACTGGCTACTAACAAGAGGAGCCACTGAGGCAAATCTCTTAAGAATTTTCATAAAACAATTCCAACAGGGGCGCCTGGGTGGCGCAGTCGGTTAAGTGTCCGACTTCAGCCAGGTCACGATCTCACGGTCCGTCAGTTCAAGCCCTGCGTCAGGCTCTGGGCTGATGGCTCAGAGCCTGGAGCCTGTTTCTGATTCTGTGTCTCCCTCTCTCTCTGCCCCTCCCCCGTTCATGCTCTGTCTCTCTCTGTCCCAAAAATAAATAAACGTTGAAAAAAAAAAAAAAAACAATTCCAACAATTCCATAAAGTATACAGAAGTGGTAGTAAGTAAAGAAAAACACATAGTGAGCAAAATAATTCAATGCGACATAAATTTAGCATTTAGTGAGACTTCTGGGTGACTAATTTAATGAGCAGAATGGGGATAGGAGAACAAAACCTGCAGAGAAAACCATGTGGCACCGGGAGTTAAAATGCCAGCAGTCAGCATCTCGTGTCATCCCAATTCATACCTCACCCATGCAGCCTTCTTTCATCATGTACTTCCTAACGTGACTCCAGATTCGAGTTTTAGATAGCAGGCTGCCACCGGTGGCCTGCTCAAATTTTTCATAACTTCCATATTTCTGTAAAGTCAGTTCCATAATATTGATGGACTGTAAAAAAAAAAAACCCACAGATAATGCAAATAAATAACCTTGAATTATTTTGAGATGAGTAATAAGCCAGTTATATTCTTATTGATCATGACCTGTTCTGTGTTTATTGATTTCCAAATGAAACTGCAACTGAGGTACCACATCTAATCCTAAACACTGTTCACTAACTGTCACAAATTTTTACAAACACCTCAGTACTTAGAAATCCTCTTTCTGTGTTTGTTTCTCCTTCACATGCTAAAGGACAAAGGTACTGCATACAGTGTCACCACCTGACAGGCTGAGGAGATAAGGCAGAGGGCTCCTTGGCTTCTCTAAGACCATTTGGTGGTTTGGCAAGAGAACTCAGAGTGGAAGGTATGTCTCCAGATTAATTACTAAATTATAACTGCCATTTGGATAAAAAAAATAATAGCCCCAATTTTCTTTTTTTTTTTCAACGTTTATTTATTTTTGGGACAGAGAGAGACAGAGCATGAACGGGGGAGGGGCAGAGAGAGAGGGAGACACAGAATCAGAAACAGGCTCCAGGCTCTAAGCCATCAGCCCAGAGCCTGACGCGGGGCTTGAACTCACGGACCGCGAGATCGTGACCTGGCTGAAGTCGGATGCTTAACCGACTGCGCCACCCAGGGGCCCCATAGCCCCAATTTTCAAGAACACAAAAAAATAATCCACAATTCTTCTGTGACAATCTTATAAAATTTGAAGCTTTCCTGGGCTAGTCTTTCACAGAAAACAGTCTCAACATTACTAAAAACATTTTCATCTTTCATTCAGGGAAGGGTACTACCTACTTTTCATTCTTCATTAATTTTCACATCAAAAGAATATGAAAATTGAGATCTTTTCTAAACACAGATATACAGAAAGGAAGACTTAAAAAAAACCCCTAGTAATGAATCAGAGATCCTTAGTATCCTGAAAAAGCCACAAGAAAGGAAAACATACGGAAGAAAAAGAATCTTCAAAAGGCCTTTTGGGAAAGAAGCTAGAAAATGCAAATATATCTTATAGGAACTGAGAGAGAAGCTAGAAAATTCATGCTATGAAGTCTAGTTTTTTATTGTCAGACTAGTAAAGAGATTGAAACTATAAGCACTAGAGTCAGACTACTTGCATTGCTGCCCTGGTTCTATCCACCTTCTGGCTTTGTGGCCATGGGCAAGTCACTAAACTTGTCAGTAAGCCTCCTCATTTTTAAATGGGGTAATAATAATAATGCCTACTTCATGGTTTTGTTGAGAAAATTTAGTCAATCTTTGTAAAGTACAAATAAGTAGTCAATACCTGTCAATTATTATTACATCATCATCGTCATCATGATCGGTACATTCATTCTTTGTAAATGCCACCGCTGTACATAATATGCTCAACACAAAAACTACAGAAAACGAACACACTACAAGTTATAATACAACATATATATCTCCACTGAAAAAATATGTATTACTAATAAACTAGGCATGTGACTTAAAGTTAGTGTAACAAGAAATGGCTTCGATAGGCTTTGCCTGGCTTCTGTTCCCAAAACTGTTCTTGAAAGCCTTGCAATTCAAACTGTGGTCGAAAGGCTGTGAGCTGGTTTCAAATGCAGAATTTTGCCCCCCACCATGCCTAGTGAATCAGAACATGCACTTTAACAAGATCCTCAGATGACTCATGTGCACGGTAAAAAGCAGCATCTCAGAGAATGGAAATATAGCATAAAGAGGCTACATTTTTTATATGACAACTCTGATAATTAAAAGAATAAAAGCACATAATTAAAAACCCATTTCAGCAGATTAGCAAATATTTTTTGCATACCCTAGTTTAATGATCCCAAGTCATCAATATATCAAACACGGTGAGAAGAAGGTAAGAAATTTGGCCTTAATTCCAGGAGACAGATGTGGTGCCTTCTATATTGGACTGACACTTAGACCTAAAAAAGGTTAAAGAATTTTTTTAATATAACTTGTAGTTGTATGTTTTTAAAGTATGTACTTAATTTTGGATAAAATTAGCTTTTCTAGCATATGCTTACTCACTAGAAAAACTGTCGTTATCTGGTTACTATGGTAGTCCCCGCTCATCTGCAGGGGATACATTCTAAGACCCCAGTGGATGACTGAAAATGCAGAGTACAAAAGCCTATGTACACTATTTTTTTCCTATATATACCCACCTATGATAAGGTTTAATTTATAAATTAGGCACATTAAGAGTTTAACAATAACTATTAAATAGAACAATTATAACAATACACTGTAATAAAAGATAAGTGAATGTGGCCTCTCTCTCAAAATATCTTATGGTACCATAACCCACTCTTCTTCTTGTGATGTGAGATGATAAAATGACTGTGTGATAAGATGGAGGGGGGGTGAATGACACAGGCAGCAGCATGAGGCTACCACTGACCTTCTGACGATATGTCAGAAAGAGGATCATCTGCTTCCAGAGAGAGGTTGATCTCAGGCAACTGAAACTGCAGAAGGTGAAACCACAGATAAGGGGTACTACTATGTTTATTACAGCAGATATAAAAGAATTTAGAGAATTAAGAAAAACTTAAATACAGGTGTTCCCTGTTATTGCCAATGAATGGTACTAGAAGGCTATTAAGTGTTCATATTCATTCATATTCCTAATAGGAAACGAAAATTTGATAGGAAGTTTATACTAAAAATGTACCCTATAAATATAAGAAAGAAAACATACCTTGGCAGCTTAATAACATTTAGGCAATCTTTATGTATGCCTATGTACTAATTTTTTGATTCATCAATGAATGAATAAAAATAGTGGGGGCTGGGGGGGGAGGGGGAGTGATTTTTCCATCAGAATGATATACAATAGCACATAACATCCTTCATTTCATCCTGATTTACATAGCATCATAATGGTGGCAAACTACATGGGAGCTTGTGTTAATATGATGTCATGTCCAATCATTCTTTAAAGTGCCTATCCTATTGTTATCTCTACTGATTTCTTTCTTCAACAGTTTTTCAACTGGTCCGACCTAGATAGATTTGTCAGTGATCACAAAGATCTCCAGTATCCTTCACTAACCTCAAGAAATAACTTCCCAATCCACCTGCATTATAATAACGCCCAGGCACAGAGACAGAAACAGTGGTTAAATGGGTGAATAAGTTCAAACATTAAAAGAGAGAGCAGAAATGTTGAGTGGTCACTTCATCAGTGAATATTTTTATATTACAATTTCTACTGCTTTATGTAATCTCTTAACTGCAGGCCACAAAAATTTTAGGAGTATGATCTCAGCTTTGGAAAAAGGAAAAGGCAATAAACAATGTAAAAAGGCACAAGGAAGCCTGCAAGAATATACCCAAAGGCTCCTGCTCCTGTTTGGGGTGGAGTGACAGATTGCACTGAAGTTTATTATCTGTACTTTTCAGAAGTTTTAAAATTCTTTACAATATGCATTTGTTAGTGTTATGATCAAGAGGAAAAAGTCATTTTTCTTCAGTTTTACTGAGTTATGACTAACAAATACAAATAAAAATTGTGGGGGCACCTGGGTGGCTCAGTCAGTTAAGCGTCTGACTCCTGATCTCAGCTCAGGTCATGATCTCACGGTTCGTGAGATCGAGCCCTGAGTCGTGCTCTGTGCTGACATTGTGGAACCTTCTTGGGATTCTCTCTCTTCCTCTCTCTCTCTCTCTCTCTGCTCCTCCCCCACTCAGTGTATGGGCACGTGTGCTCCCTCTCTCAAAATAATAAACTTAAAAAATAAAATAATAAAAATGGGGCATATTTAGGTTGTACCATGTGATGTGTTTTTCTAAAGGTGTACAATGTAATGATTTAGTATATGTACACACTGTGAAATGATTACTACAATCAAGTTGATTGACACAGCTATCACCTCACGTAGTTACCACTTTCTGTGTGGCGAAAACATCTAAGATCTTAGTATATTTCAAGTATACAATACAGTAATTTTATCTTAATTTTTTTAAGTTTATTTTGAGAAAGGGAGAGAGAGAGTAGGAGAGGGGAAGGGGGGGGGGGGGGGGGAGGGGGGGAGGGAGAGAGAGAGAGAGAGAGAGAGAGAGAGAGAGAGAGAGAGAGAATCTCAAGCAGGTTCTGCACTGTCAGCACAGAGCCGAACACGAGGCTTGAACCCATGAACCATGAGATCATGACCTGAGCTGAAATCAAGAATCAGACACTCAACCGAGCCACCTACAATACAGTATTATTAACTATAATCATCATGCTGTACATTAGATCCCCAGGACTTATTCAGCTTATAACTGAAAGTTTGTACCCTTTGACCTACATCTCCCCATTCTCCCCCACAACCCATTTTTTTTTTTTAAGAGAAAAGAAAGGAGAAGTTTATCTGCTCTCCCTTGAGTTCAGAGAATCCATATCTATACCACTTGGAGAATCAAGCTTTCACATACCTCATCCACATGGCAAACTACTTCTAAAAGGCAATAAATTTCATGTCAAATCTCTCTTCTCCATTAGTGTCATCATTTAAGTGAATCAGAAGACATTTCCCAGTATTATTTGGTGGGGAATTAAAACAAGAAGACGCTTAATTATTTTTCTCCAATCATCACTTTATTTTTTTTTAATTTTTTAAAGTTTATTTATGTATTTTGAGAGAGAGAAAAACAGCACACGAGTGGGGGGGGGTGGGGGGCAGAGAGAGAGAGAGAGAATCCCAAGAAGGCTTTGCGTGCTGTCAGCCAGAGTCCAATGTGGGGCTCAAACTCATGAACTGTGAATCATGACCTGAGCGGAAGTCAAGAGCGAGATGCTTAACCAAATGAACCATTCAGGTGCCTCTCCAATCATCACTTTCAATTTGCCATCCAGGATATCATCTTCTTATGTCCAAATATCTCAACCAGTTTCATTGGCTTTCCAATAATTTTCAAATATCAAGGAAAGTCCACTTGAAGTCAACTTAATCAACTTTAAAAGGTCAATCACATAGAATTTAAAGCGCTTTCCCCTCCCTGAGGACAGGCCAGGCCTGAGGCCTAAAGAACCTTCACTGGGAAAGAAAGGTATAATAGTGATTTGATTCTTTCTCATTCCTCCCCGGTTTTCTGGGCCTCTCTTTCCCTTCAGCATACTGCGGGATGGGAGAAAGGAAAAAACAATTCTGAGATAGCTGGTTCAGCTGCAGCCCTCCTTCCTCGAGGAGAAGTCTGACACAGGCCTATCCTAGCCGGCACCTCCACTACAGCACGGCCACTGCAAGAAGCCGCCTAGAGTGGACTACTAACAAAACTCTGAAATTTTAAAACACAGTAGGAAAAAACAAAAGACTTAACTGATTGTATACCCATTTTATGAAATACATGCAGTCAGTGACAATAATGCTGACAAAAAAGGTTGACAGTTTTTAATGACATGAGAAAATACAGGTATGTAAACAAAAAATATACTAACCTCAATTATGAACATTAGGGATGGGACAAGGAAAACACACTAAATGTCAATAGTGATTATCTGTTAGCGACAGAATAATGGGATTTTATTCTCTTCTCTATACTTTTCCAACTTTCTATACTGAACATATATTTCTTTTATGACTGGAAAAATATAATGTTTAAGTGTCGTCTACTTTGTAAACTCCAAGTCTTTCTATTTACCACCTACTTTCTCCCACTTGCCAGTTAGTCATTGATATCCTTTCTCTGGAGTATTTGTGTTTAAAAAAAAGAACACATGGGGGAACAATCTTAACAATTCAAATATTTTTCTATAGATTTTTAGGCAGAGCAGACTGCTGGTAGAGTTGGTATGGCTTGCACACTTGAGGCCTCCTCATGGAGGAAGCAGCCACTTGCCTCAGCCATGTGAAGATCTAGCCCTGACTTACCTATAAATATCAAATGTATTCTCTGCTGCCTTTCAACCATAAGAATAGCAAACACAAACAGTAAGCAATCAGATATTACATAGTTTTACTGATCAGTTTTAAAAGTTTGGAACCAAATCATCTTAATATATAGACAACCCTATTGCCCAGGTCTTAGTTCCCTAGTCTGGAGGAATGTGACCTTGTTTCTTGCTTTTGTGTCCATCTTACAACTATGCCAACTCTTCCATCACTGTGTTAGAAAATGATATAACAGAATCTCCTCTTGAGTTCTATAAGAACAATATCAGGTAGGATATTTCTTCCTAAAAATGGGCTGAAATATGCCACCAAACAGTTTTGCCTTTTAAAATTGGACCAAAAACCATTATTTTTTTGCTAAATTATGAATCAATACCAGAGTAATAGAGAATAGAGAATCAATATTGATATCTCTGCTCATATCAACTATTTCTGAATCCTTCTCTTTATAAGAGGATGTTCTGAAGCTTTGTATATCTTACAGACATAAAAACAAATAGATTTTCAGAGAGCTCAAACCTAGAGCAAAAAGGAAGTAAATACAAACAAACAATTGTTCAGCATGAAGGAAATGATCCTATCTCTCCCATGATCTAGATGTTATTTATAATGTTACATAAAATAAAACATAAAAATAAAAATAAAATAAAACATTCTTCATAATGCTACAGCACTACCATCTCATGACCCTGAATCACTCTTATTCTTTTCTAGGAAAACAAGAAGCGGGGTGCCTAGGTGGCTCAGTCGGTTGAGTGTCTGACTCTTCATTTTGGCTCAGGTCACGATCTCACAGTTTGTGAGATGAGCCCCGCGTTGGGCTCTGCGCTGACAGCATGGAGCCTGTCTGGGATTCTCTCTCCCTTTCTCGCTCTCTGCTCTCCCCTGCTCTTTCTAAACTCTCTCTCTCAAAATAAATAAATAAAAATAACAAAAACCCCAGAATTGTATAATCAGGAAGACAGCAAAATAAGAGGACCCTAAACTCACCTCGCCACATGGATACAACTAGGCAACACTCACATCAGTGTAAATAACCCAGAAAATGGGAAGACTGGCAAAACAAACTCCACAACTAAAGGTAGAGAAGAGGCCACAATGAAGAGGGTAGGAAGGGTGGAAGTGTGGTAGGGAGCTAAACAGGCCATCTGCAGGAGGGAACCTGTGGACGCAGAGCGGGGAGAGAAACAGATCCTTTCACTGGGGAGCCCACAAGGGGAAGGCAAATCCCCACATCATTTAACTCAGAAAACCAGAGAATACGAATTTCACTAGTTTTTACAACCAGTGGGACTTAAAGCCTAGAATTTACCATTATCAGCTGGCTCAGCTCTGAGAGAGCCCAGAAGGCAAATGAAAACTGAGTCCCCACCCTTAAGGGGACAGCACAATAAACAGCCCAGAGAGATATACGGAAGCAGCAGTTTGAAAAATGCCTGGGGCATAAGGGAGGGAGAGTTATTTACTAATTGCAGAGCCTGTTCCAGTGGGGCAGATTAAACTGGGAGGCTCCTCCAAGAACAAAGGAGCTGGCAGGGCCATTTCCCTCTCCTACCCCCAGCATTAACACATGCTACCCTGCAGGAATCACCACACTCCCTACCTAACTTGCTTACAACCTACCCTGCCCCCTCCAGCCAGGCCAGCCTCAGTCCCTGTGCTGCAAGTCCCCTCCAGAAGACCAGCGCAAACCTTGCCAACACCATCTGCCGACTGTGAGCTTTGCAGGGCCTCCTGTGGGAGATACATGCACCTTGTTAAAACTGGGATTTATTCCTGGGATGCAAGGGTGATTCATTATTTGCAAATCAATCAAAGTGATATATCACATCAACCAGAGAAAGGATAAAACTATAGGATCATCTCAATAGATACAGAGAAAGCATCTGACAAGAACAACAACGATTTATGGTGAAAACTGGGGACAAAGTAGGTCTAGGGGGAATATACCCCAACATAATAAAGGAAAACCCACAAGGGCACCTGGGTGGCTCAGCTGGTTAGTGTCCAACTTGATTTCAGCTCAGGTCATGCTCCCAAGGTCATGGGATCAAGTCCTGTGCCAGGCTCCGTGCTAAGCATGAAGCCTGCTTGAGATTCTCTCTCTCCCCCTCGGTCCCTCTCACCTATTTGTTCTCTTTCTAAAAAAAAAAAATTTTTTTATTTATATAAAAAAAAAAAAAGTCCACAGCTAACATTATTCTCAATAGGGAAAAAAATGAGAGCTTTTCCCCTAAGGTCAAGAACAAGACAAGGATGTCCACTCCTACCACTTTTATTCAACATAGTACTTAAAGTCTTAGCCACAGCAATCAGACAAGAAAAAGAAATAAAAGGCACCCAAATTGGTAAGGAAGAAGTAAAACTTTCACTATTTACAGATGCCATATTATATATAGAAAACCCTAAAAAGTCTATCCAACAACTATTAGAACTAATAAATGAATTCAGTAAGGTTGCAGGATACAAAATCAATGTACAGAAAGCTGTTGCATTTCTATACACTAATAATGAAATAGCAGAAAAAGAAATTAAGAAAAGAATCCTATTTATAATTATACCAAGAATAATAAAATACCTAGGAATAAACATAACCAAGGAGGTGCAAGACCTGTACTCTGAAAACTATAAAACACTGACTGAAAAAAATTGAAGATGACACAAATGGAAAGACAGTCCATGCTCATGGATGGGAAGAACGAATATTGTTAAAATGTCCATACTACCCAAAGCAACCTACAGATTTAAATTTTTTTTTATGTTTATTTAGTTTTGAGAGAGAGAGTGCAAGCAGGGGAGGGGCAGAGAGAGGGAGACACAGAATCCGAAGCAGGCTCCAGGCTCTGAGCTGTCAGCACAGAGCCCGACGCGGGGCTCGAACTCACGAACTGTGAGATCATGACCTGAGCTGAAGTCAGACGCTTAACCAACTGAGCCACCCAGGCACCCCAGCAACCTACAGATTTAAAGTAATCCCTCCCTATCAAAATACCAACAGCATTTTTCACAGAACTAGAACCAACAATCCTAAAATTTGTATGGAACCACAAAGACCCCAAATAGCAAATGCAATTTTGAAAAAGAAAAACAAAACTGGAGGTATCACAATTCCAGTCTTCAAGTTACATTACAAAGCTGTAGTAACCCAAACAGTATGGTACTGCTACAAAAATAGAATGGAAAAGAAGAGAAAACCCAAAAAGAAACCCACAATTATATGGTCAATTAATCTTTAACACATGGGGCAAAAATATGCAATAGGAAAAAGACAGTTTCTCCAACAAATGGTGCTGGGAAAACTGGACAGCTACATGCAAAAGAATGAAACTAGACCAATTTCTTACACCATAAACAAAAATAAACTCAAAACACATTAAGAACCTAACTGTGAGACCTAAAACTATAAAAATAGTAGAAGAAACCACAGGAAGTAGTGTCTCTTAGCCACAGCAACATTTTTCTAGATATGTCTCCTTCTGAGGCAAGGGAAACAAAAGCAAATATAAACTATTGGGACTACATCAAAATAAAAAGCTTCTTCTGCACAGAAAAGGAAACCAACAAACCAAAAACAACCTAGTGAATGATAGAAGATATTTGTAAATGACATATGCGATAAAGGGTTAGTATCCAAAATACATAAAGAACTTATACAACTGAACACCAAAAAATCCTCAAAATAATCCAATTAAAAATGGGCAGAAAACATGAACAGACATTTCTCCAAAGAAGACAAACAGATAGCCAAAGGACACATGAAAAGACACTCAGCATCACTCATCATTAGGGAAAGGCAAATCAATACCCCAATGAGATTTCACCTCACACCTGTCAGTGTTTTAAAATAAAAAAACACTTTTTCTGATGGAAAGATGGCAGCATAGGAGGACGCTGGGCTCACCACATCCTGTTGATCACTTAGATTCCACCCACACCTGCCTAAATAACCCAGAAAACCACCAGAAGACTAGCAGAAAGGACTCTCCAGAGCCAAGCATAGACAAGAGGCCCACAAAAGAGGGTAGGAAGGGCAGAGAGGTGGTGCACGCTACACAGACTGGCAGGAGGGAGCCGGGGCTGTGGAGGGGCAGCCCGCCGGCAAGGTAGAGCCCCCGAGTCTGACTTGCAAAAGCGGAGGGGCCAGACTGCGTGAGTTCTGACAGCCAGCGGGACTTGACATCTGGAATGTTAAAAGCCAACAGCTCTGCTCTCAGAGAGCAGGAGGTCTAGAGGACAACGGGAGAAAGAGCTGTTGAGCCCTGGAGGACAGAGCTCAGCTTGGCGGGGAACAAAGGCGCTGGCCAGCGCCATCTCCCTCGCCCATCCCCCAGCCAAAATCCCAAAGGGAACCAGTTCCCATCAGGGAACTTGCTTGCACCGCGCAGACACCCAACGCTGTGCTTCTGCTGATCCATCCCTCTGACAGGTCTACCTCCCTCCTGGTGCTTCAGGGCCCCTCCGGAAGCGGACCACCAAAGGCAAAGCAAGCTGAGTCTGCGTCTCCCGCCTCTGTGCACCTTGCGGACCCACCCCAGCTAATACGCCAGATTCCATCGAAGCAGCACCACAAGCTGGCAGTGTGCAAGTAGCCCAGACAGAGGCCACACCACTCCACAGTGAGTCCTACCCTTGGGAGAGGGGAAGATAAGGTAAACACCAGTCTGACTGTGGTCCCAGTGGTGGGCTGGGGGCAGACAACGGGTCTGACAGCGGCCCCACCCACCAACGTAAGTTACTCCAGACAGCACAGAGGAAGAGCCCTGCAGTTCCGTGCCACTCCAGGGACTATCCAAAATGACGAAACAGAAGAATTCTCCTCAAAAGAAACTCCAGGAAGTAGTGACAGCTAACAAACTGATCAAAAACGATTTAAGCAATATAACAGAAAATGAATTTAAAATAATAGTCATAATATTAATCACTGGGCTTGAAAAAAGTATAGAGGACAGCAGAGAATCTACTGCTACAGAGATCAAGGGACCAAGAAACAGTCAGGAGGAGCTAAAAAATGCTATAAATGAGCTGCAAAATAAAATGGAGGTGACCACAGCTCGGATTGAAGAGGCAGAGGAGAGAATAGATGAATTAGAAGATAAAATCATGGAAAAAGAGGAAGCTGAGAAAAAGAGAGATTAAAAATATACAGGAGTATGAGGGGAGAATTAGAGAACTAAGCGATGCTATGAAATGCAATAATATACACATAATTGGGATTCCAGAGGAGGAAGAGAGAGAGAAAGGTGCTGAAGGTGTACTTGAAGAAATCATAGCTGAGAACTTCCCTGATCTGGGCAAGGAAAAAGACATTGAAATCCAACAGGCACAGAGAACTCCCTTCAGACGTAACTTGAATTGATCTTCTGCATGACATATCATAGTGAAACTGGCAAAATACAAGGATAAAGAGAAAATTCTGAAAGCAGCTAAGGATAAACATGTTCTAACATATAAAGGGAGACCGATAAGACTAGTGATGGATCTATCTACTGAAACTTGGCAGGACAGAGGGAATGGCAGGAAATCTTCAGTGTGATGAATAGAAAAAATATGCAGCTGAGAATCCTTTATCCAGCAAGTCTCTCATTTAGAATAGAAGGAGAGATAAAGGTCTTCCCAAACAGACAAAAACTGAAGGAATTCATCACCACTAAACCAGCCCTACCAGAGATCCTAAGGGGGATCCTGTGAGACAAAGTACCAGAGACATCACTACAAGCATGAAACCTACAGACATCACAACGACTCTAAACCCATATCTTTCTATAATAACACTGAATGTAAATGGACTAAATGCTCCAACCAAAAGACACAGGGTATCATACTGGATAAAAAAAAACCAAGACCCATCTATTTGCTGTCTACAAGAGACTCATTTTAGACCTGAGGACACCTTCAGATTGAAAGCGAGGGGTATCATACTACTGGAAGTCAAAAGAAAGCTGGAGTAGTCATATCAGACAAACTAGATTTTAAATTAAAGGCTGTAACAAGAGATGAAGAAGAGTATTATATAATAATTACAGGGTCTATCCATCAGGAAGAGCTAACAATTATAAATGTCTATGTGCCGAATACAGGAGCCCCCAAATATATTAAACAATTACTCACAAACATAAGCAACCTTATTGATAAGAATATGGTAATTGCAGGAATTTAATACTCCACTTACAACAATGGATAGATCATCTAGACACATGGTCAATAAAGAAACAAGGGCCCTGAATGATACATTGGATCAGATGGACTTGACAGATCTATTTAGAACTCTGCATCCCAAAGCAACAGAATATACTTTCTTCTTGAGTGCACATGGAACATTCTCCAAGATAGATCACATAATGGGTCACAAAACAGCCTTTCATAAGTATACAAGAATTGAGATCATACCATGCATACTTTCAGACCACAATGCTATGAAGCTTGAAATCAACCACAGGAAAAAGTCTGGAAAACCTCCAAAAGCATGGAGGTTAAAGAACACCCTACTAAAGAATGAGTGGGTCAACCAGGCAATTAGAGAAGAAATTAAAAAATATATGGAAACAAACGAAAATGAAAATACAACAATCCAAATGCTTTGGGATGCAGCGAAGGCAGTCCTGAGAGGAAAATACATAGCAATCCAGGCCTATCTCAAGAAACAAGAAAAATCCCCAATACAAAGTCTAACAGCACACCTAAAGGAAACAGAAGCAAAACAGCAAAGACACCCCAAACCCAGCAGAAGAAGAGAAATAATAAAGATCAGAGCAGAAATAAACAATATAGAATCCAAAAAAAACTGTAGAGCAGATCAATGAAACAAAGAGTTGGTTTTTTGAGAAAACAATCAAAATTGATAAACCTCTAGCCAGGCTTCTCAAAAAGAAAAGGGAGATGACCCAAATAGATAAAATCATGAATGCAAATGGAATTATTATAACCAATCCCTCAGAAATACAAGAAATAGGGGCGCCTGGGTGGCGCAGTCGGTTACGCGTCCGACTTCAGCCAGGTCACGATCTCGCAGTCCGTGAGTTCGAGCCCCGCGTCGGGCTCTGGGCTGATGGCTCAGAGCCTGGAGCCTGTTTCCGATTCTGTGTCTCCCTCTCTCTCTGCCCCTCCCCCGTTCATGCTCTGTCTCTCTCTGTCCCAAAAATAAATAAAAGACGTTGAAAAAAAAATTTAAGAAATACAAGAAATTATCAGGGAATACTATGAAAAATTATATGCCAACAAACTGTGGACAACCTGGAAGAAATGGACAAATTCCTAAACACCCACACACTCCCAAAACTCAAACAGGAAGAAATAGAAAGTTTGAACAGACCCATAACCAGCGAAGAAATTGAATCAGTTATCAAAAATCTCCCAACAAATAAGATGGCTTATTGGGGACCAGATGGCTTCCCTGGGGAATTCTACCAGACGTTTAAAGCAGAGAAAATACCTATCCTTCTCAAGCTATTCCAAAAAATAGAAAGGGAAGGAAAACTTCCAGACTCATTCTATGAAGCCAGCATTACTTTGATTCCTAAACCAGACAGAGACACAGTAAAAAAAGAGAACTACAGGCCAATATCCCTGATGAATATGGATGCAAAAATTCTCAATAAGATACTAGCAAATCGAATTCAACAGCATATAAAAAGAATTATACACCATGATCAAGTGGGATTCATTCCTGGGCTGCAGGGCTGGGTCAACATTCACAAATCAATCAATGTGATATATCACATTAATAAAAGAAAAGAACCATATGATCCTGTCAATCGATGCAGAAAAAGCATTTCACAAAATTCAGCATCCATTCTTAATAAAAGCCCTCGAGAAAGTCAGGATAGAAGGAACATACTTAAACATCATAAAAGCCATTTATGAAAAGCCCATAGCTAGTATCATCCTCAATGGGGAAAAACTGAGAGCTTTCTCCCTGAGATCAGGAACACAACAGGGATGTCCACTCTCACCGCTGTTGTTTAACATAGTGTTGGAAGTTCTAGCATCAGCAATCAGACAACAAAATGAAATCAAAGGCATAAAAATTGGCAAAGATGAAGTTAAGCCTTCACTCTTTGCAGATGACATGATATTATACATGGAAAACCCAAGAGACTCCACCAAAAGTCTGCTAGAACTGATACATGAATTCAGCAAAGTCGCAGGATACAAAATCAATGTCCAGAAATCAGTTGCATTCTTATACACTAATAATGAAGCAACAGAAAGACAAAGAGACTGATCCCATTCACAATTGCACCAAGAACCATAAAATATCTAGGAATAAACTTAACCAAAGATGTAAAAGATCTGTATGCTGAAAACTATAGAAAGCTTATGAAGGAAATTGAAGAAGATACAAAGAAATGGAAAAACAGTCCATGCTCATGGATTGGAAGAATAAATATTATTAAAATGTCAATACTACCCAAAGCTATCTACACATTCAATGCAATCCCAATCAAAATTGCACTAGTATTCTTCTCAAAGCTAGAACAAGCAATCTTAAAATTTGTATGGAACCACAAAAGGCCCCAAATAGCCAAAGTAATTTTGAAGAAGAAGACCAAAGCAGGAAGCATCACAATCCCAGACTTTAGCCTCTACTACAAAGCTGTAATGATCAAGACAGCATGGTATTGGCACAAAAACAGATACATAGACCAATGGAATAGAATAGAAACCCCAGAACTAGACCCACAAAAGTATGGCCAACTAATCTTTGACAAAGCAGGAAAGAATATCCAATGGAAAAAAGTCTCTTTAACAAATGGTGCTGGGAGAGCTGGACAACAACATGAAGAAGAATGAAACTAGACCACTTTCTTACACCAGTCACAAAAACAAACTCAAAATGGATAAAGGATCTGAATGTGAGACAGGAAACCATCAAAACCCTAGAGGGGAAAGTAGGAAAAAACCTCTCTGACTTCAGCCGCAGAAATTTCTTACTTGACACATCCCCAAAGGCAAGGGAATTAAAACCAAAAATGAATTACTGGGACCTTATGGAGATAAAAAGCTTCTTCACAGCAAAGGAAACAATCAATAAAACTAAAAGGCAACCAACAGAATGGGAAAAGATATTTGCAAATGACATATCAGAGAAAGGGCTAGTATCCAAAATCTATAAAAAGCTCACCAAACTCCACACCTGAAAAACAAATAATCCAGTGAAGAAATGGGCAGAAGACATGAATAGACACTTCTCTAAAGAAGACATCCAGATGGCCAACGTCACTCCTCATCAGGGAAATACAAATCAAAACCACACTCAGATACTACCTGATGCCAGTCAGAGTGGCCAAAATGAACAAATCAGGAGACTATAGATGCTGGCGAGGATGTGGAGAAACGGGAACCCTCTTGCACTGTTGGTGGGAATGCAAACTGGTGCAGCCACTCTGGAAAACAGTATGGAGGTTCCTCAAAAAATTAAAAATAGACCTACCCTATGACCCAGCAATAGCACTGCTAGGAATTTACCCAAGGGATACAGGAGTACTGATGCATAGGGCACTTGTACCCCAATGTTGATAGCAGCACTCTCAACAATAGCCAAATTATGGAAAGAGCCTAAATGTCCATCAACTGATGAATGGATAAAGAAATTGTGGTTTATATACACAATGGAGTACTACGTGGCAATGAGAAAGAATGAAATATGGCCCTTTGTAGCAACGTGGATGGAACTGGAGAGTGTGATGCTAAGTGAAATAAGCCATACAGAGAAAGACAGATACTGTATGTTTTCACTCTTATGTGGATCCTGAGAAACTTAACAGAAGTCCATGGGGGAGGGGAAGAAAAAAAAAAGAGGTTAGAGTGGGAGAGAACCAAAGCATAAGAGACTCTTAAAAACTGAGAACTGAGGGTTGATGGGGGGTGGGAGGGAGGGGAGGGTGGGTGATGGGTATTGAGGAGGGCACCTTTTGGGATGAGCACTGGGTGTTGTATAGAAACCAATTTGCCAATAAGTTTCATATATATATATATATATATATAGTTTCATATATATATATATATATATATATATATATATATATATAAAGAATAGTCAAATAGCACAATGTAACATTCAAACCACTAGTCCAGAAAATAAAAAATCTCTATATAAAACTTTTAGCATTGTATGCAGTGCTGGGGGGCTCAGTTGGTTAAACATCTGACTGGATCTCAGCTTAGGTCTTGATCTCAGGATTGTAAATTTAAGCTCAGTGTTGGGCTCCACACCCAGCATGGAGCCTACTTTAAAAAGAAAACAAAACACTTGGCATTATCTTAGATCATTTTAAAAACTTTCTGAAAAATCTTAACATTCTGGTGAATGATCTGCTTTTGGTATACCTGCTAATTCTGTTTACTGTTTAGTAGTTTGAAAATCTGACCATCAATCATGAACCACTTCAACAGTCCTGTGTAGAAAAACTATCTCCCTTCTTAATTGCAGTTTTCACTCAGTGAAAAACTGTGTACAATAGGGACACTATTATGATACGAGTCGGGGTGATATTGTGAAAGACTAGAAATGAGTAGATCTAGTTTTACATTAATGCCTTACTAAATGTGTCATCTTGAGTATGTCATTTTACTTTTCACAGGTTTAGTTTCTTCACAGGCAAAATGGAGATGAAAATTTTTGCCATTTACCTCAAAGAGTTGTTGTGAGGATGAAATTAGAGACAATACCAAGAAAGGAGAAAAGGAAAGAATGTGTTTTGCAATCTATTTCCCACATGACTGTATACAGGTTTAACAGAAGATAGCTGGGTCTTAATTTTACAATTTAAAGTAACTGATTTGACATCCATCCAGTCCCAACCCTCCCTTCATTACTTTCCTTTTTAGTAAATTCTAACACCTAGAACTCTTCCCCCACCACCCATCCAAATACTGAATAACCCCTAGGAGATCATATAGACCTTGTCTTTAAGTCAGTGTTTTCCAAACTGTTTCCTGTAGAAAAGTGGTTAACAAGGTATCATTTTTAAGAGTTTTATGGCCAAATGTGATTGGAAAATATTGTATTAAACAAAATTAAACAAGACTCTTCCAAGCCTTCATTTTGATGCTGTACATGGTCAATCTCAGGGATGAATATAACATTTTGTGTCTTCCAACTTATGTGACCCTCTTTTCTCATGCAGTATTCCTCAAATCAGTTTGAAAATACTTATTTCAGATAAGCATGAGTTGTGTACACACCCATACACTCTCTCTGGTACTTTGAGATTCTCAGAATGAAAAGCAAAATCCCAAATACTAAATGAATTTTCCAATGGTGACTACTACTTCTTGGCAGCAAATTAAGTAAGATATGGATTACTCAATCAGATCATTAGGTCTCCACTTAAGGTACTACAGCCACAAACTGATGGGACACCAGAGCAGTAGTCATACTCAGATACCTTTAGCTGTGAGCAGTCACTACTCTGTAAAGCCACTGAGTGTAATACCTGGGAGAAACAATAGATTCATCCTTACATTCCAATTAAAAAAAAAAAAAAACACTATGTTGACCCCTTAAAAAACATACATTCAGGTTAAACCTGACCCTTGGGCCACAAATATGGATCCATTGTTTGTAAAGTACATCACTAAATTTCTACATTACCATCTAGAAAGTAAGGGCCATTCATTCATTCATCTTATTTGTGCTAATCACTGATACATTTTTTTAAGGTTTTAAGTAATCTCTACACCCAGTGTAAGGCTTGAACTCACAACCCTGAGATCAAGAATTATACACTCTACTGACTGAACCAGCCAGACACCCCTAATCACTGATACTTTTGTTATTTTTATATTTTATAATCTAAGCCCCCATTTAACCATTAGACTGGAAAAGATGACACATAAACCAACAAAATTTAGTAATACTCTGATAGAGGTATAAATATTGAGATGATGGAGAAAGGTAAATAAAAGTAGGCCACTAGAGGAAATAGAGGGCATTCTGGACAAAGGAAAGAATAGTGTCAGAAGCATACACAAAATTAAGTGAAATAGAGTTTCTGGGCTGGAGAGGCATCATAAGTCTCATTTATTTAATGCCAGGAACTGAGCTAGATTCTGGGTCCCTGGCTGGTGCATCCAGAGAGTGTGCGCCCGAACCCCAGGCATCGCCCAACAGACCCCCAAAGCTTGGCCAAGGCAACTTCAGGTGAGCCACCCACCCCCCCCCAGCCCCTTGTGAGCACAGCAGGTGGCGCTCTACCCCAGCTGAGCTGGGAGAGGTTGGGGAGGGGATGCAGGGCCCCGGGCCCGTAGACCTTTGGTGGGGAGCCTGAGAGTCACCCAGCAGCTGGCACGGTGCACAGCATACACACACAGCCTTCAGACCCAGATTTCAGACACCCAACAGCTGGCAAGGCCTGCCCCTTAATGTCCCACACGGCAGGGCTGGACAAGGGGTCCCAGACCTGGCAGGTGCTCTGTCCCGCCTTCCTGCAGCCGCCTGGGTCCCTAATCTCACCATTTCCCTCCCATATGCTGCCTTCCTCACTCCCAGGGTCTGTGGATCTCCTCTTTTTGGAGGAAGGAGAAGATTAAGAAGAGGTTTGCCAGTTGGGTGGGGAGCACAGGACCTCCTTCAGACCTAGGCAGGAGCCTGTGAATTGTGGAGGGGTTGTCAGGACTGTCTTTGGGTTTGGAGCCTTCGACAGCAGGCTGGGGGTGGTGGGGAGGCCTGTCCACCCCTCCTGCTCCACAGACCTGACCTGGACCCCTCCTCACACCAAGATCTGACTCCCATGTGGCAAATTCCTTCAGAGTCTTACTGGGATTGGAAGAAGCCCTCTGGCACAGAGACTCCTAGAGGTCTTCAGGAGGTCTCCAGCTATCAACCCTGAGACTCTGCTCCCTACCAAGCCCCACATGCTCCCCTTCCAGATCAAGCATGGTGTCCAGGGTCTGGGGGCGGGGTTGAGTAGGACCCTGGATGGAGGCAGCTGCCCCTACTCCTCACTGATGGAGCTGGACCACTGTTCAAGAGAGAGGGGACAGAACCTTCTGGAGGTGGGAGCTGAAGATCCAGGCTGGCAGCGAACATAGCTGCTCTGTCTCCCCTAGGTCCTGCTGAGCCTGCAGGTATAGCTGATAAATAAAATACTCTTTTTATCAAAGGAGTCAGTCTAGTGGTGAAGACAAAAAAAAAAAAAAAAAAAAAAAAAAGAGGATAGCAGCATGATAAACGCTATGCTAGATAATTTCCACAAGATACTGTGGGATTACAGAGTTGACTTGGAAATGTAAGCATGAGCCAGATCATGAAAGATGAAAGACCTACAGGCCATGCTACAGATTTCGGACCTAATCTCAAATTATGAGGAGACCTGAAGTGTTTCAGGAAGGCAAATGACATCAGACTTGTATCTTAGAAAGACACTGATGCAGTGTAGAGAGCAGGGGAGACTGAAGCAAATACTTTTGCCAATACATAATTCAGTTTTCCATAAAATAGAAATTGTAGACTATGACCAGATTATAAGAAAAGTATTAAAAACATATATATTCTACATATGCAGAATGTAATAGATTGAGCGATCTGAGACACTGAGTCTAACATCAATGAAGGGAACAAATGAAAGAACACAGTTGGACTAAAAAAGATGTCACCCGCAGCCTTCTTCCCGCCCCGCCCCCGCCCCCACTGCATGTTTGCGTCCTCAGGGCTGGGGGTAGTCTGGATGTATACAGTGGTGACTGGGAATATCAGAGGGCAACTGCTACCAGGATAAGAGATTTATAAACAGCTTAGTAATGAAGACTCTTCTTTTACCACCTATCAGGAAAAAGCAGATATTCAAGCTGTTCTGTAGCAAAGATCCTGTTAAGAACCTAAGAACGCATGTTACGCAAAATTTCAAAGGCAAATCAACAAAATGCTGTTTCAGTGAGTCATCTAGGTCATAGCTTCTTCCAAAGACATACAATCTGATGGTGTATTTCCATCTCTGAATATAAAAAATCTTCCTTGCTATTTATTAGGTTAACAAATGACTCCACTTCTCATACAGAACATCTAACACAGAACATACTAAACTCTCAATCTTTAAAAAAAAAAAAAAACTCACAATTTTAGGTTATCTGTGAAAGGTTTGTGATTTGCTAAACACAAAACTATGTCACCTAAGGAGAGGTAAGATTTAAAGGTGGCTTGCTTTTTCTTCCCCTTTTTATTTGAATGACTTGAGGTCTACCAAGATAAAGTACTACAACATTCGTACAATTAAACCTTAGCCTCAAGGAACCTTTTATAAGGCCTAAGGAAACCTTAGCCGCAAGGAAATGTTGCGTCAAGACATCCTGCTATCAGTGAAGCTGTCTGATTTCCAATTAAGTTGCTTCCAACAAAAACGGAAAATAAACACATCTTGCTTTTAGAACATGACATGATTTTATGTATTATTCAAAAGCATGTGTTTTAATATAATGAATTACCTATTCCATTTACACAAGACCTTGTTTTCTGAGAACCACACTTAAAATTAAAAGTCTTTATGTTATGCCAACCATTGGTCCCAGTACAACAGAGCTTATTATATTTAATAGATCTGGTAAAATAGAGGTGGTGAACTGGCAACCCAAGGGATAAATGTGGCCCAGGAACAAGTTTTCCTTGGTCTGGACAGCCTTTGTTAATTGAATTAGCAGTTAACATTTACTTGGAGATAAGCAATTTACATGTTTCTATGTCAGAATAAAGATACATTACAAAGTATAATGTAAAATTACATGAATTTAAGATAAAACAGATTTGCTCCTGATTTCCATGATTATTCTCTTTACATCTCTATTAGGTTATCTTCTTAGTAAAGCTTGAAAAGCATTCTCCTGAGTTGTCACACTGAATATACATTATAGAAAGAACTGCATTGAAATGGTTAACTTTTAGGTTTTTGTACTTGGAGCACTGTTATCTGAAGTAAAAGAATTTTCAGTTAACACAGCTTGTGGAAACTGAGCTTTTCTGTGATTAATACGCAATGTGAAAGAAGAACTAAAAGTTTTTACAAAATAAATGACACAACTGGATATATAATATGACAAAAACAGAATCTTGATTTAATTAGCCACAGTATTTTTAGGTCTCAAATTGAGAGAGATCTGTGAGGTCCTAGAAAGAGTTCTAAATAATCATTTTCATTCTACACCATAATGTGCAAGGAAAACTTCAGAGACTGAGCCCATTTCTCTCCTACAAAGCAAGAGTCCTACAAATTAATCCCAAATCAAAGAAAAAAATATACACATATTAATGTTTGTTTATTTCTGAGAAAGAGAGAGAGATAGAGAGAGAGAGACAGAGAGACAGAATCTGAAGCAGGCTCCAGGCTCTGAGCTGTCAGCACAGAGCCTGATGTGGGGCAAGATCATGACCTGAGCCGTAGTCAGATGCTTAACCAACTGAGCCACCCACACGTCCCCCAAATCAAGGAATATATTTTTTTTTCAACGTTTATTTTATTTTTGGGACAGAGAGAGACAGAGCATGAACGGGGGAGGGGCAGAGAGAGGGAGACACAAAATCGGAAACAGGCTCCAGGCTCTGAGCCATCAGCCCAGAGCCCGACGCGGGGCTCGAACTCACGGACCGCGAGATCGTGACCTGGCTGAAGTCGGACGCTTAACCGACTGCGCCACCCAGGCGCCCCAAGGAATATTTTTAAAAGAAGGCAATTCTCCAATTTCTTAGTTACATTTAAATGTCTGACAAACCTTTTATTTAACATAGTAATTCTTACAAACAGCTAAAATCCATTCTGCTATTGGTTGAAAGGGTTATATCTTAAGGTATCGTAAAGATTAACAAGTACACATCTATGGAGTACTTTGGCATACTACAATAGAAACATAAATATGTTTTATTGTATGTTTTTGACATCTCAATACTTTGCAAACTTATCTGTACATTTCTTCCAGTAATTGCAAGCCTTTAACGTCTGTTCTTTATCCAGACTAACATTCCTTAATACTTATTTCCCTGTCTTTCCCAAGTTCATCTTTTCCCCCAGAGGTTATGATGCAAGATGTCTATAACCAAATCAGAGGTTCAAAAGCTTTCTTTCTTTCTTTATAAATCAATTCAGTGCTTTATTTTTACTTAGATGTTTGATTTTAAGCATTGCTTCTATCTCTACTTCATGCCACTGTTTGTGGCTTTTTTCTACTACTGCGTTTACTACTTACTACAGACACTAGTGAATTACTCATGGCTGGTGTAGCACCATCCTCAGTAGGAAAGCAAAGGTGGTAGCTGCCTTCATGAGAACTATTCCACAGAGAGAGAGCAGGGAATATCTTCCTATTTTAACTAATTCATATAAATGCTTCCTTCCATTAATATGGGTAATCAATAACTACCCTTACAAATAGTTCTTTTGAAATATATAAAGTCTTAGGAATAGGAAAACACTGGATACAGTATTTCAATTGTAGAAGGAATTTTTGAAAACTATTTTTTAATTTTTTAATTTATGGATTAAATTAATGTATTTTATGTATTTATCTTGAGAGAGAGAAAGAGAGCAGGGGATGGGGTAGAAAGAGAGAGGGAGAGAGAGAATCCCAAGAAGGCTCTGTGCTGTCAGTGCAGAGCCCCATGCAAGGCTCGGTCTCACAAACTGTGAGACCACGACCTGAGCCGAAATCGAGAATCAGATGCTTAACTGACTGAGCCACCAGGCACCCCTTACACTATTTTCCATTATTTTTTTCATTTGAAGACACTTAAGTAATTTTATTTTAACACTTATCAATTCTGGATTATGTATACTCCACCTGAAGCAGAAAGGGAACAGATGAAATGCAACAGTCAGGACAATAGTAAAAGAGAAGTAGTACAGAGCCTTACTGGAAGGGATGTTGCTGCTTTGTTCCCTGGCAGAGCCACAAGGTCAGGAAGAGAGAAATCAACACCTATAATGTTGTGGATAGCCTGTCTGGGGAGCCCTTCCCAGTCTTCCTAAGGCATTCATTAACACTGTATTGAGTTGAGACTGAAGTCATAACTAAAAGAGGACGATGGGTGCCCTTACTGGGAGATACTTTTGTCTCACAGTTCTAAAAAAACCAGCAAAATCACTATTACACAAGTATATATCATAAAGAGGAAAAAATATCTTCAATGTCCTCATAATTAGCTTCTGCCAGAGGCATGGATCCTTGCCAGCAAAGTGAGAGGATCTTTCCATCTGGTGCCCTTTGGGTGCTGGGGGTGGCAAAGGGACAGCCAGGCTAAAACCATGCTGTGAAACAGTGGTGTGCTGGAGCCCCATCATTCTGGCTTGTGAGGACTGAATTTTTATTAATTTGCAAGCAGTTCATGTTACACTGCTTGAAACTGATCATGGTGGAAGTATTCATATTTACATCATGGACACTGAGAGCTGGTTTTCCAACATGCCATTGTGTGGAAGTCAGCAGCACTTGAAACAGACTCCTGGTTCTGCACCTTACTATATGTGACCTCAGGAAAGTTACTACACTTCTCTACGTCATTTTTTTCAACTGGTAAAACTACAAGTATTGCACCTCATGTGAGGAACTAAAAATGGTAACAGCTATAAAGTACTAAGCAATCAGAGTAACAAGCAAATATTAAGTAGTCTATCAATGCTAGTTATAATCTGTCACACATTGATGGTTCATGTGACTTTGTCCTTAAATTTCAAAGCAATTTTAATGGAGCAAGGGTCCTTAAATAAAAGGGCAATGTCAACAATTTCATAATAATACAAGTATATGGAGAACAAATGTTTTTGTTCGCTCTTCCCCTGCTACCCTCAAGGCAAAATTTCTAACTTACTATACACTTAATTTACTTGGCCTTCTGTACAAATATCATACAACTAAAAAGTATTAGAAAGTATTACAATGCCAAAGAACCCCATGCTTATGGTAAATATTATATGAATATAGGGCCCAGGCTCAATTTGTGAATAGTAATGTAACACAATGGACCTTTACAAAGCTATCAGAGAGCAGGCCTTACAACTGACCAGGAATCTCAAACTGACAGCAAATACAGCAGCCCAAACAGATGTTTCATTTGAATACAGAGTTTTTTTCTTCTTCTTTTCTAAAATATGAATGTAAATAAATGCCTTTAAGAGATCAACTTAAGCCCACCAGTCCCCATCTCTTACATCTAGGAAAGTCTGAAGGAAACCAGAAGCAAGCTTCTAAGAGTCCTCTCCAAATGAAGTCACAAAGGATGCAAGTAACTTCTCCAGCAACTGAGTTCTAAGAACAGGTAAAGAGTGGTCTACCAAGGAAACTTGTTACAGATCAGCACCCAAGGTTTTAATTGGGAACTAGTACAGAAGCACCCCTATGCCTACCATGTTCTAAAATTCCAGACTCTCAAAAGGAAAAGAGGTGTCCAATATAAACACTTTGCACAACTCAGGCACAGCAAACTACTCTTACCATTTAAGGCAAGTTTTATTTCAGTCAACTGTTTACCAGTCAAGTTCTCAGACTAAGGCCAACGTTGCAAGCAGACCTTTCTAAGTCAGTGGTATCAGGCCTGCTATCAACTGCTTTTGCACACCTACCTTTAATTTTTCTTCCCTGACAGCCAGAGGAGCCTCGTCCAAAGGTCTTTACCTGATACCCCAAAGCCTTCTTTCTCTCATACAAAAGCGACCCATTTGCCAACCACTAATTATCCCCACTGCTCCAGTTTTATTAATACATACGAAAATAATTCAACCGTTATCTTATCTAGCCAAACAAAAGTTGACTTATTTTCCCAATGTTATTAAATATCACTCTACTAATCAGAACCTCTAGTTAGCATGAGCTAGCCTGGATCTACACTGAGATAGGATTCCAGCCAGAGGTAGAAAACAAGTCACTTAAGTTGTCCATTGGCTTTATCATGTAAATATATAATTTCCATTTGACTTGCTGGAAATACTGAAAATAGTTCAAGGACTCTTATTACTACCCTGAAGACTCTTCTCATCTCTCACTTCCAATCTTACTCAACAAAGTGCACAGTGCAAAGCCAAATGGATTTGGTATCTAGGTTTCCCAGGGGCAGTCAGCCCCCAGGAAGTAGGACAAAAAGTGCACTGGCTGCCAGTTTTGCTGTATGAGGGCGCCACTGAGGAGCCACTTCTAAGCCGCTGGTGAGGATGCACCTGACCCTTAACAGCTTTCAGCATTCTCTCACCCCAGATCCCTTCTTCAACTCCCAGGAAGCACTGCACTCCTTCCTGCAAAGGTCCAGAGCCACACAAAACAGATATTCTCAGTTTCTGTCAAGTTTAAAAATACTCAAGGGTTGGGAAGCTGAGGGCCACCATGGCTGTCAGCAAGAGGGTGAGCAGGGTTCAGCAGGCTCCACCTGGAATTATATTCAAGTCCAATAGCCTATGCTAGACCCCATGAACCACCTCACGGACCTGTCTCCTGGGGGACCTAATGCTTAGATCACAAAAACCTGCATCCTGGAACTCCTGGACATTGATGGGACAATCAACTGAGACTGACCAGAGCTTGAGCACTGCTTTGGTTCCATTCTGATAGACTTACCTTGTGCATGGAAAGTTTAGCACTGTTCTGCCAATGTGTGCACTGGAGAGGACCATGGTCACTCCAACAACAGTGCAGACTGCCTTCCATTGAAGGATTCAGATCCTGACTATCTGCTAGGGGTCGACAAGGCCTTGAGGGTAGAGGCCAGAGACCATCAGGTGACTTGGCTATCCTGGTCCCCTTGTGTAGCATGTTTCTGAATCCCGAGACTAGCTCTGAAGCTATGTTTTTGCTTCACAGCTGGGGGCGGGGAAGGATGTATGACATCATGTCATAATCCACTCAGATGCTAAATAGGAATTTAAGCAAATTTTATGGAGGCCTTGTTCTAATGAATCCCTTTTATTCAATTAAAGTGGTTTAAACAGTACACTAGGCATTTGTTGACAGCATTCTCCCAAAGGGTGGCCTTTGAAGTACAGCCAGTAGGATTGCTGGTGCTATTTACTCGAGCAACCCAAGTATAGGTTTATCTCCTCAAGCCGGAATTGGGTTAAAATAAAGACTGTAAAGCCACAGGCCAAGCAGTGTCAGTTCTCAATCTGTGGAGCAGCTGATCTTCCTGTCTTCCAGGGAAATGAGAGAACACTCATTTTGATCCAATGGTGGGAAATCTCTTTCCCAATTGGTAGGGTTTAGGGTAGGACACCAAATTAAAGAATATTGGTAGGTAAATCTCAGCCATCTCTTTCAGCACTAATGGGGAAAAAAGCAAATAGCATTTTCATAATTATCATAAATTTTAAATGAGTGAAATCCCTATTCAGTTGATTGCAATGTCCGAAATAAAAATCACAAAATGACTGCCAAAACAGGAATAAAGACAATAGTTGCCCTTATTAGTATTTAGTACAATCTCAGCACTTCTAAATAAAAAGTGCCCATTAAAAATCTAGAGAAGCAGTTGAAAAAGTTTCTTCTAATAAAGGAAAATAAATAGCAAAACTAAAATTATTATAATCCTAAAATAAGCTTTACATAATGGCTTCAAAAGGCTTGTCAGATTCCGTCATTTATTGCAACAAAAATCTGCTGGCCACAAGTCCAAGGAACTGTATTATAGCAAAAATGCTAAAATAGGGCACACACCACAGGCAAATGGAACCACGCAGTTTCACCTAGCCTACAAACAGATTTTCAATCACTCACAAAGCCAAGTTGAACCTCATGTATTATAAAAGCGTGTAGAAAGTTAATTCAACCAAAGGTAGTCTGCCTTTATCATCTCAACACTATGCCTTTCAGATAAACATCAGCCAATTTCTCCTCAAAAAGTTAAGGATTTCAAAGTTTTTTAAGCCTCATAATACACAAAACTATGTGCCACATGTCTAAATGGAGCAATATCGAAAGTGTTGCTCATATCCTTCACATCATGATTTTCTAACCTTGAAAATAATTGTTAAAACTCCACTATTTTCTTCTTTAAATGAGTGCTGAAATATTTATTTGACAATGATTAACAATGACAACAAAGCATTAAGAAGTTCATGGGCAAGTATCAAGTCTAGCTCTCCAAAATGCCTATGGAGCCTAAAAAAGATGGGAGTGTAATAGCATAGGGGAACCAAAGACTGTATGATCTACCTAAGGCCCTCAAAATCAAATGGAAAATGCAAACACAGTGTGAGCTGCATAACACTGGTCTCTGGGTTGGCTAATGGCCTACATGTCTGTAACTCCCAAATGAAAGCCTAGAACCAGAATCTTAAGCTTTTTCCAAATATAGCTGCTTCCTGCCACAAAGTCTATCTAACAGATTCTTCATAGATTCTGACTAGTGCATAGTAGTTTACATATAGGCTATGGCACTCACCTGGATTTTTCCTATCACATATTTACATGTACTGAATGGGAGTTAACTATAACATATAAACAACTGGAATGTTTTTTAAAGTCTTTTTTTCTTTTTTTTTTCTTTTTATAAGATTGTAAATAATTGCTTTAGTTACATAAAAATGAAATACCATTACTGAAGTAGCATTTTACCTGTTTAAGAAATCGGTCAGATGCATTGCTGTGTTTGGCCAACACACTTGGCAGAGATGGATTTGCATATTCAAACTGAGGATTGTAGGTATAGTCAGACTTGAAAAATCTCAGTTTTTCTTTCTCCAAGTTGGTGGGCTTTATAGCAGTCAGTATACAAAATTTCTTCCCAGAAAAGTCATCTCCCTTTTCAAAACTTCTAGACAGCTGAGGCTGTGGCTTTGGCTTTGGCAGAGTGGAGAAATGGCGTCGCTTTACCTTGTTTTTGGGTTTAGGCGGCAGTACTATGCTGCTCCCTGTAACAGAGATATCATGTGTAAACTTTATAGGACTCGACACTGAACTAGTGACAAAGACACCAGGCTGCCTTTCTAGGCAGTACCAAGTACCACTGCTCATCACAGGCACTGGGGCTTTCATCTTGCGAAGATCTTTACTACGAGAAGAACTAGGAGATTTGCTGGGCTTTCTACATCTTTTGGAGTAGGTGGAAGAAGGCTGTTTTTGTGAATGATGTTTTTTCTCCTCTTTGCTCTGTAGCAAAACATTGTAACTACTGGTTCCAGTTGTGAAAATGTCCTTTAGTATCCCAGTAGATAAATGTGAAATGCTTCTTTTGCTGTCAGTGATCAATGACTCTTCTGCATTTAGAACAGACTTCTTAGCAAGTTCTTGCTCAGGCCAGTGAAGCTTTTCTGTGTTAATAAACAAAATCAAAACAAAAGAAATAACAAAGATACCCGATGAAGCAAATTGCTTATTATACAAAAAGTACTCTGAAGGTTCTGTAAACCTTACAATTTTGCAACGATCTTTAGAAAAGACATTTTAAATATTAAATATATTACCAAGCTTTGGTCATGCTAGACATTGTCACTTCTATATAAGCATATATATGCTAAATTTTAAAAATTCTCAGCTTGAAGCCATTAAGATGATCAAAGTTTAATATCAATGTGAGATAATACACATAAATAATCTGAATATTCAACTCTACCAATGACTATAATTTCACAGTAAGGATATAATTTTCAATAGTATTTCCAATATCAAAGCAAGACCCAAGGCATTTAAAAGCCAGTACAATCTTGAAATTAGATGCTGTAAATAAAGATAGCTATCAGGAAAAGAAGGACAACACTGCCTTATTTATCTCAGCAACAATTTTTAAAATTAAATAAATGATATGTGTATGTTAAAGCATGTTTTCATAATGTCACTCAATTGTTTGATTTTCTTAATTCTAGGCTACAGGTTAAAAGAAAATTAAGTTTTTTTTTCTTGTCAAATCTGAAAAAAACTGTAACTGTTATTACCTAGACATAAGAATATCAAATGGTAAATTAAGGAAAGGTCAGCTTTGCCTTTAGATTTCACAGTGCTTTAAAGAGGTGCGAACCACCTGATATACTGACGCTCGCGCTCTGCTTTAAAACTGTGTTGACCTGCATTGTTTCATTCCACAAATACATGGAATACTACTAACTAGGCACTACGAGAAACATATGTTATGAGAAACATCTTTATAAATCTACTGTCTCTGCCTTCAACCAGCTTCCAATCTGGCTCTGAAGGCAAGGCAAGCCTATGAAGATTTGAATAGTAATACAAGACAGTATAAGTTTAAAAGCAAAAACAGAAAATACAGAGTTCAGAGAAGAAAGAAAGTAATGTGAAGAGAAACATGAGATTTCGGCTAGACCCTTAAGAACTTTCAGATTCAATTCTAAATTGATGAAGCGTTTGAATTTGTCTTAAATCCTACTTACCAGAACTAGATTCCAGCCCAAGTCCTATCTACAAATATGACCTCTGGCCAAGTATGCTTATAAACCTTCCTTAAGTCTTTCAAATGACATATGATTCTCTCAATTCTCTTTTCCAAGTCTCATGGACCCTTATGCCTCTAGCCCCAACCTTTGGCTCCTACTACGGAAGCAACTTCAATGCTAGCCAACTTGAACAGCTGCCTGCCTTGCTAAGAAACAATTTATTTCAATTTTTTAAAAACTTTATCCACGTACATCTGTCATTCACTCATTCAAGGTTTGACATTCAGGGATCCTTTCTACAATGAGTAGTAATACATAATAATAACAATAATGGCAGATACCATCTGTTGACACATTTATGTGAGTTTGGGATTTCACAGAAAACTATACATGTTATATCACTTAATCCTCAGAAATGTTAAATCATTTGTTCAATGTTATATTACAATAAAGTAATAAACAGCAAAATGATTTGAGAGCGGGTGTATGTAATTAGAGTTCAGGCTTGTTATTATGTATATAACATATAACGTTCATTCAATTATCAACAGCTATATGCTGTCAGCTATATGCACAGCACTGTACCTTTTCTTTCTCTGTACAGAACATCTACAGAGACATGGTAATCTGAATCACTGATGTACTAAGATAGGTACCAGAACCGTGTTTTATTCATCTCTTCCTTTCCAACATCTGGCATGGATCTGTTAGACATTTTTAGTGCACGCTGTATAAATGAATAAACGAATGAATGGCACAACCCTAAACAGGTCGTCTCCAACCATTCTAGATAAACAGATATTTGTAGTTCTGGGACCATTCTACAGTTCTATGAAGTCACTGCAGAAGTGGACATATAACAGGGAAACCAGTGGTTCTCAACCAGAGGCAATTTTGCTCCCCAGGGGGCATATGGCAGTGTCTGGAGACATTTTGGTTGTCACAACAAGGGAGTGGTGCTACTAGCATCTTGTGGGTAGAGGCCAAGAATGATGCTAAATATCCTTCAATGTGTCGCACAGCCTCCTACAACAAAAATATCCATCCTAAAACAGTGCTGTGGTAGAGAAACCCTGCCCTAAATGTAAGTTTTTGAAGCTTAGAAGTCATAGAGTTTAGGGTAAAGATTTGGTAAAATACCAGGTCAAAAATGGGTAATAATCCAAATACGTAAAGTAATAGTCCCTCTAGTTAACATTTTCTAGGCCAATATGTGAAATTTGAATTCTGGTGTCTTAAAGACAAAAGCAAAAATATGCAGAGGCTAAATGTCTATTCTATGCACAAGATGAGAAGTAGGAGCTAGATACAGGGTCATGTTGAAGGTTGATTACACAAAGAAGCCATTCAATAAACGGAAAAAAACAGCCAAAAATAAACAGAACAAACACAACTTTCATTACAGGCTGGTAGGTCTCAGTCCCTCAGGGGTTTCAGACTTAAATGTTGCCAACCGATAGTCCAAACTGGGCAGGCTTGGCAAACATAGGCTAAGGAACACCAGAGCACAAGCTGTAGCCGAAATGCCCATGAACAATGTCAGTTTCCCTAAAAAGACATCACAAGTTTATGAGACAAGAGGTGATTAGGAAAGGAAGAATGAAATGGACACTAAAAGGAAAAGAAAAAAAGAAAAACCTGTAATAAGAATAAGGGTATCACAAACAGAAAATCAGGTGAGAAGTAGGCACAGCCAGGAAGGTAAAGGGAGGTAATCAGGTTCTTTTTTCTTTTGGTCTTCATAATAAAAGGGGAGAAAGTTACATCAAATTAAAATCAGTGAATAAAACTATTCTAAATAATTCCCAATTTTGATGGTTTATTACAGGTGTGTTGTGTTGAGTATATTTGTTTAAAAATGAATTCAGTTTAAAAATGCTTTCTTTGGTTCCTAAAACATAATAGCTATATGACTACAGAGCTGAACTCAGAGTTCTTTTGTTTTGTCATAAGGCATCAGTGATCACTAAATTCAGAATTTTGTGGGGGTGCCTGGGTGGCTCAGTCGCTTGAGCATCCAACTTCAGCTCAGGTCATGATCTCAAGGTTCGTGAGTTCAAGCCCTGCATCCGGCTCTGTGCTGACAGCTCGGAGCCTGGAGCCTGCTTTGGATTCTGTGTCCCCTCCCCCCCACCGCTGCTTGTGCTGTTTTTCAACAATGAATAAACATTAAAAACATTTTTTTAAATAAATTCAGAATTTTGTTCCACCTCAAACAATCTATACACTTCAGGATTCTTAACAAAAGTCCTAAACCATCTGCCAAAAACACTCAATGGGAGGTGACAGAGTGTGTAGGACAGAACCCTTTCCACCAGGAGTTGTAGCATTTCGGCTCACTTGCTAATTTTCTACCTGAGAGGATTAGCCCCAGTCCATTTTAAGCTCCATCTGTTGATGAGTAAGGTTTGGGAGTGCCAATAGTGTATTTATTTAATAAAACGCCAATCGTGCCAAATGCTGATACCCCATGAAGTTCATAAAAGTGGGGCAGGTGATCAAATAACTCATGATGAATATAAATTAAGTCCTCAGAATCACACTGATCTTATTTCAGTTGTATTAAAGTGTACTACTATGAGAGACCCTAAAGTACTGTTTTTTAATTTTAAATATTATTGCTTACTTAAAAAATGACTTTTACACATGCATAAAAACATCATAAAAGGCCAGTAAGATTTCATCTTCTCCTTTTCCTGAAAAATTAAACTTTATTTTTTTTCAATATATGAAGTTTATTGTCAAATTGGTTTCCATACAACACCCAGTGCTCATCCCAAAAGGTGCCCTCCTCAATACCCATCACCCACCCTCTCCTCCCTCCCACCCCCCATCAACCCTCAGTTTGTTCTCAGTTTTTAACAGTCTCTTATGCTTTGGCTCTCTCCCACTCTAACCTCTTTTTTTTTTTTTTTTTTTTTTTCTTTTTTCCTCCCCCTCCCCTATGGGTTCCTGTTAAGTTTCTCAGGATCCACATAAGAGTGAAACCATATGGTATCTGTCTTTCTCTGTATGGCTTATTTCACTTAGCATCACACTCTCCAGTTCCATCCATGTTGCTACAAAGGGCCATATTTCATTCTTTCTCATTGCCACGTAGTACTCCATTGTGTATATAAACCACAATTTCTTTATCCATTCATCAGTTGATGGACATTTAGGCTCTTTCCATAATTTGGCTATTGTTGAGAGTGCTGCTATCAACATTGGGGTACAAGTGCCCCGATGCATCAGTACTCCTGTATCCCTTGGGTAAATTCCTAGCAGTGCTATTGCTGGGTCACAGGGTAGGTCTATTTTTAATGAAAAATTAAACTTGAAAAATAGTTTTTAATGTTTACTTATTTTTGAGAGAGAGAGAGAGAGAGAGAGAGGGAGGGAGGGAGGGAGGGAGAAACACAGAGTGTGAGCAGGGGAGGAGCCGAGAGAGAGGGAGACAGAGAATCTGAAGCAGGCTTCAGGCTCTAAGCTGTCAGCACGGGGTCCGAGGCAGGGCTTGAACTCACAGACCGTTGAGATCATGACCTGAGCCGAAGTCAGCCATCTAACCCACTGAGCCACCCAGGCGCCCCTGAAAAATCAAACTTTTAAAAAGCATACACAGGCTTCTTTGGGGGAAGTGTACTCATTTTCCCTCAGAAAATAAGGCAACCAGTCCTACTTTCTCATATTAAAAGTCACTATGTAATGTGACATTTTAGCCATCAGCAATCTTCTTCACCAGAACTTTAGAGTAAACAAAAATAATCTGTTGCTCAAAGAAATCATTCATACCAACCTGATTACCCATATTGAGGGGGGGAAAAAAAGGAAATAATAATACATTAAAATTGATACTCAGTATAATCACCTACTTGTGAATATACTGAAATTACCAACACAATGAAAGCTTAATTTGTTTCTAGAACAGGTGAAAAGGATACCAGGATTCCTGGCTTCCATCCTCAGCTCTTTCAATCACCTCTCTGTAATATTAGCCTAATCATTAAGCCCATCAGTGCCTCATGTTCCTCATCTAAAGGAAAGAGAGAGGGACTCACTAAACTTTGTTTTTCATGACTGTGAAGAGGTGAGGTTTCACAGTAATTATGAGATTCCCCAGCTGAAAGGAAGATTAGATCACCAGAAACAATGGCTGGTGGAAAATACCATTCAACCAATTTTGACTCAGAAAATGGCAATTTCATACAGTTCACTAGAATTTATGAAACCTAAGAATATGGGATAATCTTACATAATAAGACAACAGATTGATTACAAACAAAAGAAAAGGCAAAACAATATAGTCCCCAAACAAGATAAACACTTTATCAAGTAGTTGTTCATCACTTAAATGATATAATATCAATAGGAAAAAAATGAATAAATTATGGTAACCTGTATATCAGAACACTACATTGCAATGAAAAAGCAGCTAAGCATGCAAGCAACAATACAGTGCATCTCACAGGCAATACTGTGCAAACGAAGCCAGATCAAAAGAGTACATACAGTATAATTCCATTTTTACATAGTTCAGAAACAGGCAAATCTAATTTATGGTGTTAGAAGTCAGAATAGTGGTTACCATTGAGGGATGGGTTATAACCTAGGAAGAGGCTATCTTCTTCTGGGCAGTGGTTACATATGCACAAATTTATTGGGTTACACACTTAAGACTTGTGCACTTTACTGAATGTAAGTTACACCTTAATCTTTTTGCAGGGAGGGGGAAAGAGATACAGGGAGAGACAGAATGCCAAGCAGGCTCTCTGCTGCCAGCGCAGAGCCCGACACAGAGCTCAAACTCACGAACTATGAGATCATGACCTGAGCAGAGATCAAGAGTTGGACGCTCAACCAACTGAGCCACCCAGGAGCCCCACACCTTAATCTTTTAAGATATGTGAAAACATCAGTATCTTTGAAGACATACTTATTGCCCAATTTGCCTTATAACAGATAATCTACTATTTTTAACATCTCTGAATTCAACAGAACCCCATATAGTTTCTCAACTGTAAGTTAAAAAAGGAGATGAAAAGGCACTGCTCATGTCATTCAGGAACTGAGAAAATTGACTTTACTTCAGGATTCCCAAAAATGTCACAATCCCAGTTAGGAGTACTTCAGTGTTACTCAACTAGTAACAATGATTCTTTATAATGTGATGCTGTTGTTCTTTGGTCAGGAATTGCGTGTTATTATTTTAGTTAGAAATATGCAGGGTATTCTATAATGCCAGAAAATGGTGGTTGTGGTAAAAGAAACCGTTTTAAAAACCATCTGAAACAACAGTGAATGTGCTAGAAAACGAAGTTCCCCATGGTTTTCCCCTTAGGATGAAGACAAAACTCCTGACCGTGGCATATGATGTCACTTACCATCAGGTCACCCTGCCTCTCTTGCCTCCATGCACAATGTCGCCCTTAGTCCACTCTAGCTTCCTTTCATTCTGTCAATCCCTCACACTCACCAGCCTCTCTTCAGACACAACACCTCTTCATACACTGTCCCCTATGTTTGGAGAGTGCTTCTTCCCATCAGATTAATTCCCACTCATCCTTTAGTTCAAATACCACTTGTTCCGGAAACCTCCTCTGGAAGGTTCTTTGAAGCACCTGTCACAGTTGTAGTTTTACATTTGTTTGTATGAAGGACTCCTCCAATACTGAAATTATAAGTCCCATTATGGCAAACATCTGTGTTTGGTTTTGCTCATTCACTGACTTGCTCATGAAAGAATGGCCTGAGAGGTAGCCAGTATTTGAGAGGAAACGAAAGGATACCGGATTTGAATGCCTGAAGGTTGAGGGAAAAAAATCATACCAGGATCACATGAAAAAAATGAAACAACCAGTGATGTGGAAGACAAGTTTTTAAAAAAAAAATTTTTTTTTAACGTTTATTTATTTTTGAGACACAGAGAGACAGCATGAACAGGGGAGGGTCAGAGAAAGAGGGAGACACAGAATCTGAAACAGGCTCCAGGCTCTGAGCTGTCAGCACAGAGTCTGACACGGGGCTCGAACCCACAGACCGCGAGATCATGACCTGTGCCGAAGATGGACGCTTAACCGACTGAGCCACCCAGGCACCCCTGTGGAAGACAAGTTTTAATGGCAGGTGCCTAATGCTATAGGACAAACAGGAGCTACGCACCTAAGTGTATCCATATCAGATGGCCAAACACTGGCCTTAAGAAAACTTTTGTCTCCAGTATTTTTAAACACTCACTTTTGTTAGAAAGGAGCTTCATTTCTTTTATACCATACACTTCTTTTATACCATACAAAATATGGGCAGTAGGAAATCATATATTAACATACTCTTATAAGGCTTCTTACAGTTTCCTGTCACTCACTGAATGGGCTAGATGTCTTCTACTTTGAAAACAATTTTATAGTCAAGTGAAATACAATCTTTCCAGGCAAAAATTATTTACAGATTTGTCCGTGATAATAGCTTAAAAACATCTTGATTCAACTATCAGATAATGCACCACTGATGTTAAATGAGATCTTCATGTTGAACTCTGTGGCTTAAATCAACATATAGTCACTGTAATAGTGTTCTCCCTTTCCTACTGGTTGAAAACATGGGCTTTGGAATGGAGCTTCTCCAGTTTGAATCTTGGCTGCTTATTAGTTGTGACCTTGACCAAGTGAACTTCTTTGTGCTGTAGTTTCCATTTCTGTAAATGGGATAATAATACATATTTCACAGTATTCGTGTGAAGATTGAAAATGGTAATATCTATGAAGTACTAAGAACAGTGCCAACCTGTAGTAAGCAGCCTGTGTTAACTATCGGTATTGTTATTAAATTCAATATTATATTCAGCTCCTACAGAAATACTCCATGGAATAATGTAAATGGGAAAATATTTAGAATCATTAAATTTGGATTTCCAAGGTAAATTTAACAGTAATTACTTCTATATTCTAGAATCAACATTTTAGTGGCTTTAGTACAATAAACTATCTTTAAAAAGCTGAAAGTAGGCAAAAAAACCCTTTTCTGATTTGATTCCATTTCAAACAGCATACACAGCTTTCTTATTTTGTTCCTCCAGTCGGCAGCTCTATCAGAATGTTATATTTAATTATATTAAGTCATGACTAGTAAGTCAAAAGTGAGTAAGATATCATAGAGGAAGAGATTTCAGAAATATTTAAGTAATTGCTTCCATCCTGAGATTAAAAACCACCAGAAGAAGATGGCTTCTTAGGTATCAATAAGTACTGAGAGGACAGCAAGGGAAAAAGGGGTCATGTTTTCAGCTACATTCTCTTCATAAAGTTTCTAGTTGTCTCAATTGGGCTTTCTGGTATGTTAGTGAAAATGTTTGCATTAGGGTTCTGGAACTATTGTTTTAACTAGTCAGGTACCATATAAAAACTATTTTGAGAGGCACCTGAGTAACTCAGTTAGTTAAGCGTCAGATTTTGGCTCAGGTCATGATCTTGCAATTTGTGAGTTCGAGCCCTGCGTTGAGCTCTGCACTGGTGGTGTGCAGCCTGCTTGGGATTCTCTCTCTCCCTCTCTCTCTGCCCCTTCCCCACTTGTGCACTCTCTCTCAAAATAAATAAGCTTTAAAAAAAAAAAAACTATTTTGAAAAATAACCCGGTCAATTATTTCTAAAGGGGCTGTAAATTTGATGCTCTACTTCTCAAATGGCTGTTTTAGTTCTTACTGAACTATAGAAATTCACTGCAGAATAATCTATCTCCGGGTATGCAACACGTACAATTGGATTGATTTCTGCCACTAAATCACAGAAAGGGAGTTGAGGCAAGAGGAATCAGTCTACTATTTCTTAAAGTATCTCTCCTCAAACTTCCAACTCTGCACAGTGAAAAGCAGGAGATCCATTTAGCTGGATCTAAGTGGTATTCTGACTGAATGCCCACTTTCTAATACTAATATCATAATGGTATTCTCTCTCTACAATGATTGTTTTGCTTTGGGGAAATTATCATAATTGATATTATTTCTAAATCAGTATCTAATAACCCTCACTTTGACAAAATCAAACTGTATTTTTCTGCAAGGCAGTGATTTTCAGTGGGAAAGGGGGGGTAATTTTGCCCTCCAGGGAACACTTGACAATGTCTGGTGGCATTTTTGGTTGTCACAACTGGGTGTGTGGGCGACGGAGGGTATCCAGTACCTGCTCCCAAAAAGAAGGTATGGTATTTTTAAGTAACTTTCAAATTTTTCACTGTATTTTAAGGTGAAAAAATAGTATCTGCATCAAATTACATTTAAAAAACTAATGCCAATTTAAGTTGCTTCCTGTCAACACAAATAACAATGAGATAAAGTACAAAATCAGCTCCATATTTTGTAACATGAATCATGAAATAAAACAGCATAAAATTAAGACCACAAGTATTTTCACTGGAATTCAGTTTTAGAATTTAAAAACTAGTCTAAACTCTAAAACTTTAGGATTTAAAAATAGTCTGTTTGGTACTGCAGTGCCTGAAACTAAAAAATTCTGGCCTTGACACTAGTTTGCAGATTAAGCATTTCCCTTTACTGTTGTTCGTCATGATAACTGGACTACCAAAAACCCTGTCTGGCAGAAATGTTACAGACAATTAAAGGCAGAATAATGTCCTAGGGAACTCTTCTAATACGTAAGCTAATATTTAAATGATTAACATCAATATCTATTTTTTAAATAATATAAAAGGCAAGTAAATTTTCTGACCTGGGGTCTGAACACCCATTTCTTCTGCTTAGAATCATACATGCCATAAAGTGACCTATTAATAGTATTAACCCAAAACGTTCTGACTTAAAAATAAAAGCACAGGAAAAAAAAAAAAACCAGAGAGAAATAAACACTGTATAAATACTCATATACTGGAATGTGTTCTTTTGCTTAGCTCTGATTTTTCTGAACATTCTAGAAAATTAGACGCCAGTACACTATAATGCCTAACTACATAGCTAATATGCTTTGAAATGGCTTATTTACAGCGCACATTTGTAGGATGAGTAATCTGTCGATTATGATTCACTTCCCTAGATTCCATGGCACGTGCTTACTGATAATAAGCGACAAAAGGAAAAGGGACCGTTTTTCTGTCTTCCCTCCGCGAATTTTGCTGAGCACCTCCTGCGCGCCACGCACTTGTTCCGGGCGCCGGGTTGAGCGCCCCGGCCGCGCGCGGAGCCCACTCAAGCCGTTTCCTCGGCCTCCGGGGCGACCGGGGCCCCGAGTCGCCTCACACCCGTCGCCAGGAGCCGAGAGGACACTGTCCGCCACCGCCAGCCCAGGGGCCAGCCCTTCCGGGCACTCACCCGTCACGCGAATGGACTCCAGCATCGTCCCGCCGAGGCCGCGGGCGGCTGGCTGGCTCCAGGGGCGCGGGGGTTGAGGGCCGGCGAGAACCGGCCGGACTGCCTCTAGCCTCGGGCCGGGACCTCAGAGGAGGGGTCGCGGCGGCAGGCTGCTCTCCGCGTCCTGGGGCAGGATAAAGCGGACAAGGACCGACGAAGACGTGCGCACCAGGCTGTGAGAAGCGCTCCCTGCAGACCGCAGGTGCTGGAAGGTACACACAGCGGCTTTACAAGGGGCAGCTGCGCTAAGAACCCACCGCCGTGACGTTGCCGCTCCCCCGTTGCTAGGAAACGCTCCGCGCCGCGGCGTACGCTGCGCTTCACAGAGCTTGCCCTCCACTTGGGGCGCTGGCGCAACGGCGGCCGAGTTCGCAGGAAGAAAGAGGAGGGAAGGAAACTACAACGCCCAGCGAGCACTGCGCAGGCCCGTGGCCCCGGAGATTTGTGGGCTAAGCCCCAGGACAGACTTGGTTCTTCGGCTGCTGGTGTACGTGCATTGTGTCTGATTATTCTTGTAGAGAAGACGTTTGTGCCCTGTTCAAGAGGGCTTAATGCTGCGGTAGCTTCACAACTGAGAGGCGGTGTAATATGACAGCCCAGCTGTGTATCGCAAAGCCAGTCTTCTCTGCCCTTTAGTTAAAAGGTTCGGAAAAGCTAAAACAACTTTAGATTGAACGGTGTTCAGTATTTCCAAGTTGAATATCCCAGAATAATGTCCTTAATACTAAAAATACAAATTTTAATTTATGATTGTGCAATTGATACGGCTGGATGTTGTCCTTCGCTTTGTTATTCCTTGGGAAATGTAGAGAGTATACCATTCAACATTTTTTGAGAGCCTGATGTGTGCAAGGTTCTGAGGCAGGCCTGGAGGACATAAGGTAAATGACATAGGTCTCACAGAGCTTACAGTCTAGGAGGAGCTCACAGGATAGTGTTGGCACTTTCAAATTTCTGAGCCACATTTTCTCTTCACCCTTTCTCAAGGTTGAGACAGGACACAAGTAGCTGACATGTGTTTTCAAACCCAGGAACAAAAGAAAAGTTATGTTAACATCATAATCTAGAAATAACAGAGAACGTGTGAGAATTTGTATCTTTTTTAGCAATTAGGAGTGAACAGTGGACATTTGAACTATCACAAGTAGTAGATAACCTCACATTATATTGTCTGAAAATCCTGTGAATACTGTCTTCAAAATATATCTGGAATCCAGTCATTTCTCATTATAACCCCTGCCACCATTCTGGTTCAAGCCACCACCATCTCTTGTTGGATTATAGCCATAACTATAAATGATCTCTGTTATTTCCACCCTTGCCCTCTTCAGTGGCCAGTGTGGTCCTGTTAAAAAGTCAGATGTCACCACTCTGTGCAAAACACTTCAATGGCTTCCTCTCTTTCCTATGAGGTCCTTTATGACCTAGCCTTCCGTCATCTCTTTGATCTCATGTCCCACCACACTCCGCCTTGGTCTTGTCCAGACACGCTGACCTCCTTGATATTTCTCAACTATGCCAAACACTCTTTCACCTCAAGACTTATGTAACTTGGGATTTCCCCTGCCTGGAATGCTCTTTCCCCAAGCAGCCAAAGGACTAGCTCCTTCACCTCCTTCAGGACTTAATCCAAATGTCACTTCTCGGTGAGGCCTTTCCTGCCACTCAATTTAAAATCCCACTTCCTTCTCAGATTTTCTTCCATACTTCTCTGCTATATTTTTTCCCTTTAGTACCAAACACTAACTTATTGCATAGGTTACTGATTTATCTCCATTGTCTGTCTCCACTCCTAGAATAAAATTTCCATAAATACAGTGATTTTTGCTACCTCACTGCTATATTCCTGGCATCTAGAATAGTACCTGGTACACAATAGATACTCAATAAATATCTGTGAATCAATGAATAAGTAGCTAATAGAAAGTATGTATTTTCAATGATAAAGAAAATAGAATGATATAAAACAGGCATCTGAATAAAGAATACATTTTCAGGGGTGCCTGGGTGGGTCAGTTGGTAAAGTGACTGACTCTTGATTTTGGCTCAGGTCAAGATTTCACAGGTTGTCAGACCAAGCCCCACATTGGGTTCTATGCTGACAGTGCAGAGCCTATTTGGGATTCTTTCTCTCCCTCTCTCTGTGCCTCTACCCCCCACCCCCCGCCCTCAAAAATAACTAAACATTAAAAAAAAAAGAATTAATCTTCAGTTTAAAGCACTTGAAACAGTTTTGAGCAATGACTCCTTGCATTCACAAGGGCAGTTATTCTTTCAACATATGTCCCAAGGAAAAAGCCTATAAATGAACCTTAAAAACCTGAATTCCTTATGTACCTAAAACTCTGACACATGCTTTTCAAGTTTGCTATAAAATGTATCTATTAAAGTCACTGCAATTTAAGAACTAATTTCTCAGAAACATAAAGACTCCTAAAAGATGTTTCCAAGTCACATATTCAGCATCTACGTAAAGAATTTACTCTGAATGCTTTTACTAAAGCATGCTTAATCATATTGTCCATATCCATTACATTTTGAAGAAATCAAGATATGTTATTTTATTCATTCTACAGGTATTTATTTATACATAAAGCATTGAGCTTAGTGCTTTTAGACTACATTATAAAACATGATACTTATCCTCAAGAAAATTACTGACTAGTTAGGAAAGGGTTTACACACACACACACACACACACACACACACACACACAAACTAAAGTTAGAAAAGATGTACAATAAATGTATACCTCCCTCTTCAACATTCCATTGAACTTAAGCATTCCCCAAATAAGCAATTTGATGATGCTCCTGTAGTTCGCACACCTACATTATTTCATTCTTTACTTTTAAAATTATTTTTATGTTCACCCTACCAATATTTTCTTGTGGGTAATTTTGATTTCTAAATACTTTTAGTGATAACTGTTATTAAAGGTGCATATCAATTTAATCAAACCATTCTGAAAAGATATTCTTTGTGTACCATTAGGCATTGAAGTCCTCTTGCTAACAAATTTGTGAATACAAAGAATTTATCTAATTTCTTACAAAACTAGTACTGTTATCAGCTCCTTTTACCATTCCTGCCTATGCAATTATTCATCCTCATCAAGCTTTGTGCATCTGCTTTGTTAATTATTGATTTGTGCTATGCCTGCTTAGTATTTCCATTGGGTACAGCATCTGCAGCTGTCCACTTGGCTGCTTTTGAGTCAGCATTGTTTTTACATATCCGACAGAACAATGAACAATTCCATCTTTCTGAGAAACTTTCTTTATATCCGTTTCTATATAAACCGTTAATATTGAGACAAAAGGATTGATGTGATTATCAGTTACTACTCCATTTTCAAAGCACTGACAGCAAAATAAAGTTAATAATTTATTAAAACTGCCTTTAATAACTTATATTTAAGGATACACTTCCCCTCTTTATAAAGTTTGACTAAACTAAGGTTTTCCAATGTTAGCCAAGGATGTCATTGTAGTTATCCTACCATAACATTATTCTTCATTTTACGTTTATAGTCATTTTTACATACACTACCAATATTATATTGTGAATCATTTTGATCACTATCTTTAATGATGACTTCCATTCAGGTCTTAGATATGAAAATGATGGAAAAATAGCAATTTTGATAGAAATATTATTCTTTTGTGTGTGCTAAGATTTTTGTTATGGAAAAAGCTTATATTTTTCTTATTTAATAGCAACTTTTATTTAACTCAAATGTTAATCTGTATATCCATGTACATGCTACAGAGTAAACTATTCATAATCGATAGAGTTACTGAATAAAAAAAGTCAGCCAAAATATCTCTGTAATAAGAGAGGATCATTTTTGTTTTGGTTTTAGAAAAAAGATCAATACCTTCCTTTTTAGAGACTTAGAATACATTTGATCATTTACCTTGAATGGTGGAGCTGTGTAGTAAAGACCAAGAAAAAGGAAAAGAGAGATGGGGACAACTGGAGAAAGCTGCTAATTAATAAGTATTGCAAATGCTAGTGGAAAGACAACTCTATTTCATCTTCCTTTTCTACAGGAAAGGTTCGTTTTGGTGAGAGCTGATCAAGTATATGTTATGCTTGAAACTGAGAAAAGGTTTAATTTCTTAAAAAGTTATCTCAGTAGCTAAAATAAATTAAAACATTCAAATCACATGTATTCACTTAAATTTTATTTTTAATTTTTTAAAAAGAGAGAGAGAGAGAGAGAGAGAGCACAAGCGGGGGAGGGGCAAAGGGAGAGGGAGGAAAGAAGAGAGGATAGAAGGTTTGAAGCAGGCTTTGCACTGTCAGGGCAGAGCCCAATGCAAGGCTTGAACTCAGGAACTGTGAGATCATGACCTGAGCCAAAGTTGGACGTTTCACTGATTGAGTCACCCAGGTGCCCCTCACTTAAATTATAGAGGAGACTTCAAAAAGGGGGGAAGAGAAGCTTGTAGAAAATACTTTTGACTTTTATTCCTGTTTAAAAATTTTTTTCTTTATGTTTATTTATTTTTGAGAGAGAGAGAGCCAGAGATAAAGACAGAGCATGAGCCAGGGAGGGGCAAAGAGAGGGAGACACAGAATCTGAAGCAGGCTCCAGGCTCTGAGCTGTTAGCACAAACCCTGATGCTGGGCTTGAGTTCATGACCTGAGCCCAAGTCTGACACTTAACTGACTAAGCCACCCAGGTGCCCCTTTCCTTCCTGTTTATTGGAAACAATTTATAACATTCTGTGTCACTGAAAATATAGCAGTTGAGGAAAGTTATTCTGCAGCAGTTTGCTTTTATAGGAGAACAGAGCGACTCTAATTGCAACACCCCATCCTTAACAAACATTAACAGAAGCCTCAGGGCAAGCTGTAAATAATGTTCCTTGACTCATAAAAGGAAAAAAAAAATCCAACAAATAGTTTCTGTGACTCTAAAAAAAATTTGGTGGGGTGCCTGGGTGGCTCAGTCGGTTAAGCAGTCGACTTCGGCTCAGGTCATAATCTCACGGTTTGTGAGTTCAAGCCCCGCGCCAGATTCTCCGCTGTCAGCTTGGAGCCTGGAGCCTGCTTCAGATTCTGTGTCTCCCTCTCTCTCTGTCCCTCCCATGCTTGCTCTCTCTCTCTCTCTCTCTCTCTCTCTCTCAAAAACAAATAAAACAAACAAAATTTTTTTGAGTGGCACTTGATTACTTTCAGGATGTCTGTTTTGAGAGAATGGAATGTTTTCAGTATGTCTTTTTCAGGAGAATGAAAAGCCTTAAGTGGGAGACAAATCAAAGAATGCTCTGTGAAACCTCCTCTTCCTTTTCACCTCAGTGAAAATAGAAGAGCAGAAAAATCCTGAGAAACACTGATTATTTTGATAGGATGTTTTGTTGTTAGTGATTGGGGGAGGAGGGATATTTTTTAAACAGACAAAAAAAATTGCCTATGTTAATTATATTTTGAAAAAAACAAGATGTGCATTAGTTTAATCCTTTCACAGATATGTAAGTGTCTCCTATATACAAGGCAAAAAAGATGATGAAAAGAACACAGTACCTACCCTGAGAGAACTTACTCATAGTGCATACATACATATGTGAACATGATGTACATACATCAGCCAGTCTTTGAGCACATACATCAAGGGTGCTGTGGTAAGAGTCTCGGTTCTCTGGGAACATATGTTATAGTGGGAGAAACAAACAAGAATCAAATTAACAAATGTGTGATTACAGATACAGATAGGTGCTATGAAGTACAGTAAATCAGGAAAGTATGCTAGATGGTGACTTGTAAGGGGGGTGTCAGGAAAAACCTCTTGAGGAAAAGACTTTTGAGCTGAGATCTGAAGGAGAAGAGTCAGCCATAGTAAATTTGGCAGGGGTAGGGTGAGGTGGGTGGGAGAGACAAGCATTCTAAATGGAGGGAATTGTAAATGCAAAAGCCCTGAGATGGCAATGATCTTGCCATGATCCTGGAACTACATGAAGGTCAGCATGACTGGAGTCCAGCGAGCTGGGGGAAAGTGTTAGAAGAAAAGATCTCAGAAGTAGGCAGGGGCCAGCATAAGGAATTTGGACTTTATTCTAAGTGCAATCAGAAGCCACTGGTTCATTTTAAACAGGGCAGTGACATAATATGGCTTATTTGTTTTTAAAGATTGCACTGATTATTCTGAGGACAATGGATAAGAGGTTGAGAATGGAAGTGAGAAAACAAGATAGGAGACTTACAGTGGGCCAAATGAGGGTGCTGGTGACTTAGAGTGGAAATGAAAGCTGTAAAAAGGGAAAGAAGTAGGAGACCCAGCACATAGAGGAGTTGATCCGCAGGCTGACTTTGTGGGGAGGAGAGGAAGGAGGAATTGAATGTGACTCCTAGGTTTTTGGCTTGAGCAACTGAGTGGATAGTAGTATCATGTATGGAAATGAAGAAAATTAGGGAAAAAACAGGTTTAGTGGGGAATTCTATTTTGGTTAAATTTAATATGCCAGTTAGAAGTCCAAGTCAAGATTGCAAATAGGTGGTTGGATATTAGAGCTCAGAGCTCAGGGAAGAGCTTATGCTAAAGAAATAAATCTGGGAGCGATCAGTATAGGGGCAGCATTTTAAATCAATGGGACTGAAGAAATTACCGAAGGAGTGTGTGTAGGCAGATAGGAGAGCTCAAGCTAGAATTTAGAGTTCTTAGTCATCTAGTTGTGGAGCAGAGGAAGGGATCCAACAAAGGTTTTCTGTTTTTGTTTCTTTTTTCCAAATATACGTATATACACATATACACACAGAGTAATATATACATAACTATACAACAATATCTGTATATATGTGTGTATACAAGTGTTTTTTCTGACCTGTTTAAGATTAGCTGGCAGACATGATGCCCTTTTACCCCTAAATACTTCAGATTATGTATGTATATATGTAAATATGTGTGTGGGTGTATGTGTATGTGTGCATGTACAGAGAGAGGGAGAGAGAAAGAGAGGGAATGAGAATAAAGCAAATGTAGTAAAATTTTAATATATTAAGAATCTAGTTGAAAGGCATCCTGGAATTCTTCTACTTTTTTCTATGTGTAAATGTATAAAACTTTTGAAACTTTAAGTCTGAAATTGTATCAAAATAAAGTGGTGCAAATTGAGTACCACTGTAGAAAATGACCTCACTGTAGGTTGGGTGGGGAATCTTAGAAGACATGATATTCAGCTGGCCTCATATAGATATCCAAAGGTATTGTGGGAGCATTTCAGTAGCAGGATCAAGGTGAGAAACAAGGGATGTAGCAGAGTAGGGTTATGTTCAGGAAACAGCAAGTGAGTGAGAGTTTTCTATTTTTTAAGCACTTTCCTTGGCTCTAAACATTAAGCAAAGTGAGTAGTAAACTCTTTTGCAGAGTTAAAAGAGTGGCGTGGGAAACCGATAGAAAATTTGATAGGTATTCAAGTGGATAAGAATGAAAGAATTGTGAGAACATGAAACATCCAGTTACTTGGGATAGATTTGAAATGGCTCAATGCTCAGCAAGCCAAGAATAACAGAAAAAAATAGAAGGTTAGAAATTGGCAAATTAGATGCAGCAAGAAGGACAAGGGCCCAAGGAAAATGGTATTGAAATGGTTCCCCTTGGGGACTGGCTGGGTAGGGAACAGATAAAACACAAAGGGGGCTAGGCGATGTTTGGGGGAGAGACCTGGAAAGGGCCAATAATAGGTTCTAGAAATCTTAGACTAGTCACAATCTTCTTGTTTCCTCATGTACTATTTTAAGGGGCTGAATTAGGTGATCCCTGCCAGCTCTTATCTTTTTTTAAAACTCCCTTTTCACTAAGCCTCCTTTTAAGAATTGATTAAGCAAAACTACTGAGCAGGGGGCTTCATAGAAAAGGGCAAGGTGGAAGGTCAGGGCCAATACAAAGCATGAGCTGTAACATTTTAAATGTGACCAAAAGTTGGAAAAGGAGAATGGACTGAAGGTTAGGGTTAGGAGGGCTTGCAGGGTTAGCAAGAGTGAGCAGCAGTAGAGAAGAGGTAAAGATTCAAGATTACAATCAGGAGGCCAGCTTTGGGGTTTGAAATCTTAGAGATGGAGCACTTCCAAGTGTTGATTAACATCCATGTGTGGCCATACATGGGATAGATGAGCAGAGGAGAAGAGGACATCAGTACAGTTGGAAGGTCTGAGGAACGGTGAGGTCAGGGTGTAGGAGACTGTAATCACTGAAGGTTCATCAGCAAACATTTCTTGAGGGCCTATTACATGTCAGGCATGAATGGTGCCGAGGAAGACCAGGATGGTGTCCAACTGCAAGAAGCAGGGAAGTGGGAAGTGAAGGTGGATGTCACAAATGCCCAAATGTGTCAATTTGTGAATTAATGAAAGAGTAAAAGAATCATAGTCTAAAAGTAGTATGCGAAGAGAAATTTTGAAGTGTTTGGGAGGTAAAGAAGCTCAGGACAGACATCAATGGAGTACAATGAATCTCCTCGTATCAAATTTAATTTTTCATGTTCAATAGAGAGATTTTGATGTTTAAGAAGCATTGGCTTCTGCTACTTTGTAATATTTAATAACTGCTTTTCTTTAATATGCACCATTTAAAAATTTAAATATTGGTTCTCTGAATATAACTTAAAAAGTCTAGGTATGGAAATGTAAAATTATCAATATATAAATTATAATGTGATAAGTACATAAAAGAGTTCTTCCTCTTAATGAAAGATTTGCTATAGTCCTTTAGATATTAATTCTTTTCATATCCTTATTCACCACTTGGAAAAGTAAAAAAGGAGATTAAAGCTGTGTAAATTTTGAGAATAATCTATTGAGTGAAGAAAATATGTCTGTAGTTCCACTGGGTTTTAAAAACAATACAATATGTTCAGAAAGCACAATTTGTTTTCCCTCACTTTGGAATATGAAACATTTTCATTAATTAAATTAGAAAAGAAAAAAAACCTGATACTAAGAACCATTAAAATGTGACGCTAGGGGCCATAACAACTAAATAGCAGGGTTCATAACAACTAAAACAGCCCTTTCCAGTAACATGTATAACATCCTTTGTTCTTATTTCTTCATTATAATAAATGCGTAAAAGAAGTGGCCCTTCAGCCAGATAACCTGAAGTAGAGAACTTGACTTTAATCCTTCTTGCCACTGCCTTGTGGTTAGACCTTGGCCTTTTCTCTCCCTGTAAAAATAAGAATATTTACATCATTGTATCATTTGTGAATGAAATGAGAATGTGTGTGAATGTGTTTTGAAATAGTAACTGTAAATATACAATATTTAGAGTGTCTTTATTGAGTAAATGCTTTCAAATTTTTGTGTTTTTAGCCCTCTATCAATTTTATCTGTGACACACATAACATTTCTTTTGTTGAAAAGGATCTTAGAAGGAGCAAATACTCATTTACTTGTATTACCTTTAATCTACAATGCCTTGATTCTATTCTTACATAAATGTAATAAGCCGTGATCTTTACCTAACTAACTTGAGAGGTTGCAGTTTTCACAGGGAAGACACTTCTGATGATTTTTAAAATATTTACATAATTTAGGCCAAACTGTATAGTCTAACTACTAATAATCATGTGATTACAGCATGCATTTCTTTTCTTTACTTCTTTAACTTAATAGTTAAAATGAATTTTTTTATTTAAAGAAAGAAATTCCAAGAGAAAACCATGGTTACTATTTTTCAGGACTTTAGACATAGCTCAAGGGCACATTTAAATCATTATTGTGTCTTTAGTGACCAAAATAAATACATAAACTGAAATGTCAAAAGTATAAACAACTAGCATTTGAAGTCAGGCAGATCTAGTTCAAATTATTAGGTGATGGTCTGACCACTTTGTATCTCAGTTTCCCTATATCTAAAGTAGGAATAATAGTTATTTTCTACTCAATAATTTAATATCTACTGAACTCATATTCCCAGAAGGTGCTATAAACAAGACATGTCCCTGACACTCCATAGCTTACCCTCTAGTAGGAGAGGCAGATAATAAACATAAATACATAACAAAAATAATTCCACAAAAGTGGTAAATGCAATGGAGAAAATAAATCAGAGTAATAGGATGGAAAGTGACTGGGGTGAGGCAGAGAGGAAGGGTGTGGCCACCAAATCAGGGAAATCTTTGAGGAGGTAGTACATTCCAGCTCACACTCATTTAATTAATGAGGAGCCAGGAGCCAGATATGGGTAGATCTAGAGGAGGAGTTTCTAAGACGTCGAAAGTTCTTGAAAAAGAAAGGAATTTGGTCTTTTTTTTTTCCCCACAGAAAAGAACTATGAGGTTAGAGCCTAGTGAAAAAAAGGGAAAGTATTGTGATATTTGTGGATATTAGGAAGGGCAAGCAGAGTCCAGATTATTTAGGGCTTAGTAGATATGATAAAGAATTTGGATATTATTCTATTATTGCAATGGAAGATACAAACTAGCTCTGCATAAGGAATTAACAATGCATAATTTACATTAAAATCCCTTTATAAATAAATTACTAAAACTAATAAGATAGTTGAGTAAATTTGCAATCATCTTTTATGTTCCTATATACCAGTAGTAGTTTAAAAATAGTTAAAAAGATATTATATGTGAAAGTAGCAACTACAACAATACAAAGGAATAAATCAATCAATCAGTTTAAATTTTTGTATGGAAGCACATTATAAACATTTTTGGAGAATATTAAAGTAGGCCTAAATTAATGAAGATCTACCATGTTCACAAATAGAAAGGCTCAATAACACAAAGATGTCAATTCTCTCCAAAATATGTGATAAATTCTGTACAATTCCAATAAAAATCTCAAGAGGATCTTTTTTAAATTGTTTTTCTTTAATGTATTTTTGAGAGGCGGGGTGTGGTACAGAGAGAGAGAGAGGGAGGCACAGAATCTGAAGCAGGCTCCAGGCTCCAAGTTGTCAGCATAGAACCTGATGTGAGGCTCGAACTTACAAACTGCAAGATCATGACCTGAGCCGAAGTCAGATGCTTAACCGACTAAGCCACCCAGGCACCCCTCAAGAGGACTTTTTTTTTCTCTTTGTGGAGCTTGACAATCTGATCATAAAATGTATATGTAATAACAAGGGGCCAAATTAGCCAAATCAATTAGCCAAGCCAAGTTAATTTTTAACTTATCTACCAGATATCAACACTTACAATTAAGACAGTTTGATACTGGGAGAGAAATAGCCAAACTAGTAGAAGAGAATAAAGTGCTCCAAAATAGACCTACATCTCCATAAAAAGCTGATATATTACAAGAGTGGCATTATAGGTCAGTGGGGAAAGAACGGGCAAATAATTAAGAATGGGCTAAGACTTTTGGTTATCCACATTAAAAAAAAAATCAATCTAGATAATTTAAAGACAAAATGATGAAAACAATACTTTTTAGAAGAAAATATGGGAGAACATCTTTATAACCACAGAGTAGGGAAGGATTTCTTGAGACCAAAAAGCATAAGCCCAAATGAAAATATATATCTAATTACATTAATATTAAACATTTATGTACATCCAAGATATCCTAAAGTGCAAAGATGAGCCATAAGTGAGGAAAAGATATTAACAAGCCAAAAAGAGTTATTTTTCCAGAAAATACTAAACAAACAACAAAAAGCCTATGAATCAAGGCAACAACAGATGTTCGCGAGGATGTGGAGAAAGAGGATCTCTTTTGCACTGCTGGTGGGAATGCAAACTGGTGCAGCCACTCTGGAAAACAGTATGGAGGTTCCTCAAAAAATTAAAAATAGAACTACCCTATGACCCAGCAATTGCACTACTACGTTTTTATCCAAGGGATACAGGTGTGCTGTTTTGAAGGCGCACATGCACCCCAATGTTTATAGCAGCACTATCAACAATAGCCAAAGTATGGAAAGAGCCCAAATGCCCATTGATGGATGGATGGATAAAGAAGATGTGGTATATATACACATGGAGTATTACTCAGCAGTCAAAAAGAATGAAATCTTTCCATTTGCAACTATGTGGATGGAACCAGAGGGTATTATTCTAAGTGAAATTAGTCAGAGAAAGACAAATATCATATGACTTCACTCATATGAGGACTTTAAGATACAAAACAGATGAGCACAAGGGAAGGGAAGCAAAAATAATATAAAAACAAGGAGGGAGACAAAACATAAGAGACTCTTAAATATAGAGAACAAACACAGGGTTGCTGGAGGGGTTGTGGGAGGGGTGATGGGCTAAATGGGTAAGGGGCATCAAGGAATCTACTCCTGAAATCATTGTTGTACCATATGCTAACTAACTTGGATGTAAATTATAAAAAATAAATAAATTATTAGATTAAAAAAATAATCTCTTTATCCAAGGTGGGGGACCTATGAATCAACAAGAAAAAATCAAATAGCTGTATGGCAAAGGACATAGAGTTGAAATTCACAGAAAAGGAAAACTGAAAAGCCAAGAAACACATGAAATAATGGTCAAGATCAGGAGTGATAGGAAAAGTGAATACAGACTAGAATGGCAAAATCTAAAAAGTATCTGACAGTTAGGGAGGCCCTGCAGTAGTAGGCATGCTCATGCACTGCCGACTGAAGTTAAAAATTGTGACAATAATTTTGAACAGTAATTTATTTTTAATATCTGGCAATAATATTGAAACATTTATTGAAATGATCCTCTAATTCCTAGGTATATTACTCTAGATAAAATTTTGCATGTGTATATAAGGAGACATAAAAAATTTATGGCATTGTGGTGCATGGGTGGTTCAGTCAGTTAAGTGTCTGACTCTTGATTTCAGCTCAGGTCATGATCTCATGGTTCATGAGATCAAGCCCTGCATTGGGCTCTGCGCTGAGAGTCTCTGTCTCCCTCTCTGTCTGACCTTCCCCAGCTCTCTCTCTCTCAAAAATAAATAAAAATACAACATTAAAAAATATTTATGGCATCACAGAATCTTTGGGATGAAATATTTGAAATGAGCTAAACATCCATTAACAGGATAATGGATACACAAATTGCAAGTATATTCATACAATATAATACAGCAGTGAAAATCAATGAAGTGCAGCTATTACTGACATGAATCTCATAAAAAGGATACTGAGCAGAAAAATAAACAATTGCAGAAAGATATAGTTAAAAAATTTATGTAAAACAATATATTGTTATGGATATATATGTAGATATAATAAAAGTACATACATTTCGTGGGAGTGAAAAACATTAAAATCAGGATAGTTTTGTCCCTGGGGAGCGGAAAGTGAATGGAATTAAGAAGGGACACACAGGAGACTTCAAGTATAGGATTATATATTTCTTTAAGCTAGGTGGTGGGTACATAGTCATCTGTTTTATTCATCACTTTTTTGTAAACTGGAAATATTTTATAACACAAGTTTTAAATTTTTTTTTTTCAACGTTTTTATTTATTTTTGGGACAGAGAGAGACAGAGCATGAACGGGGGAGGGGCAGAGAGAGAGGGAGACACAGAATCGGAAACAGGCTCCAGGCTCCGAGCCATCAGCCCAGAGCCTGATGCGGGGCTCGAACTCACGGACCGCGAGATCGTGACCTGGCTGAAGTCGGACGCTTAACCGACTGCGCCACCCAGGCGCCCCTAGAAATATTTTATAACACAAGTTTTAAAAGAAGAAAAGTAATTCTAGCTTATAAACTGAAGAATGAACTACCAGGGGGTAAGAATGGAAAAAAGGTGACATGTTAGGTAACAGTCGCTGTACTCTAGGAAGAGTAGACTTGAGTATCTAGCACAGCTTCTGGTAGCTGGTAGGTGCTTAACAAGTTGTAACTATTGTGGTGGTTGCTGTCATCATCAATCGTCATCAGTGTAAAGATTAAAAGACACGAAGAAAGATAAACTAATATTTGGAGTAGTTATATTGCACTATGTGCTTTATGCATCTTTTTTAGTCTTGACTAGAATCTGGTTATAAAGAATCTAAGCCTCACAGAAGCCAAGGCTGGAAGGCACAAAGACTACGTAAATTTCTAATGACTTCTTTTCCAATGTTGTTTAAACCACACACTCTTCTCCCTCTTCTCCAACACACACACACACACACACACACACACACACACACACACACACACACACCCCTTTCCTGTCGAGCAGTGAGAAAAATTCAAACATTTTTACTTTGGAGCATAAGTAGCATATTTGGAGTTAAATATTAATAATTTGATACACTAAACACTTGGGTGGTGCCTTATTACAGAATACTTTTGGAACTCTCAATTTTTCATCTGATCTTCCTGACAACTCTGAGGAAGGCAGCGCAGTTGATTATTCCTGTTTTACAGATGAGTAAATCAAAATCCAGAGAGACTAAAGCAGAAGTTACTAACTTGGAAGGGCGCCTGGGTGGCTAAGTCGATTAAGTGCAGGATTTTAGCTCAGGTCATGATCTCATGGTTCATGGGTTTGAGCCCCTGGTTGGGCTTTGTGATGTTCACGAAATTCTATGTCAAATACTTTATGATTAAATGGTCATTTTTCTAGGTAGAGGGTCAGCTTTACTTGTATTTTTAAAAGGCCCATTACTTCCCAAAAAGGTTTAAAAGAATATTGGGTTAAATGATTTGCCTAAGATCACATGGTCCTATAGGAGCCAAGACCCCAAGCAATTTCTTCCTACTCTACACTCAGAATTCTTTTTACTCCAACCTATAGCATCAAAATTCAGAGAGATTATTAGTGAAATACTGTTTGTAATGTCTACTGAATGCTAAGATGGAAGTGTTATTAAATATACCAAAACATCTAACTTGGAAGGAATAGTTTTGGTTTGTTCAGCCTTTAGGCAGTCACTCTGTAAATGACTCCGTAATCTACATGGTGTTGCTTTTCAGCTGAACAAGTCGAGAACTGTTGTCTTCACAAGCCCTTGAGCAGACTTGCTAAATAAGAAAGGAATCTGATGCAGTAATTATATAACGTATTTTACAATTCTGAGTAATCTGTAAAGATTAATTGTTGAGACACAGTTTGATCTCCTGGTGGAAAGGGTACCATGGGCTGAGAATGGGATTTTCATTTCTCCTGGACAAGAGTTACTTGTCTCAGGGTCTCCTTGCTCTTGGCTGTAAAAGGATTAAGGTGGATGGCTTCTCAATCCTTCCAGCTCTAACGCTGTATAAATTTAGATGGAATTTAAAATAGGAAGCTACTGGGTGGCTCAGACGATTGAGATTGAGCATCTGACTCTTGATTTCTGCTCAGGTCAGATCCCAGGGTCTTAAGGTCCAGCGCCTATGTCTGGCTCTCCATTGAGTATGGAGCCTCAAGATTTCTGTCTCCCTCTGCCCCTCTTCGAGATCATGCCTGCTCTAATATAACAAATAGGAAGGCAGACAGGAGTTCTGTGTATGAACTTCTCACACACAGTCTGTTAATGTTATTTTCCCAATAAGAAAGGTCTTCAGGGCCCCAGGTGGGTGGGTCACTGATCATTAGCCCCAAGTGTTTGAGGACCCACTAGGGCCCTCATGAGGGCAAGCTTGCAGTCTCCATCAGGGTGACGTGAAGGCGAGCGGAAAGCAAGCTACAGAAGGCCAAAAGGACAGTGGGATTTCAAACACAAGGGCTCTTAATCCTATATTAAAGAAGGAAGGAAGGCAAGAAAGTCCAAGTACCACGGGTTCCAAGAGATCAGCTTAAACAGGATGGCTTGTGCGAGCGTTGGGGGTGGGGCTTCGGTCCCGAGGCGGCTGGAGGACGGCCGGAGGACGGCTGGAGCGGAGCCGCACCTCCTGCCGCATCCCGGCCTCCAGGGCTGGGGTGTGACTGAGAAAAAGCCAGCCACCCATGGGAACCTCCGCGCCCGTCAAAGCCACGTGACGGAGAGCCGGGGCGGGCCGAGGCGTGTCCTCTCCGCCCCGCGCGCAGGCGCGCTGTACGGGCGCTGAAATTCAAATTTGAACGGCCGCAGGAGGCCGAATCTGACACTGGAGGCTGAGGGATAGAGGAGAGTAGTTTGGGAGAGTTCTCCCCGCCCCGGCCTTCTGGTTCTCTTCAAGTGACACACGGAATCGGGACTCACTTTTCTTTTTCTGAATTTGAACCACCGTTTCCGTCGTCTCGCAATCAACACGCGAACTCCGGGGCGATGGACCCGTTTACCGAGGTGAGAAAATTTGCGGGCGCAGCCAGCCATCCCCGCTCTCGGCCCCTACCCACCCTTCCCACCTTTGCCGACCTCTGGGCCCACCGGGCCGAGGGCGCGTGCGCGCGCGTGCGCAGCGTGTGTGTGTGGGACGCGGCTGGGAGAACCGTGGGAGAGAAGGGGCTGGAGGGCGCACGTCGCCTACTGTGCGGCTGCTGTTCGTCCGCGGTTTACTTGTTGCTGTCCGGCAGTGAAGCTCAGGGAGGGACGTTTTGAGTCTGTCCTTTTAGGCGTTACCGGAGAGCCCTCTGCCAGCCCCGATTGTTGTAACGCCCTGTGAAGTGGAGCCCCGTCCCTTCCGAGAGTGAGGTTGGGGCCTGGACGGAACTGGCCCTGCTGGAAGGGAAAGCGAGGATAAGGTGTAGGGTGGAGTCGGGTGTCCGAATGACTCAGTGCTGTGTGCAGTCGCCGCCTGCAAATGGAATGTGATTTGCGGGGTTCAGGTCGCCCGCAGAGGTGTTATGCGTGTAAAAGATCCTGTTAATGAAATGACGGCAAAATGTTAAATAAGCCAATACTGAAACCATTGCATCCGTTCCTATAAAGTGAATACATTCTTCAGATTTGATTGCTCAGCTAAATAGGGAAGAAATTTAATCCCCGAGATTGACACTTGGATGGAAAGGAAAAAGTGCTGGCCGAATATATACAAACAAAATTAATAGCCGACAATGTAAAAAACCAGAGAAAAGAAATAAAACTCTGTGTGTGTTTTTGGAGCATAACATTACAGTGATAGTTTTTAACTTCTCTTTTGTCCTTTGGAAATCGAATATGGATTAATTACATCATGTGTCAATTATTTCTCTAGCTTTGGTCAATCTTGTTAAGAATGTACATGGACACACTCAGCAGTTTAGTGTAGACCACTTATCCACTCCCTTTTCTTACAGGACAGTTCCTGTTCCTTTAGGTTGTGCAAGTTTCAAACTGCTATTTTTTTGTGTTGCTGCAGAGTGGGCCTAAAGATGTCTCTACACTACATTCAAAACTTAAATGCTATGGAGAGTAGAAATACTTTTTTGGGGGGAACCTATATTTACAATTCCATAAATCTTAAGATAAAGTTTCCACAATTACAGTTTACTTGTATTCAAACATAACAGTATTTATTTTTGTTTCAAATTCTCAATCATCTAGGGAAAACACATTAATTTGTTAAACTTACTTAAAGATCTGACAGAAAACCCAGAACACATTTTTGTATGAGCCTTAAAAAATAAGGCTGATCATGCAGTATGTATTTTTCTCATACTTTGAAGTTAAAAAGGATAGATTATTTTGTTAGTAATATAGAATAGTCTTCCTTAAAAAATTAGCCCTATGTGTCTTGAATATTCCTGTTAGTCTCCTAAGTAACTGACAGGAACAAAGCATTTTGAAAGTTGGCTGAAAATTGTACTTCATTTTACTTAACAATGTCATTCTTAAGCTAGTGCAAATTTCAGTTGAAAGAAACTTTTATTTGAAACAAACCTTTTGTTTTAGAGTGTGCTCAGAAATATGTATGGTTTATATTATGAAAAGTCAGATCAGTTGCAGTTGGAATAAACAGCTTTGACTGTTTTCCTTAATTGGTAATGAGGGTACTATTTGAAATGGTTTCAGGGACTAGGTGCTTAATTATAGCATTCATAACATTCTTGCACAGGGAAGTGAACTGGTGCAGTTCTTTGTCTGAAAAGGACTGAAACTAAGTTAAAATGACTTTCTCAACCAGAGTTCTTTATCAGAACCACAGAACACAGAAAATGATTTGAGAGGCTATTTTGTTAATTTTCCCAAAGGTGATTCATCACCATGCCATCCTATAAGCATAGGAGAAATGTTAATTCATTACATTCATGTCAGGGCATTAGGGCTAATTCTATTGATAACTGGTTGAGAAAGCCACAACCATCCTAAAGTTTCTTTTCTAAAACAAGGCTGTTGTGCATTGCTTCTCCCTGCTGTCACCAGTGCTGTTTGGCACACTCTTCCTCTCCCTGTCTCTTCCACCTGGCAAACTGATGTAACCTCCAGCTCGGACTTGGATTTCCCTTCTTCAGGGGGCAGATCACCTTTTGCAGTGCTCTCCCTGCACTGTTCTTACCTGTTGAATATATTTCCTGCCAGAATGTGAGCTTCATGAATGCAGGCCTGTTCTTTCCTATTCAGAGGGATGTTTCCCTAACATCAAGCACATCCAATAACATTCTGCTGAAATAATAAAGAGAGCCATTCAGTGCAAATTATTTTACAAACAAATAACTATGTACAACAGTAACTATTAGAACATTTTAGCCATATTCTTTCCTTTCTTGTAGAAAATTTCCAATTACTCAAGTGTAATGATTCCTCATGGATTCATCACCCAGCAACACACGACTGTATTGTTTCACTGTACTCCCCTCTAATCCCTCCCACTGAATTATTTGGAAGCAAATTCTAGAGATTATATAATTTCATACACACACACACACACACACATATATATGTGTGTGTGTATATATATATATATATACACATATACATATATATATATCATTAAACACTAAGGACTTAAAAAAATCATAGTGCCATTATCATACCTAAAAAATCAACAATTCCTTAATATCATCAAATATTCTGTCAATATTCAGATTTCCTTAAGTGTCATGGTTTTGCAGTTTGTTTGAATCAGGATCTAGGCAGGGTCCACAGGGCAATGTCTTTCTATATTCTTCCTGGAAGAACCAGAAATAAAGAAGCCATCTTGGTTCATGGATGAACAAGCAGTTAAGGCAGATGTTTATTGTTTATTATTATGATCAGCTAATAACGTTTAAAAAGTTATGTTGATATGAAGTTAGTGCTCCTGACAATAAGTTCTTAAAAAAGAGTCATTGGGTTTAATCAAAAGACAGTTTATAGCCAAGTGGTTAAGAGCTCAAACTCTGGAGTCTGGGTTTGAATCCTGCCTTACCACTTAGCTATGAGACTTATGGCTTGTTTTTTAACCTGTGCCTGGGTTCCTTCATCTGTGAAAACAGTAGTAAAGACAGAACCTGCCAAGCAAAATTTTGAAAATGAAATGAGATTTTGTGTGCAGACACTGAAAGTACTTACATAAATATTGGTGCTGTTGTGCTTGCCATTAGGTGAATGTAAAACCATAAACTTAATGCTCATAACATTAGCGTTAGCCTCTTAGTTTGAAGATCTCACGGGGGATGCCATTCCCTAAGACCGTCATGGGGAACCCCATGGCTGGCCGTGCTGAGTCAGAGCTTTCTGTGTAGGACCCTTAAAAGAGAAAAGCTACAGTTAAAATACCCTGTAAAACATCTTCTCTTGTGCAATAAATAAATGAACATGCTGTTACTAGTCTGGATGGAATTTCTCTTATTTTTCAGAATTAAATGAAAATCTCTGTATTGACCTCGGAAAGGATGCTGCTAGAGCATATTGAAAATAATGAGTTAGCTTATATTGAGCCTCTTGTTTAAGAAGGCAGGGAAATAAGCAATACCTCCTAAAAAGATTTTTGTCTAACGATTTGAGGTGTATGTGTGGCAGAAATTGCTTAAGGACTGCAAGCTTCAGTTATTTTAGATTCATCCACATGGGATGTCTTATTTCCTGGTTTCATTAGTTATTGCAGTTTTTTTTAATGCCTTTATTATTTAAAGCAGGAGGTGTGATATTTGAAGGAATATACTTTATAAATAAAGAACCCTTGGATTCCTGATGCATTATTATAGGGACTTAGATTTATTGAGCTGTTGAGTTTTTGTTCCTTAGATACATTTCTTTTAAATTAATCTTTGGCCTTTATTTTATGGATTAGGGAACTTCTGCTTACCTATTTTAATAGATTTTGAAATCTTTGAATCTAATGTAGACAATAGAGTACTTGTATATGTTTGAATGGCAGAGCTGCATTCTTTTGTGACCAACCTCTTGCTCATAGTAACTGAAAACATACTGACTCACAAGTATTCTGACGGGAATGGAATGTGAACATGTACATGAACGAAGAAAATTAGGCTAGTTTTTTTATCTGGGGAGTGATATATTTTATTATGGGGGAAAATATATATATATATATATATATATATATATATATATATATATGAATTGGTGTAACAATACTGCTTTTGAGTTTGTTGAAGACTTTTATTTAAAGGGTAAATGTCTTGTGTTTTGGAAGGCATTTGGTTCATAAATTACTTTCAGTGATACAGCATTTAGGTTTAGTGTCACTCTTTGAATGAGAAATCATTCCTAAGAAAAGTGGAGAGTTGTGCCTTCCTCTAAATTTAGCTCCATTTCTTTTGCACATTCAGAGGAATTTTAATCTTTTTTAATGTTTATTTATTTTTGAGAGAGAGAGAGAGAGAACATGAGTGGGGTAGAGAGACAGGGAAATACAGAATCTGAAGCAGGCTCCAGGCTCTGAGCTGTCAGCACAGAGACCAACACGGGGTTCAAACTCACTAACTGAGATCATGACCTGAGCCAAAGCTCGGCACTTAAGCAACTGAGCCACCCAGGCGCCTCACTCAGAGGAATTTTAAAGAATAATTATTCTATTTTTAATTAAGCAATTAAAAAGGTCAAATGGGAGTGTAATTCCTTAGTCTGTGCTAACTACTGTATCTGTGTGTGCAGGGCAGTGTATAAACTCCAGCCAATAATTCTCATATCTCCTTTATTTTATTTTATTTTTTTTAATTTTTTTTTTTCAACGTTTATTTATTTTTGGGACAGAGAGAGACAGAGCATGAATGGGGGAGGGGCAGAGAGAGAGGGAGACACAGAATCGGAAACAGGCTCCAGGCTCCGAGCCATCAGCCCAGAGCCCGACGCGGGGCTCGAACTCACGGACCGCGAGATCGTGACCTGGCTGAAGTCGGACGCTTAACCGACTGCGCCACCCAGGCGCCCCTCATATCTCCTTTAGTTGTATACTTTTGAAAGAGAAAGAATTGTTTTATAGGATCTTGTGTTTGTTCAACTACACTGTTTCAAATAGAAGCATTAATTGATTCAGGGTAAGAAAAGAGTAATCCTGATTTTATGGAATGGTTAAGATATCAACTCAAGATTATTTTATTATGTACTGATATTCAATTAAATAAAATGTGGGATTTTTTTAGCTTGGCTTTTTTTTTTTTTTTCCTGTCATCTTAGGAAATGTCAGGTTTTCAAAGAACTAAATATGTCCATTATCTCTTGCTGTTTACCATTATACCAAATCTTAGTGGCTGTATTAGCTTTGTTGCTGTAACAAATTATCATACTCTTAGTGGCTTAAAATCACATATAGTTATTATCTTCTGAAGATCATAAGGTTGATGGATTTTACAGGGTTAAGATCAAGGTGTTGGCAGGATTGTGTTCCTTCTGGAGGCTCTAGAGGAGAATCTGTTTCCTTACCTTTTCTAACTTCTAGAGGCCACCTGCATTTTTTGGCTTGTAGCCCCTTCCTCTATCTCCAGAGCCACCAATCGCATCACTCCAAGCTCTGCTTCTGTTGTCACATCTTCTCTGACCTTCCTGACTTTTCTCTCAGAAGGACAATTGTGATTACATTAGGCCCACCTAAATAATGCAGGATAATCTTTTCATCTCAAGATTCTTCATCACATCCGCCAAGCCCCTTTTGTCAAGTAAAGTAATACATTCACAGGTTCAGGGAATTAGGAAATGAACATCTTTGGGGACTGTTATTCTCCCTACCAAAGTGCTTAAAACAACCACCACGTTAGTTCCTGATTCAGTGGCTCAGCAATTTGTGTTGGGCTCAGCTAGGCTGTGCTTCTGGTGGTGTCCCCAGAGGTCATACAGGAGTCTGCAGTGATCTGGCAAATTAGCTGGGACTGGATGCTCTAACGTGGCCTTACTCATCAGTCCGGTGGTTGATGCCAGCTCTCAGCTGGGCCAGGTGTCTCTAGCAGGCTTGTGCAGTCTTGGGCAGGTGTCTCTACACCTCATGGCACCGTCCAAGAGGAGTGCACAAGAGAAACCACAAGACCTCTGGGGCCTGTGGTTGGAAGTCATGCCGTATCACTTCTGCCACATTCTGTTGGTCAAAGTAAATCATAAGGCCAGCCCAGTTTGAGGGTGTGGAAATAGATTCTACCTTTTGATGAAAAGCAGAAAAAATTTCTGGTTATTTTAAATCTCATAAACCAACTTTACACATTTTATCATATTACACCTGTAATAGTAAAAAAAAAATTAGTGTTTATTTTCAAGGAGAGAGGAGAGGAGCAGGCAGGGAGGGCAGAGAGAGAGGGAGAGAAAGAGAGAATCTCAAGGAGGCCCTTCAATGTCAATGCGGAGCTTGACGTGGGGCTCAAACGCATGAACCGTGAGATCGTGACCTGAGCTGAAATCAGGAGTTGGACACTTATTGGACCGAGCCCCCAGGCACCCATGTAATGATTTTGACATTGGGGTGCTTCTTTGGTGAATTTTAAATTATTTACTTAGGATCCCATTTTTGAAAATGTATTTAACTGTTATCCTACATGGCAATTAGTGATTTTAGAAGGGCCTCAAGTTTTGTGAACTTTTGACCTAAACTTGTGTTTTAATGCTGATATATTATATATGTAGAAACTGCTTGAACGAACCCGTGCCAGGCGAGAGAATCTTCAGAGAAAGATGGCTGAGAGGCCCACCAGCAGCAGCAAGGTCTGCCATGCATGCTAGAGAACCAGAGAGCACTTTCTGAAGCAAGTAACCAACAGCCTCTACCTGGTAGTGAAGGTAAAAGACTTTGTGGGGAAAAGTAAAATTTGCATCTTTTAAAGGAGATCAGCCCCAAACATTTTATTGTGCATGTAGAAAAACCAAGGTCTTTGGGAGACAAATATATAATAGCCTCTGGGGAAAGATCAGCCTTCTGTTCTATTTTAGGTCTGTTATATTAGGCCTAGAACTACCAGGCCAGAGCAGAGTATCTAATAAATACTTCAAATTAATTGGTTGAACTTTATTTTCCTCAACCTAAGGTTATTTAAAACCCCCAAGGGAAGAAAAGTAAAGGAGCAGGGGAACACTTAATTACACAGTGGTGGCATGGACTTTATCCATCCCAACGATGCCAGAATAGCTGACCACCCAGTTCAGATAGTGTCTCTGGCATGAGTAGGGCAGCGAAAGGCTTACCTGCTCACAGATGCTTGATATTTAGTGAGTATTCTCATCCTCTGTCAGTTGAACCAGCTCTCTAGAGCTAGGCTCGATGTATAGGTTGTTAATTTAAGAACCTAGTGAATTAAACAAAACAAATAAATACACACAAATAACAAACCTAAACTCACCTAGAAATTTAACTTATTCTTTCCTAAATCCTGGCATCCCCAGCCTGCATCAGTAAGCTGGCTGCTTTAGTGTTTTCCTAGCGTGTGGAATAGTCTGGAGATAATAATTTTCCTTAGTATAAATTTAAAAATACAAATAGAAAAAGAGCATTACAGAAGGCAAAATCAATATTACAAGAGATGGGGGCATGGAACAGGCTCACAGTTACTTTGTAAGCTAACCATAGAATAGGAATTTATTTTCATATGTTTATACATTTTGAAGGAAGGAATACCATATATATCACATATATATGGTATACATATTACACACGTGATTTGTTACACATGCATGGTATATATTACACATATGTGACCTATATGTCAGAATACATGGTATTTATTGTATATATATATATATTGCATGTATGATATATATATATTGCATGTATATGGTATGGTTCACGAAAGATTGTTTTAAAAACAGAAAGCCTATTTCTACCCTTAGCTGTGTTGCTTTAGGCAGGTAACATAATTGCTCTGCATTTGGTTTTCCTTATCTAAAAATGAGGTAATTGGGCTGTGTGATCTTTGAAATCATTCAAAACATTTGCTTATTATATGTGTATGCACTTTTTATTTCCTAGCGTCTTAAGACTACATAAAGTATCAGGCATATGTCTGGAGAATATTATTTGAATATCTTTTCATTCAGGTGTTTTAAACTAGAAATTATATGTTTGCTGAAAAAGAAATCTTTCATATCAGATTTCTAAGTCACTAAAAGTAGAATTTTACATATTTCTTGTTGCAAGGAAAATCATTTAAAGAGTCTAGAGAAACATGATGTTTTTAAAATAATTTGTCACGTACCTACTGCAAGTTTTTTAGGCTATGAGAAATTGCGGACTTCTGAATGTTTTTTTTTTGGGGGGGGTGTCCTTTTTAATCTAGAGAAATCTTGTACAAAACCATCACCATCAAAAAAACGCTGTTCTGACAACGCTGAAGTAGAAGTTTCTAACTTGGAAAATGAAAAGCCAGTAGAGTCAGCTTCTGCAAAAGCCTGTCCTCCAAGTCCTCTGCCTCCTCGGGCGCAGCCACAGACACCAGCTCCTGTCAGTGATGCCGAGGCTGTCCCAGCACCGCTGCCGGGCGTGAGGACAGGGCTTAACTCAAGACTGGAAGTGAGGGCAGGCTCCTCAGTGAAAACACGAATGCAAAGACTGGCGGAGCAGCGGCGCCATTGGGATAATAATGACATGACAGGTATGAATTAGAGGGATGGCATGGTCCTTCAAATCTGTTTCAAGAAGACTCAACTTGGTAGGTTGAAAATCTGATTTATTGGTTAACACATGAAAGATAAACGCTTCTGTTTTATCTATCTCCTGAGTATCTGTTGCCTACAAATGGTTTGTATATCAATAGCATATTTATAAGTTGGTGGTGTTCTCATTGAAGTGGGTGCTGATGAGGTTCTTAGACCAGCTCACAAAAGCGTGGTCTTATGACAGAATCATCTTATATTTTCAATTAAAAACAATAGAGAACAAACTTACCTTGGCATTATTAGCCTTGCTGATCTTCAGCTCTATATGCAAGAAATCTCATTTGATGGATTAACTAATTAAATAAATTTGAGTGGCTAAAGTATGCAGTACTATTTAATAGAGGGGAGAGAACACTTACACACTTACTGAGCACCTATAAAGCATGTTACGCTAAGGTGCTGGGACCCAGTGAAGTGACCTGGGCTCATACTCAGATGGAGAGTGTCACATCAAATTAGCCGTCATGCAGCAGGATTATGTGTTCTATGATCAATTTTGTCTCCTATCTTCTTACAAAAAAAAAAAGCCTTGAGATGACTTACAAAAACAACTATATTACAAAACAAGAAAAATAAGGAAATTCCAGGGTGAAGGGAAGGAAAAACAAAGAAGGGAAGGGTAAAATTATTTTATTAAATACAGGCTTTAAGGTCCATCTCACTTGCCAGAGTTCTGAACTTACTAGCAGCCCATGCAAAGAGGTGAAACACCATCAGTTACGTGACTGGTGTTTGTTTACAAGATGAAAGCAGAACCATGGCCGGAACTAAGACCCAAGAGAACTTTCTTTCCTGGGTCCTGAAAGATGACTCTGCAGAAGGTAGTAAATGTGTAAGGTTTTTCAAGGTAGGCAGGCGGCCTGGCTCCAAGCTCAGTTCAGTAAGCACAGTTGCAAAGAGAGCCAGCACAGTACAGGTGGACAGCTCACTGGCAACTGGGCCTTACCCAAGGAAATGTTCCTCTAGCTTTGGCTTTCGGCCTGGATCCGTGTAACGGAAACATTTGGACTGTTGGATTAGAATCTCAGGAGTGTGGTGGAGCCCTGGGGTGTGCTTTTGTCTTTTTTTTTTTTTTTTAAGCTCTGTATGTTACTCTGATGCGTAGACAGAATTGAGACCAAGTGACTTGAAGAAATGGATGCATTACACAGATTTAGGCAGTCTTTCGTAAATATTAATTCTTTTTGTCTGAAATTTTGATAAGTATTGGACAGTAGAGCATTTAAAGTTATTCTTTTTGGCAGTGATGGTAATTCCAAGAGCAAATACTGTGTAAAGTGCTAGGCATTCTAAACATTATTTGTTCTAATATAGCATTTAATTCCTATAGAAATCTAATGACATACATCCCACTTTTATGTTCATGGTATCGAAGAGGAAACTGGGTTTGGAGAGAGCAAGGGGCCTGCCTAGAATTAGAAGCTAAAATTCCAAGCTCAGTAGTTTGACTCTAGCGCTCAACTCTTGCCTGCTATAACTTACCTGATGACTTTTAGCTTTTTTTTTTTTTTAATGTTTATTTATTTTGGGGGGTGGGGAGAAGGGGAGGAGCAGAGAGAGGGAGAGACACAGAAGGCAAAGCAGGCTCCAGGCTCTGAGCTGTCAGCACAGAGCCTGACATGGAGCTCAAAGTCACGAAGCACGCAACCATGACCTGAACTGAAGTCAGCCACTTAACCAACTGAGCCACCCAGGTGCCCTGACCTACTTGGTATTTTGGGGCATGTAACAGAGTACAGATGTTCCATATTGTCTGTTATGCCTATTTATCTTAGTAGTGGGCAGGGCTCACCATGCTTTACAGTGCCCAAGGAGGCTAACTGGTACATGTTCCTAAACACAAGGATGTCCCATTTCTGTTTTGTAGGAGGTATTTATGGATAGTGGAGAGAGGGCTGTGACAGAATCCACGCTTAGAACAGATAAGACCCTCAACATTCTAGAGCAGAAAGCATTGCAGCAGTGATTTTGAACATTTTGAAAGCAAATGTTAACACATGCCTACCTCAACTTTGAAAATAAATCTCATTAAGGCATAGCCTGTCTGACTCTAAGCACTGACACTTGAGAATAAAGCACTTGTGATGAATGATTTAGTGACTGTTATCCAGGATGTGGGTAGCAGCCAATTAAATGAGGAACTATACTAAAATAGAACTTATCTGAAGCTTCTTTTCTGATCGAGAACAGTTAGTAGAGCTAGAGTTCCAGTAAGCTCATTCCTAAAATATGATAATAAAACCGTCATCTGCATAGAGGACAGGGCTTATTCTCAGGAAAGCAACAGAGGTATGCAAAGGGGTCTTGCAAGGGCGGTGGGGTTCCGGGAAGACTTTCTGGAGGAGGCAGAGGCAATCAACCTGGACTCTGAGGGAACACTGGCTTCAGACAGTGGAGGAGGTAGCCTAGGCAGAAGCAACAGAATGCCTAAAAAGCAGAGTTACCATAAACAGACCGTGTGCATAAAGAGTAGGTATTTTGTGGGCAGAAAAACAAGACATCGGTTTGAAGACAGCAGCAGGGGTCCAGAGCATGTGGAATTTAACCAGGAGGTGATGGTGGTGTACTGGAAGAGTTTAAGTGGGCAAATGTCGTAGAGAGATCACTCTGGCATCGAAGTGAGGAGGGACTGAATAGGGCAGAGACTCGAGCAGGAGGATCAGTTAGAAGGCTCGTGTTATAGTCCACGTGTGGGATGAAGGCCTGTGGAAGTGAAGGGGAGAGGCCAGATCTATAAGATTTAGGAGACAATCTCTGGAACTTGATGCCTGGATGGTGGAGGAGGTGAAAGGAGAAGGAGGAAGAGGTCATGATGAGGAGGAACATGTTTGGGGCAGTCTCAACGTCAGATATGTTATTTGAGGTGCTTGGGTGGTAGCCGAATGGAAGTGGTCGGTAGTTGCAAGGACACCACGGAAGATCTGGCACAAGGACAGAACTAGCAGAGCATGATGTCACCAGCAGAAACACAAGGCCTACAGAGTGTGCACTGGCATCTAGTGACAACAGCAAACGCAACTTGCGGGCTGCGGTGTAGGCAGAGGCAGGTTGAAGGGAGCTGAGTGGTGAGAGAATATTTGTGCAGGGCAAGAGGGGCAGCTGCAGAGGGGTATATGTTGCTGAGAGGGTGTTTGTGTTTAGCTTTAAGATGAGACCGACTTGAGCATAATTATGTGCAGAGACAAAAAGGGTTTGTACAGAGGAGGAATGCGTACAGGCCTTCGTCAGCTATCCATTACTAACGTGAGATCTATCTCCAAATGAAGTAACTGTGGAAAAACACTGCTGTCTAGCCCTGTGCTATCCAATTCTGGAGACAATAGCCATAGGTAGCTTTTAAGATTTAAATTAATTACAATGAAATGAAATGAAATGAAATGAGGTTTCTGAGTTGCCCTAGCTACATTTCAAGTGCTCACTAGCCACATGTGGCTGGCTAGTGGTTGGTTACTCTACTAGATAGCATGGATATGGAACGTCTCCATCATTGCAGGAAGTTCGATTGTACAGCACTGGTTTACTCCATTTTTAAAACAAAAAGTACCTGTGGCATCTGTAAGCTTAAATTGTGCAGTAGTGTAACAAAATGATTTAATTCTAAAAATATAACCTAAATGTACAGTACCTTCGGGCATTCATGATCCATTGAATTGAAAAAAATAGGTATAAGAAGTTTGTGGGTTTCTTTTTGTTTTAATTTGGATTAAGTATCCTCTGATTTGATAAGGTATTGTCAAATTTAAGCAGCTTGTAGTTTCATGCATACGAGAGCTTTTTATTAGTTCTGAAACCTACTAACTTCTTTATTTTTTTAAAACTTTTTAAAATTTGTTTTTGAGAGAGAGAAAGCAAATGGGGGAGGGACACGGGGCGGGGGGCAGGGGGACAGAGGATCTGAAGCCGGCTCTGTGCTGACAGCAGAGAGCCTGATGCGGGGCTCAAACTCACCAACAGTGAGATCATGATCTGGGCCGAAGTTAGATGCTTAACTGACTGAGCCACCCAAGCACCCCTCTACGAACCTCTTCTTAAAATTCTGAGTGGAGCGATCCTGGGAATACACATATGCATCACTCTTGAACATGGGTCTTACTCTTTTTCTGAAAACATTTTCAGATGAGATACCCGAAAGCTCACTCATGTCACCAATGCCATCAGAGGGAAGGGCTGCCTCGCCTCCCAAACCACCCCCTGCAGATGCCTCGGCAACTCCAGTTGGTAGAAGGGGCCGTCTGGCCAACCTTGCCGCAACTATTTGCTCGTGGGAAGATGATGTAAATTACTCATCTGCAAAGCAAAACAGTGCACAAGAACAGCCTGGTACCACTTGTTTATCCAAATTTTCCTCTGCAAGTGGAGCATCTGCTAGGATCAATAGCAGCAGTGTCAAGCAGGAAGCTGCATGCTGTTCCCAAAGGGATGGTGAGGCCTCTTTGAATAAAGCTCCGTCCTCGAGTGCCGTGGGTGCATCTTTGAATGATGCTACAGTTTCCAGCTCTGTGGTAAGTCATGCAGTATCAGTCTTGGGAAACCTTTTCTTTTTGGTTATGAGTGATAATGTGTATGTGTGTGTAGGGATGTATCTTATATACATGGTGTTTGTATGTATTTTTAGAAATTGGGGGCGTAGAAAGTAAAAATCCTAAATTTGGTAGCCTATACCAAATAAATTAGTAATTGACAACTAAATTACACTAAGTTCATACGATTCCAAGGTATATAATAATAATGGAATGATGGAGCCTCTTCTTAGTCATCAGGGAGAGCAACTGATAATTATTTTCTCTGCAGAATGCTTTATGTATGTGTATAAATATAAGATATCAAATTTCTCTGAAGGGACATTTAATAAACTAGTAGCTAAAGTTGCCTTCCGAAGGCATTTGCTGGACAAGATTGTCAAGGGTGGGTATGATAATTTTACCATATATTGTTTTGAAATGTTTGAAAGTTTTCCCTTGCACATGAATTACATCAACAGCTTTCAAAAACAATCTTAAAAAACAGAAAAGCAAAAGAGTAGTATGTTTCTGTGCATTGTTTTTAAATGTAGAGCCAGGTTTGGGAATTTGATAGAGTTGCATTCAACCCAAGCTCTGCCACGTAATTGAAAATGTGGCTTTAGACATTAATCTTGTAAAACCTTATTTTCCTATCTGTAAAATGGGAAAGAAAGGGTTATTGGGAAGATTAAATGAGACAATGTGTATAAAACCCACAGCAAAGTGCTTCGCATAAAGCACTTAATATGTTATAGTTAGCCATCAAATACATATGATTTTGTTAAATTAATACTGACTTAATTAAAATACCAAAAATATGCAATGTGCTCTAATATGCTTAACATTTATAAAGGTGCTAGTGAGATAATATAAAAGAAATTGTTTTTTAAAATAGGGAGTGACCCTATCCCTTACATGAAATTACTCCTCAATATATTATGCAGACTAAATTATATATTATAATTTAAAGAGTACCATTTTCTTCTTTTTTAAGTTCTTTTTACATGTTTTGAGAGAAAGAGAGAGCATAAGAAGGGGAGAGGCAGAGAGAGAGGGAGAGAGAATCCCAAGCAGGCTCTGCACTGTTAGCACAGAGACTGACTTGGGGCTCGAACTCACGAACCATGAGATCATGACCTGAGCTGAAATCGAGAGTCATTTAACTGGCTGAGCCATCCAGGCACCCCAAATAGTAAGCATTTTCTAAGTTGATTTTTTGTCAAGCCTTTCAAAATGGTTTGATCTATTAGAGGGAAAAATTGTTTTTCATAAGTTTACTTAAAGGCTACTAAGCAAATAGAATTTAACTTGTTTTAAGTCTACCTTTAGATATTATGAATATTGTTATTTACCTTAAGTGTTATCATGTTTCAGAAAGCTGCTTCTTCCCCAGTGAAATCTTCTACTCTATCCCTTGCTGATGCTAAAAATTGTGAGGTACAAAATCCTGAGCTACTTCAGAAAACTCCTGTTAGTCTCCTGAAAACAGAGGTACCGAAACCAACTGGGAAGTCAACCGTGTCCCAGACAGTTGGGCCCAAAGAAGAATTAAATAGAGAAGTATGTCGGCAGTCTCAATCTAAAGACAAATCTGCAACACCAGGTTATGTATCTTTTTAAAAATCTAGTTACTGCTGACTGTTTTCAGAATGTCTGTTCTCAGCGTTTTAGGTGTCCAGTCATGAATTGTATGTTCGTGGTTTGCCATGGCAAGTGTCTGAATGTATAAAATGGAACTTCTTCAAATTCAGCTCTAACTCATTGAATGAATATTCATTAGTGTAGACTTGTCCAGTTACTGGTCAAAGTATGTAACTTGTTACATTTTAACAACTTAAACATGGTTTTTTTCTAGAATGACCATGTAGTTTCTTTCTTCCATACTTTTTGATGGAGACAAAGTGTATAGAACTGGAAATCACATTTTAAGGACATAATGGAGAAACGTTCTTAAAACCAAGTGTGCAGAGCAATGCTTTCCAAACTTAAATATGAAGGCACCCCTGATAGCAAAGGAAAATGAGTTGTATACAAATGACTCCACTCCTAATTATATTTGTATGTGGTTATATTATGTGTGAGTATATACATGTGAAAGTTCGAAATTCCCTATAGTAAATTGATGTTCCTAGAAATCCGTATTTATCTTGTGGGGGCTTAAACCTTCTGGCATACCCCCACATGCTGTTGGTTGAGAAACCCAGGACTAAAAAGCGTGGTTCAAATATATAGAGATATAATTTACTTTGAACAATATTCTTTTTCATTAGAATTGCTTTTGGAAAGACTTTCAGTTCAAAATTTTAACTTCTTAACAATACAATCTCTCGGAAACAGTAGTTCATTATAAAAGAGAAGTAGAGAGAGATAACAGTGGGAATCCATTAGTTATGGGTTAGGAAAGCAGTAGTCAGTTTCCAGAGGAGCTGAAATGAGAATTTGAAGCAATAGCAAAATCCCCACATGGAATAGAACTAGTTATCCCCAATTTTCTGAAGACTTATGGCATAGATAAGAAGCCTTTTTTTTTATTATTATTATTATTATTCTTGGCTATTGGATATGCCCAGAATTTATTATCAGGCCTCAGAGATATTTAATTTACATGTTTCTTTGTCTTCTTAGTGGATTTTGTTTAAAATGGTTTTTTTTAATGTTTATTTGTTTTGACAGAGAGAATAAGAAAGAGAGCGCATGCACACGCGCATGAGCAGGGGAGGGCAGAGAGAGAGGGAGACACAGAATCTGAAGCAGGCTTCAGGCTCTGAGCTGTCAGCATAGAGCCTGACTCAGGGCTCAAACTCACGAGCCACGAGTTCATGACCCGAGCCGAAGTCAGATGCTTAAGCCACCCAGGCACACCTATTCTTAGTGGATTTTAGTTAGAGGTAATGGTGTGAAGTGACATGTGGAGTCTTGGGTCAAATTGTGCCCTTTACCTGTTTTTGCAAATAAGGTTTTATTGGAACATAGCCATGCCCATTTATTTACATGTTGTTTGTGGCTGCTTTCATGCTTCAGTGCAGAGTTGAGTAGTTATGACAGTGGCCAAATGGGCCTGCAAAGCCCAAAATATTTACTATCTGGCCTTTTGTAGGAAAATGCTGATTTCTGATAGAGATAAGCCTCTTTTCATATAGTACAAGCCTATCATCTTCATGATGGGGGTGGTATATATCCCATTTGTTCTACTTTTCTTTTTTAAAGTTTATTTATTTATTTTGAGAGTTGGGGGGAGAGAGAGAGAGAAAGAAAGAGAGATTAAGTGGGGGAGGGGCAGAGAGAAGTGGGACAGAGGATCCAAAGTGGGTTATGCTGACAGCAGAGGGCCTGCTGATAGCAGAGAGCCCCATGTGGGGCTTGAACTCATGAACCTTGAGCCAAAGTCAGATGCTCAACCAACTGAGCCACCCAGGCACCCCCCATTTGTTCTACTTTAAATTTTTTTTTTTTTAACATTTATTTTTGAGAGAGAGAGAGACAGAGCACAAGCGGGGGAGGGGCCAACAGAGAGGGAGACATAGAATCCGAAGCAGGCTCCAGGGTCAGGTCTGTCAGCATAGAGACCGATGTGGGGCTCGAACTCACGGACCATGAGATCATGACCTGAGCTGAAGTCAGACGCTCAACCGACTGAGCCACCCAGGCGCCCCTCATTTGTTCTACTTTAAATGTACTTCATATTATTTCAAAGGAATACTGGTTTAAGACTTTATAGATTGAAGACATCCCTTGATAAATTGAATGATCTCTAATTTTTCTTTTGGGAGAGAAGGATTTAATCCCTGGATTTTAGTATATTAGACTTGCTAAAAGCAAGATGAAATACATTGGGCTATAGAAATATAAGTAGTTTGGTGATCATGGCTCGGGCACTTGGTGGTCGGGGAGTGCTATTAATAAACACACTGTGAATCTCCAATCCTTTAGGAGTATTTCCAGTTCTGATTATGTAGTTGAAAGGTTTTCTAACTCCCACTGCTCTCTTATTCTACCTCATCCCCCCCTTTTTTTTAGAGAGAGAGTACGCTCAACCCACTGAGCCACCCAATCTACCAGAGCACCCCATCACTCTATCTTTTAAAATTTTTTTAATTCTTCTTTCTTTTTTAAGGAACAAAATCTTATAAATTTTAGGGCTTTGAATTAAATAGAATAGTATGGTAAATTTCTTTTTTAAAGCTATTTTCCTACTGTTTACTTTCCCAATGAGTATTCTAAATAGAATGAAAGCATTTTAGAGCCATTACTGGATTTTAGAACTTTTTCAATAGACATGATAATTGTTATTTCTTCTAAATGGCCTCCAAAATGTGTGTGTTTTCTGTAGGAGGAGCAGGAATTAAGCCTTTCCTGGAGCGCTTTGGAGAGCGTTGTCAAGAACACAGCAAACAAAGTCCTGCTCGGAGCACACCCCAAAGAACCCCCATTATCACTCCAAATACAAGGGCCATCCAAGAAAGATTATTCAAGCAAAACACATCTTCATCTACTACTCATTTGGCACAACAGCTCAAGCAGGTCTGGCTTACTGCTTTTAACACTATTCATCATGTGGTCTCGACATAGGACCTAGAAATCCAATTATGAATTCTGATACCAGTCTTTTGACTGAGATAAATAGCATCGTGATTCTTTGTATCACTTATTTCAAGTTAGAAATACTTTGTCTTGTATTCCATGAATATTGTGAATTTTTACCCTTAAAACTGAAGACAAGCAAAGTTTAGTAATGTTTGTGTATTATTCTTAAACATACTATTGCTCTCGTATCAAATAGAGCTTTTGATTGTTTTAGGAACGTGAGAAAGAACTAGCATGTCTTCGTGGCCGATTTGACAAAGGCAATTTATGGAGTGCAGAAAAAGGCGAAAGCTCAAGAAGCAAACAACTAGAAACCAAACAGGTGGTGTAAACAAGAAATATGAAAGTGAACCTGGCACCAAAGCAGTGCTGGGATAACTTGGTTCTGTTTGGTTGTAAAACACTTCTTTATCCCGTCCCAATTTACTGTGCCACTTTCCACTCATAAACTCCTTCAGCATGCATTCCAACTCTGCTTTTCTCTTGTGATGTTTTCCCATTCAGTGGAACTCTTAACGTATTCACTGATGACCTACCTAAAATCAAATTTTAAAACTTCTCATCATTCAATTTATTTCACATTTCTTTTAATATTCTACTTACATGCTGGTTCTAAAGTGTTTCTCAGAATCTACTTATTTTAGTACTGATTGTATACCTCCCCACATACCACACTTTCAGACTATCCATAATCCTTTTCAGTCACCAATTATGTCCCAAATTTCTGTTTATTCCTATATTACCTACTGTCAAATTTCATTAATCAGCCTTCAACCAAGTCCCTTCGTGTAAATTATTTTCTGCTTCATTTACATGCCTACTTGTACAAAATACTGTATTAGGATATACTTTTCAGGTAAAAATAATAGAATTATATTTAAAGTGGGTACCGGTAGAAATAGAACTATACATTTAACCAGTATACTTGACAAAGATCTATTTAATTGATTTGTTTTACTAGTTCTCTTGATTAACAAATCATGTTTCCCAGGGTTCTGACCTAACCCTGTTTCTCCTCATTTGCCCTGGGGCTTCTCTTCTCTGTCCTCATGTTTAGCTTCAGCCAAGCACACAAATGCTAAGGTGCTTAGCTATGCTGTGTTCACCTCTCTCCTGAACTCCTGTCCTAGCTAGCTAGTGGATTTCTCTTTGCTTCGCAGAAGTATATTCTCCATGGAGTCTCTGTTTTCACCTAGGTCTTTGTTCTATACCTCATCAGCTAAAACAGTCTGGGAGTTCTTCCTTGGCTCCTTCCTTTTATTACTGTGTCTTCCCACCTCCTCTTATTACTATATCTTCCCCTAGCATGCGCGCGCGCACACACACACACACACACACACACACGTACACATCATTGGATGTTTTCAAAATATGTCACAAGCTGCCTGTCCTCTCTGTTTTCCTCTGCCGTTACCTTAATCACTTTCAGAACTTTGTATTGAAAACCCTGCTTCTAGTCTGGCTGTTTTCCTGTCCACCTTACCCACTGCTGCCAGGGAAATAGTCTTATAAAGCAGATATTTGTGTATTCACTTCCTTAAAATCCTGGAAAGTTTTCCATAGCTATCGTCAGAAAATGTCTCAAGTGCTTGGCTTGACATCCAGAATCATTCAGAATCTGGCTCCTCACTGCTCCTCCACACGTGTGCTTCAGTCCTGTCATTTAGACTATTTGCAGTTTCTCAAATGTATCCACGTTTTCAGATCTCTTGGCCTTTGCCTTGCTGTTCTGTCCGCACAGAGTATCTCTGTGGTGAGCTCCTACTTCATTAGGAATAGGTCAAACTCTAGTCCCCTCTGGAAATCTTTGCTTGGCCCTTTTCCTAAGTGGCCCCTCCTTTTTTTTCACCATGTCATCCTGAATTTACCTCGACTGGAATACTATCTCCTGTAATTGTTCTACCTTTGCTTTTCCACCACTGTCCCACAAGGACCTTATCCATCTTTATCTTTGTTTTTAGTGCTTGGATCACAGTAGGGGCTCAATAAATTTGTCCTTGAAGGAAGGAAGGAATGTGCTAATGCTTCCCATCCGCATATAGCAAGCTGTTATCTGTTATCTTAAAACCAAAACTACTCTCCTGACCCCTGTTACCCCCCCTTTCTTTGCCTCCTTTTCCATTCGGACTTTTGTAAAAAGAGTATCTCTTGTTGCTTACAATTTTTTTTTTTGTAAGAGGCTACTGAGATCATCCAGGTGATGGCAGGTGTTGGACTGGAGAGGCGGGATGGTGAGTGCAGTGTAACCAGGGGGCGTGAGCCTAGAGGAGCAGGGGCAGGAGGAGAGGATTACTGAGAGCTTGGAATTAGTGTTAGAGACTGGAGAGGGGCTGTCCCTCATGCCGTCAGGGTCTAGGGGAGAGAACCACCTTTATACACAATATTGTAGGGAAGTCCTGCCTTCACAAGAGAGCCACGTCTGCAGCACAGCATTCGATAGTTTACCCTGTGTTCGTGCATCAAAAGCTTCTTCTTGTTTTTTTTTTTTTTTTTTTTAATTTTTTTTTTCAACTGTTTATTTATTTTTGGGACAGAGAGAGACAGAGCATGAACGGGGGAGGGGCAGAGAGAGAGAGGGAGACACGAATCGGGAAACAGGCTCCAGGCTCCGAGCCATCAGCCCGAGCCTGACGCGGGGCTCGAACTCACGCACCGCAAGATCGTGACCTGGCTGAAGTCGGACGCTTAAGACTTGCGCCACCCAGGCGCCCCTCAAAAGCTTCTTCTATTCGAGAGACAACACGGTCTGAAAATTACATCGGAATAAGAATGTGTAGGTTTGTAAACTGCCCTGCCAGTTACTAGCCGAGTGTGCAAGTTGCTGAACTCGTTCTGTGTCTCGGTCTTCTCATCTGTAAAATGGAGGTAGTAGCACCTAACTTACAGGGTTATTGGGAGGACTCAGGGAGGCACTGCCAAGTGCTTGGAAAGGTGACTGGCACAATGAGGCTCTACTAAGCATTAGTTGCTGTTATTTCTTATTTTACTTGATTTATTTCTACTATTGCTTTAATCATAAAGCCTTTTCCGAAACAATGATGTTTCTCTTCCATTGCCTTTATAATGATTAAAAAAAGACTCAGAGGATTTCCTGTTTTTTCTTTTTCTTTCCTTCTTTTCAGATCTGTTTTTGGTTCTTTGTTTTCTTGGCCTTTACTCCTGAGTAACCATTTAGGGGAATCTGATATAGGAACTGTCAGTAGATTTTATAGGTGTGGAGGAGAGAAGTGACATATGGGGAATTACTTTTCTCTGTGTGGATTTCACTTAAATCAGTTTATCTAAAACTACTCTGATGTGAATTTTCATTCCTGCCTCCTAGTCTGTTAAAAGTTGTACGTTACTGGAATTACCAAGAATAATGAACCAGCACTGAGGGCTTCTTGTGATCTAAACAGGCTGGGACCTTTCACATACATTGTTTTGTTCTGAGGAAGCTTATATAAAGAATGATTTGTGTTTGTTCATTTAATAACATGTAAAATAGACAAAAAAATCTATAGTTTTGAGAAATAAAATCTTCATTTCCTTTCTGCAGGAAATTCACTGTCAGAACACTCCCCTCAAAAACACCAAGCTGTTTCAAATACCCATCGCTTCTAGTAACGGAAAAGGTGACAGAAAATCAAACACCAGGAAAACCTTCCAGCACAGAACCTACAGGTCAGCATTTTCCACTTCTCCTCCACTTAGTAGCTTTCAGTCTACTGGAGTTTTGGAAATTGCATTGGAAAACGGAAATACTGCTTCAATGTAAAAAGATAGATTAATGTCTTTATTTCTACTCATTCTTTAATGTTCAGCCATGCAATATGCTTCTTCCTAGTTCTCTTTCCAGACTCAGGACTCATGCTCTTGATGGGAGGATAAATTACTACCACTCTGTTTTTGTTTTTTTTTTTTTTTTTGAGAAAGATTCAGTAATATCTGTTGAATTGTAAAGTGTGCATGCTCTTTAATTTAGCTACCTCTACAAGTGTTTCTACAAGTTGACTTCTTAAAACCTAGTGTGCAAAGATGTATGTACAAAGAGATGAATTGTAGCACTGTTAGTAATAAGGTGTAAATGACCTCAATGTCCATCAGTAGAAAACTGTTTAAATAAATTATGCTAAATCCATGTCCTCAAATATTATGTAGCTGCTTAAAGAATAAGATAGCTTTGTATGTAATGACATTTAATATGTCAGAGGACACTTAAACATTTTAGTTTTTTTTTTTTAAGTCTGGTGAAAAACACATTACTAAAATTCACCATCCTAACAGTTTTTAAGTAGTAGTAGTTTTAAGTATATTTCACATCGTGCAGAACAGATCTCCAGAACCTTTCATCTTGTAGAACTGAAACTGTACCCTTAAACAGGCCACTCTCCGTTTCTTCTCTCCTGCAGCCCTCGGTAGCCACCATTCGCTTTCTGTCTCTATGAATTGACTACTTAGAAACGTCCCTATAAGTCGAATCATATAGTATTTTTCTTTTTGTAACTAGCTTATTTAATTTAGCTTAATGTCCTCAAGGTTTATCCATGTTGTAACTTGTGACAGCATTTCTTCCTTTTTAAGGCTGAATAGTACTACGTTGTGTATATGTACATTTTGTTTATCCATTGTCTATCAATGGGTATTTGGTCATTTCCATCTCTGGTTATCGTGAATAGTGCTGGGTATGCAAATTCTCCTTGAAACTCTGCTTGGATTCTTTTGATATATACCCAGAAGTGGGATTGCTAGATCATATAGTGGATCTATTTAAGTATTTTGAGGATAATTATACTATTTTCTGTGGCAGTCACACCATTTACCAATCTTACCAACACTGCTAAGGATTCCAATTTTCCCGCATCCTTGCCAACACTTGTTATTTTCTGTTTTTTTGTTTGTTTTGTTTTTGTTTTTTTATAGTAGCCATCCTTTAGGGTGTGAGGTGATAGCTCATTGTGATTTTGATTTCCATTTCTTTTATAATTAGTGGTGTTGAGCATCTTTTCAAATGCTTGTTGGCTATTTGTATATCATCTTTGGAGAAATGTCTGTTCAAGTCTTTGCTCATTTTCTAATCAGGGTATTTTATTTTTGTTGTTGAGTTATAGTTATATATTCCATATATTAACCTCTTATCAGATACACAATTTACAAATATCTTCCCCCATTCTGTAGGTTGACTTTTCAACTCTGTTGAATGTATCCTTTGATGCACAAAAGTTTTTAAATTTGATGTAGTCCCATTTGTCTGCTTGTGCTTTTGTGGCCTGTGCTTTTGGTGTCACACCCAAGAAACTGACAAATCCATTGTCATGGATGTTTTCCTATGTTTAGGAGCTTTATGGTTTTGAGTCTTACAATTAAGTGTTTAATCTATTGTGAGATAATTTTGTATATGGTATCAGATAAGGTTCCAACTTCATTTTTTGCATGTGCATATCCAGTTTTCCCAGCCTCATTTGTTGAAGAGACTGTCCTTTCCTCACTAACTCATCTTGCAGCATTGTCAAAAATCATTTGACCATACATGTGAGGTTTTCTTTTGTGGCTCTCTGTTCTTGTTCCCTTGGTCTGTGTTTGTGCCATACTGTTTTGATTACTATAGTTTTAAATATGTTTTGAATCTGGATACATCAGTCTTCTAATTTTGTTCTTTTTCAAAGGTATTTTGTATATTCAAGATTTATTGAATTGAAGCTCCATACAAATTTTAGGATGGACTTTTCTGTTTCTCTAAAAAATGCTACTGGGATTTTGATGAGAATGCATTGAATCTGTAGATTGCTTTCAGTACTATTGACATCTTGACACTATTAAGTCTTCCATTCCATGATCATGGGGTGTCTTTCCAGCTATTTGTGCCTTATTTAATGTTTTTTAAGCAATGTTTGCAGCTTTCAGTGGACAATTATGTCACCTCCTTGGTTAGGTTTTTTCCTAAGTATTTTATTCTTTTTGATGCTGTTGTAAATGGGATTGTTTTCTCAATTTCCCTTTCAGATTTTTTTTGTTAGTGTTCAGAAATGCAAGTGATTTTTGTGTGTTGATTTTATATTCTACATCTTTGCTTATTTGCTTATTCTAACAGGATTTTTTGTGGAATGTTTATAGTGTTTTCTACATATAATATCATACTATCTATAACAGAGGTAATTTTACTTCTCCTTTTCAAATCTTGATGCTTTTTATTTCTTTTTTGTGCATATTTCTCTGACTAGGACTTCCAAAGCTATGCTGAATAGAAGTGGTGAGAGTGGGCATCCTTGTCTTGTTCATGATCTTAAAGGAAAAGCTTTCGGTTTTTCACTACTGAGTATCATGTTAGCCAGTGGCTTTTCATTTGTGGCCTATATTCTGTTGAGGTAGTTTCAGTTTCCTTCTATTGCTAGCTATGAAGTGTTCTTATTGACACTTTTTTCTAAAAAGTGAAAAATAAAATGCATGCATAGTATGACGACCTTCTGATATAACAAAGGATATAACATTTTGCATACATACAGGGGAATTGGAAGGACAAATAGCCTGGTAATATGGTGTCCCCTTTCTCTTGTTGGGGAGGAAGAGAGACGGGAACGTTAAGAGAGGACAGTTGTCTTGGGGGATTCTCTATACATTTTTAGATCTGAAATGCATAGTTTTATGATCAGAAAAAAGAATACAAAACATATCTTAACTGAAAAATTCTAGGTTCCTACATACAGTAATATGGTTTTTCTTAAAATTTTTTTTTAGGTTTCACTGAACGTAAAATGACGAAGTCTAGCCCTTTGAAAATCACATTGTTTTTAGAAGAGGATAAGTCTTTAAAAGTAACATCAGACCCAAAGGTTGAGCAGCAGACTGGTTGGTTTTTATACTTTATTTCCTATTAATTCTGAACTCACTATAAGATATAATATATTGGTAGAAGCACATATTCAAATATATATGTTCTATATTCAGAATGTTCTCATGATTCTGTAATATTCTCTTTTTTTAAAGAATATCTTTAAGCTTATTTATTTTGAGAGAGACAGAGACAGAGTGAGCAGGGGAGGGGCAGAGAGAGAGGGAGAATCCCAAGCAGGCTCTGTGCTGCCAGTGCAGAGATGTGGGGCTCAAACCCATGAAACTGTGGGATCATGCGTGACATGAGCTGAAACCAAGAGTCAGGCACTTAACCGACTGAGCCACCCAGGCGCTCCTCTTTCTCTCTCTTTTTAAAAAATTTTTAACGTCTTTATTTATTTTTGAGAGAGAGAGAGAGGGAGAGAATGAGGCGGGGGGGGGGGGGGTGGAGGGCGGAGACACAGAATCCAAAGTAGGCTCCAGGCTCTGAGCTGTCAGCATAGAGCCCAACATGGGGCTTGAACTCACAAACCACGAGTTTATGACCTGAGCTGAAGTCGGACACTTAACCGGCTGAGCCACCTAGGCACCCTTCTCTCTTTTTTTCACTAGGAAATATTCTAGCTTCCACAAAGAGATAGCACTGTTAACAGTTATCTTAGGTCACAGATCCCTGTGAAAATCTGATTAAAGCTATCACTCACTTTCATAGGGAAAGGAAATGTATTGCCCTTCCACACTCTTTATATACTGTTAGGGAGGTTAGTGGTTCTTGAAGGTTATTTGGGAACCCTGCCTTAAGTGCTGTTAATATTTTCCTATTATTGACAGCCATGTGAAAAGGCATTCCCCAAAAAACAAAAAGAGTTACTCGAAAGAACATTTTTTTTTAAGTCTGAAGTTTCTTGGCTATTATCTTGTTGTTCGCATTCTTAGTAATATTCTTTCTTAAATCCAAAGTGTTTAGTGAGCTTTTGACAGTTCCAACTTTCACTGCTTTGCTGTTATTTAGTAAGCACGTGGAACGTTAGGTCTGCTCTGCTATCCTTTAATCTTAAAGGTCTGAGTCACAGAATCACCTCCTGAAATCTTTTTTCAGAAGTGGTACGTGAAACTGAGATGAGTGTGGATGATGACGATGATATCAATAGTTCAAAAGTAATTAATGACATCTTCAGTGATGTCCTGGTGGAAGGTGAGCTGGACATGGAAAAGAGCCAAGAGGAGATGACCACGCAGAAGCAGAAAGCGCTGAAGAACAGGAAGATGCACTGAACATCTCCTCCATGTCTTTGCTTGCTCCGTTAGCACAGACCGTTGGTGTGGTAAGTCCGGAGGTAAGAAAGATTAAATGTCAACAGGCCCGGGACACAAAGAAACAGCAATCACGAGATCCCCTTTTGTTTGAGTTGGTACATGGGGATTTGGCACTCTGTAGCCAGGGGGATGCTGGAAGTCTGATGTCACTTCTCATAAAAGAGAGCTTAAAATGCTTCAGTGGTTTCCTGTGACCCTGGATAAAATGCAAACTGTGACATGGTTTAAAAGGTCAGACATTTGGGCTCAAATCCTGGCTTTGCCATTGGCTGTTTATTGGCCGGGTTATTTAACCTCTTTGCCACAGTTCCCTCACCTGTTAAGTGAGGTTAAAAGTAGTGCCTATATCATGGGGTTAATATGAATATTAAATCACTAGTATATTAGTACATAGCACAGACAGACAACTAACATTGTTGAGAGCCAACTATTGTTTTAGCTATCACCCTAAATTGAATAGCTACAGTTTGAGAAATTGATTGAATTAGAAAAGTTTTTAAGAGAGTTATAAGTGCCGGTTTTAGCTGTCTTTGAACTTTTATCATTTACTATTTAGGGAACTTATTTTTTAGTTTGCCTTTGTTTTTATGATGCATCATAAATCAGCTGACTTATTGGATCTTCATTTCCTAATAATAGAGCATTTATTCAATTCCTCAGAGTTATCCACTTAGAATCAGTGTCATTCCATAAAATCTACTAATACCTGATGTGCTTCACTGCAGAGTTTAGTTTCCTCACCTCGATTGGAATTGAAAGATTCCAGCGTAAGTGATGAAAGTCCAAAGCCAGGGAAATTCAAAGAACCCGTGTTCCTCGAGCTGAGTCAGGTGATAGCATTGGTTCTGAAGATCGTGATCTCTTTATAGGTAAGCATGTTTTCAAAGGCATTCAGTCACTAAGGGTCATAGTTTAGATTTATAACTTATAATGTTATTAATAATCACCTGTATAAAACTTGCGAATGACTTTTGTCAGCCTCTCTTTTTACCAATGGCAATTGTCCACATGTTCACTAAAAGAGAGTGCTCAACGTGTTGCTGGATTTCTGATAGAGTATACCTTATTTCCTGAAGCATTGATGCGTACAGATCTCAAAGATTCAAAGAAACAGAACGTCCTTCAATAAAGCAAGTGATTGTTCGGAAGGAAGATGTTACTTCGAAGTTGGATGAGAAAAAGAATGCCTTTCCTGGTCAAGTGAACATCAAACAGAAAATGCAGGTATGTACTTCCATGGAAAGGAGACTTGGAATGTTTTCTGTACTAGATCGTACACTCCTTAAGGACAAGGGCCCAGCCTTATTCATCTCCGTACCCTGAGTGAGTAGAACAGTGTCTGACACACTGGAGCTCAGTAAATCACTCTTGAATTCATTGTAACTGAGAAAGGTCCTCTTTGTTGGGCAGGTTGGAAGCTTGTTTGATATAGCTGAAACATTTAAACATGTTTGTCATAAATATCCTTAAGTATAACTTTCATTTTGCTCTTAGAGGTTCTTTGATGCTAAGGAAGTCATGTGCAACATACATGTAATTTAAATAAAATGAATCAGATAATTTCTACATCTTTACTTTGTCGAACATAGCCACGAGTATAATTTTTATTCAGTATGAGTTGAAAGTCTTTTCATGAGAATGTTTATAGTGTAATTTTTATAGCGTGTTGAATGTTTTTGGTGCATAGTCCAGACACTTGAACAGTGAAACAATTTCATTTTGACTTCACTCTCTGGATATTTTGGAAATTATCCAACAGGATTAGTTAAAACTGAAGTTTTAAATAAAGTGAAAATGGTGATAAAAAAAATGTGAGTTCTTTTTTCTCGTTTCATTGGTTTCCCTAGGAACTCAATAATGAAATAAATTTGCAGCAGACAGTAATCTATCAAGCCAGCCAGGCTCTTAACTGCTGTGTTGATGAAGATCACGGAAAAGGGTCACTAGAAGAAGCTGAAGCAGAAAGACTTCTCCTCATTGCTAGTACGTGTGATACACCTGAAACCATTCCAACAGAATTCCAAATCAGGAAAGACTTATTTTGTCCAGGATAGTTAGAAATCTCTGTTTTAAAGAAAGGGCTTTTTCTGTTTAGTTGATCTGTGTTTCTGTTTGTTTGTTTCTTATAACATTTGTGAATACACTACATGTAAAATAAAATGTAGTTTGCATGAAAGGTGAAAGGAATTGGAATGCAGTTGAAGAAATGCAGTTTTGAAGTATGCGAAAAATGAATATATGAATGTCTCTCTCTCTCTCTCTCTCTCTCTCTCTTGTCTCCGCACCTGGCTATCTACATGTAGCTAAAAAAGTCTGTGAACTTTGTTGTGTATGTGTAGTGGCAGATGACAGGGCATGTTAGGGTGGAGAGATTATACCATACAAGAAAACTGGCTGCAAGTTCAAGCATTAAATTATAAAGATTTGGTAAACGGATGAGCAGTCAAGGTTTTACCCACCCACCCACCACCTGCTTGTACAAAGAAGTACTGATCTTGTCTTTGATCTTACGTACATTTGCCGCATCAGTGCATTTTCTTGAATCGGTCTCATTTAGAGACAGATGCAGTTTTAATATTTGTGACATTGCATATTTTTACATAGCTGAGAAGAGAACACTTTTGATTGATGAGTTGAATAAATTGAAGAACGAAGGGCCCCAGAGGAAGAACAAGGCTGGTCCCATATCCCCAAGTGAATTGTCGCATCCAAGGGATCAGTTACTTTGTCAGAAATCCGCTTGCCTCTAAAAGCAGATTTTGTCTGTGGTACAGTTCAGAAACCAGGTATGGTGATTTTTATTTTCACCGCTTCTAGATCCTATGTTAAATTATGAACTTACCTAGGCAGGAATGATGCAAATGTGAGCAGTAGAGCATGCACAAGAATGTGCAGCTTGTGTCTTGGGCCCTTTAGTTCTTTGATGGAAGATCTGTGCGTAAAATAACCAAGGGAAAATTTCATATGGGTTGCTGATCCACATGGTGACAGACATGGCTCTAACTGAAAGCCGGGCTGGTTAAACATAGCTTCGCGCTGAAGTATTTTCCTAAGATGAGATGATCTGACGCGGCAGATCATCAACTTCATTATTTCATTTGTGGAAAGTATGGGGACATCTAAGAGACCTGTTTTCCTTATTCTTTCTGTTTAAACCCATCCCCCAAATCTTGAATGATTGGTTGTAGAGGTGAAGATCACCACCACAGTGAAGATGGTTCTATTGAAATTGTATCGCCTTTGTCACTGTAGATTGAATAAGTATAAACGTATTCTACGAAAAATCATAGCAACGTGGGTAAAGGAGAGTATGGCACCAGGATCTGAAAACAGGGCAGGGTAATTATAGCAAGCTTAATAAAGTTTCATTAAATTTTGGTGAAGTTATTTTAAGATTCCTTTAAATTTTCATTTGCATGGACCTTTCTCTGAGGGAAAGGAGGGCTAGACATAGGTGAGAAGTGAATTTGAGGTACAGGGAAAAGAAGGAATGGAGATCTTTAAAAGTTGAAGCATCATTGTAGGGAGGAGGTGATTTAGGTTCTGATTATTGCCGTTGTCTGATTTGGATGTGGTGTGGAAGAAATCTATTGGTAACATAGTATGTACCTTGAATATGTGGGTATTCAATGACAGATAGTGAAGGAACAGTTTATGTTTTTATTAGAATTTATCTCTAAGTAACTTTCACAGAAATGCAGTATTTTATTTTTGCAATAATAAACCCTAATTTTCTTTTTGATGGAATATACTGTCAGCTAAAGAATTAGTCAATAGGTAAAATACGAAGTCAGCAGAAATTGAGGGATTATGGAGTGGCATTATTTCAGTTCACATAAATAATAGGAAGAGATCTTGCCTGATGCTTATTGAGGATGATTATGACTGCTTATATGTCTTACTTAGCTTTTTGTGTCTAGAAAGTTGATTTTAGTAATTTTTACATACATTATATAAATTAGTCACAGTATTACTTTATTCCTTTGGTTTTCCAGAATGCTGATTAGCTAAATCTGATTTTGCTTGTGCTTATTATGTAATGTGATTACCTTTTGCAGATGCAGCAAATTACTATTTCTTAATTATACTAAAAGCAGGAGCTGAAAATATGGTAGCCACACCATTAGCATGTACTTCAAATTCTCTTAATGGTGATGCTCTGACATTCCCTACTACATTTACTCTGTAAGTAAATTATGCTTTTGCTGGTTCAAACACATTTTCTTTAATGGAGTTAGTACAGATGGAATGTATAGTCTTTGAAATACAGTATGTTCCTTCTCATGTGGACAAATAACTGTTTCAATTTGTTGGTTTAAATCTTTTACATGTTTCTGGTATTTCTTTCCATTGTATAGCACATTTCGTCCATGTGAATATGTATTTAATGTTTTGACATATACATAAACATAAATACATGCATAATATAATTAAGGTCTATATTATATATTATATAAATTAATACATACAGAGGCACCTGGGTGGCTCAGTCAGCTGAGCATCTGACTTGAGCTCAGGTCATGATCTCACAGTTCACGAGTTCGGGCCCATGCTGGGCTCTGTGCAGACAGCTTGGATCTTAGAGCCTGCTTGGATTCTGTGTCTCCCTCCCTCTGCCCCTCCTCTTCTCTCTCTCTCTCTCTCTCTCCCTCTCTCTCTCTCTCTCAAAAATAAAAAAAAAAATAAGTAATATAAACATATGTATAAGATCTAGACCTTAATATTTTATTTATGTGCTTTAAATCTTATAATGTACTTAATATTCCAACTCGGTGAAAGATGTATTGTGTCACAAATTTATTTTGAAATACAGAGTCAAATCCAGCTAGAAAAAATTGTTTATTAAAGACCTTGAATTGTAAAATACTGAGAAACTATTTGACTTGTATTATAGTAAAAGTAGACTTTCTTACCAATTTTATGTTCTTTAATGGTTTGTAACTACTGCCTGTAGTTAAAAACACTGTGAATTCCTTTACTCTCAGCATCATGTAACAATATTAGTGGCATCATTTTTATGGCATAAGTGTGTGTTTTCCTTACAGTTTTATTTACGATTTATCTTCCCAGGCAAGATGTGTCCAATGACTTTGAAATAAATATTGAAGTTTACAGCTTGGTAAGCAGTGAAAGCTTTGTAAAATAACCAATATTATGTTTTTCTTAGACATATTAGATCTTAAACTAATTATGCTTTGGGTTTGTGTGTAGGTACAAAGAAAGAACTCTCAGGCCCTGATAAGAAGAAAAAGGCACACAAGTCCAAGGTGAGAAGGAAAAACCCAGGAAAAGGATCATCATCAGAGATAATACATATATCAGTTTTTAATTTCTCTACATTTATTTGACAACCAGCTTTTATAACCTGTTTAAATGTTTCTCAAGCCTTTCCTCTGAGCTCTTGCCTCACCAAGTTCTCGGTTCACCAGTACTTGTGCGGGCATAAGCCGTGAGAACTTGTAGGGTGGTATTTAGCCTTCCCAGTCTTTGGTCTTTAGTGCTTTTTCTAACATCACTTAGAAGAATTTTACTTTGGCTCCAACGAAAACAGGAATGACAATATGGAGAAAAGCCTTAATAGAGGACTCAAGTATAAATGTATTCACATTAAGAATTATTTCTATGTGGGAGTATCTCAGGTTGGTTAGTTTTAAGCTCTGAATCATAATGTTTAGCAGTAAATATACTGTACCTTTTCTTCTAGGCTATTACTCCAAAGCGACTTCTCACATCTATAACCACAGTAAGTAAATCTTAAAAAATTTAGCTCCTTGAGAAATTTTCATTTTTCACACACGATTGTAAATTGGTTAACCATTTCTAAACTCTTAGCACTGTGGAAATCGTTAAAATATACTACTGGGGAGAAACATCTGATTATTTAAAGAGGAAAAGATAATATTTTCTGAAATGTAGCTTTGCAGTGTTAGAGAGTTTACTGTTTAATATCTAAATCTTTGTATCGAATAAAGGAAATAACTTGTGTTTCTTCTTTACACCGCTTTTGTTTAGAAGAGCAGCCTTCATTCTTCAGGTGAGTGGATCTTGAACTATTCCAACACTAGAGTCAGTAAATGAGCTAAGCAACCACACACGTGCTTTATGCACACAGGCGTCCTGATGAGCGTGCACCTTAGTCTCCTTGAATAATATTTTTCGGTGTGGTTTCTGGTAACACATAAGACGGCTGGGCAGAATAGCATGCTGTCAGATGTCACCATGGGCCGCCAGGCATCACGTTATATAGGCTCTAGCAGGCAGTACCATATGATAGCAAGTCACCTGGCCATAGCTGCAGCCAGTGGCATCACTCTTCACCCCAACTTCTGTTGCTCTATAGATTGGTTTTGTGCTTTCCACACTGTGGACTTGACCTCATTTAACTTTGCTGATCATGACTGGCATTGTATCGTGTCAGAAAAAGCATCTTTCTAGTTCCCAGGAAGTTGTGAAAGGCATTCTCTAGAATGGCTTTAGGCCTGAGTTTTCCAAAGGGGATTAGGATGGAGCTGGTTTAGTCCTTCCTTTGGGCTTCTGGTCTCTTCTTGGCACAAGAGGGTAACTAAGAAAAACTGCAGATATAGTCTCTGCTGCTAATTATATTATCCTAGACTAGAGCAATGAAGTCTTTTCACATCTCCTTTAGGAAAATTGCTTTTTTTTTGTTGTGTTTTGTTTTTAGGAAAAGTTTATGTGCACATTTTTAGTTCTGTGTCTTAAACATACAGCCATCCCAAAGGAATGATAAGGAATGTCTATACTGCCTCACCTAAGTTATGTAAAGTACTTAACAGTTTTTTTTTTCATTTTTAAAAATGGAGGAAAATGGCAGTTTCTCTGTGATGACTTAATTAATTCTTTTGGGGTGAGGTGAAGAATTGTTACTTATACTTGCAAAAATCACTCTGGACTCACCTTCATTTCCTTTCTCTCCAGTCATGGCCAGTCCAGGTGGTCTCCATGCTGTGCGTACCAGCAACTTTGCCCTTGTTGGGTCTTACATACTGTCATTATCTTCAGTAGGAAACACTAAATTTGCTCTGGACAAGGTAACCCAAATGTATTTATTTATTAACTTTTAGACAAATTAGGTCAGTAGAAATGCCCCAACACTTTCAAGTATTTTAAACCTACATTCTTGATGTTGGAAGTATTTCTCTCTCATCTCTTAATAGTTTAAATCTTCAAAGTAGTGTATAGTGATTTATTCTAAATGTTACTTCGGACCACACAAGTATGTATTACTTCTTGCCTGTTAAGCTTACGTTTTAACCATAATAAACTTGCCCATTGAACCAGTACTTGAATGAATACTATTTATAGATTTAGTTTTGACAAGACAGGGAAAGATAGGTTAATTTCTTAAAAAGTACTCATGAATCTAAGGGATTCTTTCCATACTTTCCTCCCCAAATTAAAAGCTTCATCATTCAGATCTTGCGTTCTGTCGCTATTGAGTGCTTTTTCACCATAAGGTGATAGACTAACTTTTAAAATAGCCAACAAGACCATTTTAAAGAGTGGGAGAACTAGTGGCAAACTTTGGTCTTTGGGCTGACACCTGTGGTATAATACAGAGGTATTTTTAAATATTTAAGAGATTTTCCTAGTCAGAATATGGAAGTGAGGAAATATAAAAATTAGGAGGCCTGGTTCCTCATGTTGGCCCTGCTAGTAATTTCCTTTTTAACATGGAGCAAAGTCAACTCATTTCTCCAGATCTTGTTTTCCCAGCGGAGAATATTAGGTTAGATTAAAACAATCCAACTTTAAATTCTATGAAACATTTTTCTTTTAGTTGATAGACATAAAACAGACTACCTTTGAAATTTTGATTGTTGTTAATGCATATGTATTTTATCTTAACATGTTAATTTTTAAACTTTATATAACTTTTTATTTAGTAATTCAGGTAGTTTAACAAATTGAGTGATCTTGGGTCTTTTATTTTGTGTGTTTTAGATAATTATGATGTTAAAAGAGCGAGAGCTACTGGGCTATATGTTCCAGGAAAAGGTTGCCATATTTTCTTTGCTTGAAACTAATGAGCTTAAAAAATCAATCCTTAATTTTTGGCTCAAATGTATTCATTTTCACTAACCACTCTCATGTATTCTTGGTTATTTTAAATAATTAAGGACACGATGTACATTATTCTTTCTTTAGAGTCTTGCAGATGGGTGTCTTTTCTTTACTCTCATAATTCTTTAAAGCTCTCTTTGACAGTCCTCTTATTTTTTTCATGCATGTTGGTACTTGGTCTTTTCTTCTATTTTCTTTTTTTATGTTACAATTCTTTAAGATTCCATAGTCATTTCAGCTTTGATTTTATGTGTACTAAAATACCAAATTATAACTAAAACTAAAATGTATTCAGTATTGTTGACCTCCCCTATATTGAAAGAGCTACTGTTGATGTTTATAAAAATGGTCTCAATTGGCTAATAGGATTATTGCTATGTAGATGATGCTTGTTCAGTGACTTTGAAATTAAAGTGTGTTTAACACTAAAATTGTACTGAGTATAATCATATGTTTTACAGGTTTTTTTAGGATTTTTAATTTCCTTGCAAATATCAATTGCAGACATTCTGTGGGTATATAGAAATTTACAAAGTGCCAATTTCTACACGTGTAAGAGATTTTGTTAATCTTTTTTTTTTTTTTTTTAATTTTTTTCAACGTTTTTATTTATTTTTTGGGACAGACAGAGACAGAGCATGAACGGGGGAGGGGCAGAGAAAGAGGGAGACACAGAATCGGAAACAGGCTCCCAGGCTCCGAGCCATCCGCCCAGAGCCTGACGCGGGCTCGAACTCACAGACCGTGAGATCGTGACCTGGCTGAAGTCGGACGCTTAACCGACTGCGCCACGCAGGCGCCCCTAGATTTTGTTAATCTTTAAAATGAAAGAGATTTTAATGAGGTATGTTAAATATAGACTGGTCTTGAGAAATGTTTTGGGTGCCATTTTAATTCAAAATATCACCCTTACAAATTAAAAAAAATGCCGATATTTTCATTCTTTTAATATCTTTGAAATTATGTCTTAAATAGCCAACCACATGATTGAGCACAAAATCAAATCACTCAATTTGGTTGTGTCTAATACTCTAAAATCTCTTTCTGAATCAAATACAATCACATGCTTTTGTGAGTGGCAAGGGGAAGCAAATATTTGTTCCAGTAGTTTATAGTTGATGTAGAAGAATATTTAAAATAGTAAAGTTTAGATGTTCTTTAAATTGGTGAGAAAAATGGAAGACTTTTATACTCCTATAATAATCCTATTTAATTGACTTTGAGAAAATAGACAAGTGACCCATATCCAATCAGATACCAGCGATATAAAGTGAGTGTTTGCTTATTTTATTGGTGCCGTGACAACAGCAGTCATAAAGGTTATCTCTTAGGTCACCTTCAGAGTGGAATTCCTGTTGAGGTTAACCCAGACTGTTTGCTCTGTAGATTTAGGAGACCACTGATAGCAATTGCCTTCTTATTTGAGGTTAAGTCTGGCATCCTGGAATTTAAATTATGAATCTCCATGAGTCACAGGCTCTCAAGTCTTTTCTTTGAATAGAGAATCCGAAATAGTCATAGATTTTATTACACTTTCACGGATAAAGAGAAAAGGACATCCCACAGCTCATCTTTGACTTAAAGAAACCTCATAGGTATTTACACCCTACTGGAAATAGAGATGGCAATTTACATAGCGGTGGGGCAAACAAATGTGAAGTAAGACAACCAGTTAGCATTGTAGAATTTCAAGGTTATAGGAGGAGTGATTAGGTGTGTTCTGCTGTACCCGAAGCTATCCTAGTCCTGGTGTCTGCCCATTGGGCCAGTATAATTATTAACAGTTCCCCTTTCTCTCAGAGATCTCCCACTTTATGAAAAATTACAGCCACCCTGGTTGTAAGTTACATTTTATAGCTCTTAACAATAATCTTTGAAGTGAGAATATCTTCAAAGATCCCTTTGTTAAGTAGAAAACCGAATAGGATCATACATTTTCACAGGTTTCTACATTCCACAGGGGGTAGGAATATTGACCCTTTTGTGAATATTCTCAATTCACTCATCAGGACAAGCTTCTGACCAAGAATATTGTCAACTTTTCATAGCTGTAGAGAAAGGGTGAACATTTTCTTCTCATTTTTCGGAGATTCTTTTTACCGGCAGCATTCTCTGGGTTCAACGTGAGATTCTATTAATTAGCACTGAGAGCCTGAGGAACTTATAGCTGACAATACGGAAAAGAAAAAAATGAGGGAATTTATAACAAAAAGGATCATGAGGTACCTGATGTTTTGATTCTACATTTTGGATGCCTTTTAAATTCAAAAAGTTAGAGGTTTATCTCATGGAATTAGTCTGTTGAAATCTGTCCTTTTTGGCTAAGAATTCTCCCATTACTTTATCTTTATTGTGTTGGAGGACTGAATTGTTGGAAACTAACCTTACACTCAAAAGAAGCTTTTACACTCAAAAGTAGCTTCTCTCAGGATTTTCTGATACCCTAGGACACATTTGCTAACAGGTGCACAAAATAAATCAAAACAAAGCACAGGTTCCCACAGACACAGGTCAGAGCCATGGCGGCTTGATGCTGAGATACTGAGTGTGGTCCCCAGGAAAGAACTGGTGCCACTCTTGCTGTTTAGGGGTGCATGCTGCCTCCATCACAGCCACCTGCAAAACAAATGCTGAATGCTCTTTTTGCTTTTTGCCTTTTTTCATAAAAGCGAACATCCTCTTTGGATTTCTTTCAGTTAGCAAAAACAGGTACTAACGTAGGTCTTTTGTACAAGTGAAGTGGGCAGACTTTTGAGAAGCCAGGGGTTACCTGTGTGCTACATTTTCAACTTTTTTCTTTTCTTTTCTTTTCTTTTCTTTTCTTTTCTTTTCTTTTCTTTTTTCTTTCTCCTTACTTCCTTCCTTCTTAATAGGAAAATTCTGGGTACTTACTTGGCCAAACGGTATTCTTTTACAAACATTTGTCAAATGCCTGAATAGAATTTGGCAGTGGGCTATGGGAACCAACATGGAAAAGACATGATAGTTGACCTCAAGGATCTGCTGTGCAAAGTATGGGGCTATGGGTTAGGGCACAGAAGAGAACACATGCGGGGGAATTTCAGAGCCTGGAAGACAAACTTCATACTTTGAAAAGAACAAGATCTGCGTGGCCTAGAGTAGTTCTCATATTCAGGAGTGGGGAGAAAGGATTCAGCATCATATTGTCTGTATCCATTCATCTGTTGATGGACGTTTAGGTTGTGTGCACCTCTTGGCTGTTGTGGAGAATGCTGTAGTGAACATGGGGGTGTACGCATCCCTTGAGAATCTGTTTTTATTTTTATTTGTTTATTCATTTTTTTCTAATTCTCTTGCTATTTTTTAAAAATATAATTTATTGTCAAATTGGTTTCTTATTCTTTTAGATAAATACCTGTTTGATTATGTAGTAGTTCTATTTTTAATTTTTTTTGGAGAAACCTCTGAAAAGCTTTCAATATTGATAAAGTCTGATTTATGTATTTTGGTGTTGCTATTGTTACTCATGCTTTGGTGTCATATCTGAGAATCTATTGCCAAATCAGTGATCATGAAGATTTACTCCTATGTTTTCTTCTAAGAGTTTTATGGTTTTAGCTGTTATATTTAAGTCATTGAGCCATTTTAGGTAATGGTATATGATAATTTTGGTATATGATGAGGTAGGGAACCAACTTCACTCTTGGATGTAGATACCCAGTTTCCCAGCACCATTTGTTTACAAGACTGCTCTTTCCTCATTGAAAGGTCTTGGTACCCCTGTTGAAAATCAATTGGCCATAGCTGTATGGGTTTATTTCTCGACTCTCAATTCTGTTCCTTTGGTCTATATCTTCCTTATACCCTTACCACACTGTTTTTTGATTAGTGTAGCTTTGATTTTTTTTTTTTTAATGTTTATTTATTTTTGAGACAGAGACAGAGCATGAACGGGGGAGGGTCAGAGAGAGAGGGAGACACAGAATCTGAAACAGGCTCCAGGCTCTGAGCAGTCAGCACAGAGCCCGACGCGGGGCTCGAACTCACGGACCGCCAGATCGTGACCTGAGCCGAAGTTGGACGCTTAACCGACTGAGCCACCCAGGCACCCCTTGCTTACTGTAGCTTTGGATTAAATTTTGAAGTTGGGAAGTATGATTCCTCCAATTTTGTTCTTCCTTTTCAAGACTGTTTTGGTTATTAATAATTAATAATTACAATTCCATATGAATTTGAGGATCAGCTTTTCCATTTCTGAAGCTCACTATTCTTTATTGCTGAGTAATAATGTATTATATTAACTTACCAGTCGAGTATATTCTGTTGATGGAGAATGGGTAAGCACATGTATTCTCTGCTTAAATCTGTCTTTTCTTGATTGCATTAACTTGGGACTGAGGGTTCTGTTTTTATCAAACTCTATCTTGAATGAATTTATTCTCCAAAAGCATTTGTTGCTAAGGAACCAGTGGCCTTTTGGCCACCTCTTTTATATTCCAATTTTAGAAAATACTGTGCTTTCAAGGCATAATATTCTTTATTCATGATTTATACATGTTTTATCAAGAAAAAAATTACAGTGAAACTTTTGCAAATAATTTACCCTCTGTCTTCACAGGTACCCTTTTTATGTCCCTTGGAAGGTCATATTTATTTAAAATAAAATGTCAAGTGAATTCAAGTGTTGAAGAAAGAGGTTTTCTAGTAAGTAACATCACTTACTCTATGTTTTCCTTTTTTTCATGTTGTGAAGTATAGACTTGGTTTCGCATAGGAATGAAAACCCATGTGATTAAGTGATAAATTGGTTCAGTAAAGACTTGTTGCATGTCTGCTATATGCCAGTCACTGTGCTGGAATTGGAATCTAATAGGCCACGAGAAATAATCTTCCCCTGAGAAACTTTTAGTGTAGTACGGGGAAGTACAAGTAAACTGCCAAGTGCAATACAGCACTGTAAGAAGTGGGAGCTTGGTGTGCATGGGGGTCGTTGATGGGACAGCAGGTCTGAAGTATGGGTACAGGGCCTTAAGGAAACCACTGGAAGAAGTAACTGGTAAGTTGCCGAGTAAGTTAGACAAGGAGAAAGAGGAGGAAGAAGTGCTCCAGGTAAGGGGAAGAGCATGTACGATGGCCTGGAGGGCCCTTCCCTCTCTCACCAGGACGGAAAAGGATGACACAGACAGCAGCAGGTATTTCAGCCGGTGCTTAGGGTATGAGTGTCTATGGGCAGGAGGGACAGTGAGGAGAGCAATTGCGGACAGTGTGGTTAGGGGAGATGGGGCCAGGTGTTAAAGGGCCTCTGAAAGAATTTGGACTTTTATCTCGAAGCCAGTGAGGTTCACTGGCAAGATTTTAAGCAGAGGAATAACATCAGATTTGAGGTTTAGAAAAGCCATTTGCCTGACGTGTGGGAAGGAGGTTGGAGACTGGCGACCCTGAAGAAGACTAGTGAGGAGACTCCAAGAGAGGTGATGGGGCCTGGCAGTGAGGTGTGCCAGGAGAGATGAAGCAGGAGGAAGGGCAGACCCAGTGGTTTGGCTGTGTGACGTAGGGTGTGGAAAGCAGAAGCAAGGATGTCGCCTTCATCCCTGCCTTGTACAACTTGTTGGGTGGCAGTGATGCCACTAAGATCAGGGATCTTGGGGGAGGAGCAAGTGTGCATGTTTGGGTAGAAAGTTTTTTGCCCCCCAAATTTTATTGTGGAAAATTGCAGATATACAGCAATGTTGATAGAATTTTACAACGAGCACCCATATATCCACCATCTAGATTGTGCCCTTAACATGTTTTACTATCCTTGCTTTATCATGTATCTACTACCTAGCCATCCTTCCAGCTATCCCTCTGGCCACTGCTGAAAATATATTTGGGGGGGAAGAATTTTAAAGTATATTGTAGACATTAACATGTTCTTCCAAATATTAAGTGTACATCCCTGAGTTTTGACACATGCATACATGTCTGTAACCCAAATTTCTATTAAGATGCAGAATATTGCCCTAGAAAGTTCCTTCCTACCAGTCAGTCCCCACCCCAGGTGGGAAGGTGGGATGAATTAAGTTTCCAACAATTTGAATTTTAGGTACCTCCAAAGATCGGGGTTTGAAGCTCAAGAGAGGAATTTTGGTTGAGCGATAGTGATTGAAGTGCAGGGAAGTTGAGCAAAGCAGAACCGGAGGAACACTCACATTTAAAGCACAGATCCAGAAAGAGAAGCTCGCAAAGGAGCCTAGTGGGGGAGGTGGTATGTCATGGCTGCTGAGGAAGAGAGAATCTGAAAGAGGGAGTGGTTAAGTTAGCTCAGGACCTAGCAGAGACCATGGGACTCTTTTACAAGGCAGAGCACAAACCTAGATTGCAGACGGTTATGAACAGGGTGGGAGGGGAGGAATGAAAGCATCAGCAGCTCTTTGAAACCACATTTGGCTGCAAAGGGCAAAGAGAGTGTGGTGCCTGCAGAGCTGTATAAGGTGAGAGAAGAGTTTGGTTGGCATTTAAATAAGATCAAAGAGACTCGAGAATATTTACATTCGAGTGGGTGGCTTCTAATAGGGCAGAGGGGTTGAAGGTGCAATGGGGAACCTGCATTAGGGTTATGGAGTATTACATGGAACGAGGTCATGAGACTGAGAAGAAGTAAGACCCAAGCCACAGTTCACGGTTTGAGCTTATTCAGAAGTACAGCTGATCCTTGAACAACACTTGCATGGGTCCGTTTATACTTGGATTTTTTTCAATAAATACATACAGTACTGTGAATGTATATTTTCTCTTCCTTGATGATTTTCTTAACCTTTTCTTTTCTCTAACTTGCTTTTTTGTAAGCTTACAGTGTATAATACATGTAACATGCAAAATATATGTGAATTGACTGCTTATATTATCGGTATGGCTTCTGGTAAAGAGTAGGCTATTAGTAGTCACTTCTGGTGGGGGGTAGGGTGTCAGGTTATATGTGGGTTTTTGGTGGCCCTAACCTCTGGGTTGCTCAAGGGTCCACTATACTTTTTCCATTATCAGAGGAGAAAAGTACGTGTGTAGAATATATAGAAGATTGTGAGTATTGTGCACGAAGTAGAGAAAATCTGATCGCTTTGGGTTTGTGAAGCAAGAATTTGAATGATACAAAGGATATCTCAAAATCAGTTTGCAATTGCTATCTGAGGGTGCAGAAAGCTCTGTGGCCAACATAACTGTAAATCAGTCTGCCTTAGCTTTTTGATGTAAATCCAGTAGGTGGCACTAGATATTCTTGGAAAAGTATTTTTATAAATTTCTGACTTGAAGGCAATGTTTACCTACTGACTTTTTCTTGTAGTGTAAATATTTTCATATTTTACTGTAGCATACCTTTAGCAACTGACAGACTGTGTTATGGCAGCTAGTTCATTTGCATATAATGTCAGACTTATTTAATTTTTGAGCTCGGCTCTCAGCTAGTTTAGTGTTAGGTCTCTTCAGGTTTACTCTGTCTTAGATCCTATAGCCCATTCTTACCACATCCATGCTTACAGATATGTGGTAAGAAATTGCTCAGCACTCCCTAAAATAAAGTCTGCCAAACATGCCTTTTAACTACCTCTACCCTTTATAAGATAAAGGTAGTAACTTAAAGTTGCTTGGTTCAGTTTTCCTTCCTGATATGTCAGAACAGCTAGAAGCAAGGTGACTACTAACGAAAGAAACTTACTAAGTGATTCTGAAATGGTGCTAATCTGGCTCTGCCTTGACTGAGGAGCAGCAAGAGAGGAAGTTCTGGATTAGCTAGAAGTTTCCAGTTCTGCCTTGTGATTATGTACCATCATTTGATTTCCTTGGCCTAAACTTTCCTCAACTATAAAAATGAAAATGCTGTCCTCTTTTTATTCTTCTCTGATAATAGTAGGGTATAGTAACAATGTGTTATTCTTACCCATAAAATTTTTCCATGTACCTTTATGATGTAAAAGGTGAACATAAACGTAAGAGGGAGCTGGTGAGTCATTTATACTAATTTTGTGTTTAAGATTAAAAGAACAACATTCTGGTCTTTTTCCCCTGGATGGTTTTGAGCCAGTATTGCCTAGAAAAAGCATACCTTGGGAGGAAAGCAGATAAACTGGGGAGGAGGAAACTAAGGTGGGGTAAGAGGATATATGGTTAGAGTAAACTAATTAATTTGGGCTAATTAATTAAGCTAACAGACTTCATTCTGTCATGGAAACATTTCTTCATACAAAGTAACTTTCCTCCATGCTCAGAGCTTGTTTTCCTAACTCAAGCCAATTTTTGGTAAATTCACACAAATCAGTGAACGAGAAGAGCATATGTCCACTATCCTAGGGTTGGTATGAGGCTTAGTTGATCCCTGTGAAGGTAGAAGAGCCATATGCATTCTGAAGTCAAACACCAATAGGCTTCTGGATTATCTATGTTAGCTAGGGTCAGCAAAGTGTGGCTCACTGCTTGTTTTTATAAAGTTTTATTGGAACATGGGCTCATTTGTTTACATATTATCTAGGACTACTTTTGCACTACCCTAGCAGAATTGAACAGTTGTGACAGAGCCCTTATAGCCCACAAAGTCTAACATCTTTACTCTCTGGTCCTTTACAGAAAAAGTTTGCCAATCTCTGATCTTTAGCATTGTTACATTTTACCTTGCCTTGTGCTTTAAAAAATAGTAGTTCCTAAAGGAATTTTTTTTTCTTTTAAATCAAAAGTAAAGACTTTTAATTAGGGCTTATTAGGACTACAATGAAAAAATAGTGAGGTCTGGGGGGCGGGGGGGGGGGCGGCGGCGAGGGAGCGGCTTTCACTTACACTGTTTAAATAGAAGTACTTTCATAGAAAAGAGCCAGATGTTGTTAGTTGCCTGCTTCAGAGTCCTGACCTTAACCAACATGGCTGCTTCACTCCCTTTAGAATGTAGCTTGCATCTCTAAGGCTTGCGCTCGCCCAAGACATGAGCTGGCCAGCTGCCTGACTACAGGGAGATGCTATGTCAGATGTGCTTGATGGCTGTGAATGTGGGTCTCTGATGTTTATCACAGTAATCCATCAGCATGTATAATTACTAGATGACTCCTTTCTAATCCTGTTTTGTTCTTCTGAATGAATATTAAATGCCTGTCTTTTGTATTAAGATGGGTCTAACTTAATCAGCTATCAATAGTTTTGTCAACATATAAGGCAGGATATTCTACTCTACAATACTTAGAGCACTTTTCTCTTATTTAAGGAGCATTTGGTTTGGGACACTAGGCTTTAAAAATGTCTAAATTAGAGGTATTAATTTGGGGTTAATGTTTAGAAGTTCTTCAACGTGCTTATTGATGATATTGAAAATCTGGGTCAATTTCTGGATATGAGCAATCAGTGATTTTCATTACTAAGGTAGAAGATGGTAAAAATAATGTAAGTAGATTTTGAAGTATGAAATATGTCAACACATTGAAGTTTAGCGTATAGATTTATCATTTAATTGATTCTCAAGTTTCTCAAGTTAGTGTTTCATTGACTTTTCAGACCATATTTGAAGATGTTAGTGGTTTTGGTGCCTGGCATCGAAGATGGTGTGTTCTTTCAGGAAATTGTATCTCTTATTGGACTTATCCAGATGATGAGAAACGGAAGGTAATATTAATAGTCCTGGTTAGTGGTGAAAGCTCTGACTTTCAAGTAGTTTTTCATACAGAAGTTCCCTCTGGTCTCCACACCCACCCAGATTCCCCTTTGAGTACGTTTACTAAGCCATTAAAAATGTTCTTGTTGTGAGACCTGTTTTTGTGTGTGTTAGTATTTATGTAAAAGTTTTATGTCTTTTCCATTACCTGTGATTTGACCACTCTTAAAATACCTTAAGGTACATATTTGTCTTTTCTTTCAGAACGTTTCATACCATTTTGTAAATAACATTTTTAGTTAGAAATATATTAAATTCAATTTTGTTTTTATTAATAGTTGACTTACCTAAATCTGGGATAAAACAGTAATGGAAAATCACCACAGGAGTATAGTGATTTTAATTTTGTTTCTGAAATTTGGTAATAGGATTTTATGTGATAAATTGAGTCTCATTTTTAAAGAATTTAATGTTATTGCCAAAGTATTATTATTTATTATCCCCAAACTGGAAAATGGAAATAAATAATTACAAAGTAATGTGTGTTTCTAATTGTTGAAGCTGGTTGATGGGAGTTTATTATACTATGGCTTTAATTTTGCATCTGTGTGAAGTATTCCATAATAAAGAGTTTATTTTTTAAGTTGGCTAAAAGCTCCAGTTGACAGTTTTGGCTTCTACTTTTATGTCCAGAAAGAAACAATAACAGATGTATTTCTCTAAACCTATTATAATTAAATTTTAACTTTTAAATTAATGGCTTTTTAATTTTGAGTTTGTACCAACTTAAATACTGCTTAATGCTCATTGATGTAAATGATCTTATTTTCTATTAATTTGTTTTTAAAGAATCCCATAGGAAGGATAAATCTGGCCAATTGTACAAGCCATCAAATAGAACCAGCCAACAGAGAATTTTGTGCAAGACGCAACACTTTTGAATTAATTACTGTCCGACCACAGAGAGAAGATGACCGAGAGACTCTTGTTAGCCAATGCAGGGACACTCTCTGTGTCACCAAGTATGTATTAAGCTATAAATATAAATATTTCTGTCCAGTAAGCAATTGATTGCCCACTATGTCATTACCATTTTAAGAAATACCAGAGATGGTCCTAGTCTTTGAAGAGAGTACAGTCTTAATGAGGAAAGAAAATACACACACATCAGTAAGGGAACAGTCTAATAACCAAATTAATATAGTTAAGAAAAGCATGACACTCAATCTGTATCTTAGATAAAGTTTTCCATTGTACTCATAGTGTAGCCACAGCAGTTAGCTAATGTACTTTGGGTTAAGATTGAAGATTTTGTATACAATTGAGAAGGCAAGTATTTAAAGAGGCTTTACATGTCCCTTCCTTTCCATTCCAAAATGCTCTCAACGAACTCAAGTGACTTACAAAAACAATCTCATGCTACTCTGCAAATTTCTGGTTGGAGATTAATAGAATAAACTATCGGGAATGAGGGCCAGCAGAGTAAAGTAACTTGCCATGGTAATAGTTGGTAATAAGACACTGAGGATGTAAGCCTAGGTTTCCACAGAGCAGTGACAGAGACTAATGAGTAAACACACTTAGCACAGTCTCAAGTGCATGGAATGAGCTCAACAAATGGTCACTATTAGTAAATGTTGTGTTCTATCTGTTGACTAATAGATGATCAGCTCACTACTTATCCAATTTCTAGCACCAGTGGGGAGAAATTACAAAGATGCAGAATGAATACAGTATAAAAACCTTCGAACAACTGCTGTTCCTAAAAGAATGATCTGGTTTGTGAGTTAGGGAATTCTCCCCTCCCTCACCCTCACCTGCCTCATCAACTGGTTATTCAATTTGTGGCTAAATATGGGTGCAAAGAAGAGATTCCTGATAGGGACAGAGAGGTCAGGATAGACAAAGTCTTAGAATCTTTAAATGATTTATTGTGAATACCATGTTCTACTAACACAGTACTAACACAAAAATAATAGGAGACCGTACAAAATCGTATTACCTGTAGAGCCAGGTGAGGGTCCACAAGCTGGTGATTTCAGCTCTTGGGGATCCCATGTCTGAGGAATTTGGGAGGCTCCTTAAAGACCTGTGGTGCCTTAGCTCTTGATAGGAAGTGGCCCACACTCAGTGGGTATCCTGTACTACCAAATTGCCCAGGCCAGACCACCTGTACAAGATGGTTACCATCTTTCAGTGTGGAAACTCCATCATTAACCAAATGTGATCAGTGTGAATTTTGATTCAGTTAACCAGTCTATGGGGATAGTTTTCCTTTACTGCAATTGAAAAAGCACCTCACTTTGGGGCTTTTGATTAGTATCTGTTAAAAGATGGTAAAGAGTAACTCATTTTACTGGTTTGCTTAGGCTTTCTTCCACCCTTAGCAAGAGTATAGGGAGGAATGGAATGGAGGAAAAGATCCTGACCTTTTGTTTGTTTCCTGTAGGAACTGGTTGTCTGCAGATACCAAGGAAGAGAGGGATCTCTGGATGCAAAAACTCAATCAAGTTCTTGTTGATATTCGCCTCTGGCAACCTGATGCTTGCTACAAACCTATTGGGAAGCCTTAAGCTGTGGGAAGTTTCTAGGCCATTTAGAGTTTTTTTTGAGCTATATCATAAATGTACCTTAAAAGCATCAGATTTGCTGATTGCATTTTATGCTTTAATTACAAGAGGGTATGTGCCAATATTCACTACATATTATGCAGTATTTATATCTTTTGTACGTAAAATTTCAACTGATTTCTCTTCTGTCATAAATGATTGGAAGAAAATTCATTATAGTCAGTTTTGCTAAATCTTAATTTAAAAAAGCCTCATTTTCCTAGAAACCTAATTATTCAGTTATTCATGAAAAAATATTTTTTTAAACGTAAGGAATTGTCTTGGAGCTGTGGGTCTCAAAGTAGAAAGGTCTTCCGGGGGCTGGAGACAGAAACCTCCAACTTGCTCATCTTTTCTCTAGCCTTGGTACTTCTTTCTAAAGTTTGTGATCGTTTACTGATCGTTACATGTTAGTAGAGTACTGAGAAAACTTCCAAGGGACTTTACAGAAACATTTTTAGTAATGGAGGCAAGAACTTTTTAAATAGCAAATGTACATTCGTTTAAAGCTTGAGGCTGCCTTTAAACAGGAGATGTGGACATAGGGGATATTGTGGGAGATCTGGGTGTTAAATATTTTCTATAGAAGAGTTAATAATCACATGGTTTACATTTACTCAGTTTCTATAGATGCTGTGTGGTGCACATTTTCATAGAGTACAGGCTTTTAAAAATAATTATTTTTGCTATATAGCTAAGACTCCACTTGGCATATCAGTTCTTTCTGCTCCTGTAACAAGAATAAATGTAAATTGAAGAATCTTTGTATAAAGAAAGTAAACTTTACCAAGCTGCTATGGACTAATACTTTGCCTGCCAAAGTTCTTGTCTTTTTTTTTTCCCTGTCCAAGCAGGACAGTGTCTAGAAGCACATTGTGAAATCTTTTGAAAAACTATTAAGTCATGCATTACCTTTGAAAGCCCAATTCTTTATTTTATGATAAAGTATTGTAAAGCATGGTCACATCTTTTAAATATACTTTGAATTTCTTCTCTGAATTGTTAAAGTTATTGACGATCTCATTTATAAACACTAAATTCCGTCACCTCCTGTCATTTAATTTGTATTCATTCAATGTGTTTTTGTTATGTGTATTATAAAAATATATTTTATGATCTCTTACCCGAATAAATGCTTGCAGAGGACTTAAGGAATCAGTTGTTTACAAAATACTATGTAAATGTGCGGTATAGCTGTTGTGTCCCTAGTCTGTGGGACCTTTTTGGTGTGTGTGGGGAGGGGAGTTCACATTCATCTTTTTACCTCCAGCCCTGTGCTCCACTTATTATGTGTCCTTAGGGTCTTTGTTGAATGAGTAGGTGGATGAAGAATCCGTCTCTGGGGCATTTCAACAGAATATGGTACTTAGATGTGCATTCGAGGAGGTGCTTAGCAGAAGAGTACTTAGCAGAAACTGAGCGGATAAGTGACATCCCCAGCCAAAACAGGGAACAGTTTTGATGGGATTGGTGAGAGGACCCCTTTTATTTATTTATAGACTTGTACTTATTTTTGCTTTTTGATTGATTGATAACTCCAATATAGTCAACATACAGTGTTATATTAGTTTTTGTACAATATAGTGATTCAGTAGTTCTCTACATTACTCAGTGCTCATCATGACTCTTAATCCCTTTCACCTATGTCACCCATGCCCCACCCACCTCCCCTCTGATAACCAGGTTGTACTTCCCTTTGAAGAGGCATTACCTACCATGGCACAACATTCAAAAGGCAACAAAGAAGTGAAAAGCCTGCCTTCTCTCCTTTGTCACAACCACTTTTACCAGTTCTTGTGTGTCTCCCTAGACTGATTCCAGCCATAATATACAGGCATATTTATATTCCTTTAATCATTAAAAATATTCCATACATGCTGTTTGCTGTAAACTGAAGGGGAAAAAAAAAGCACAACAGTGTCCCTTTTCAGTCATTCCTGCCCATTTATGTAAAGTTTAGTTTTAGAAGAAATTTAAGATGATTGTGGACTATCAAGTTAGAAATACCAGGTAAAAAGGAAAACTACTCTGTCATCTGCCTGCAGGGGACTATGGAAACCATTAGAGTGGATAAGATCATCCAGGGAGTATGATATGGAAAGAAAAGCAAGAACAAAAGGAATGTGTTCTTTAGGGACAAAGAGAAAAGGGAGTGGCTCATGACAGCCTTCCATGAAAAAACATACAAGAGTGATGACTGGTGAGACCAAAGAAGAAGAATCTTAAGATTCTGACCACAAGATCACAGAGCAGGGTAAAGAAAACGTGAGCTGAAATTTGGAGCAGTTAATTCAATAAAATGATTTCAATAAAAAAATCAAGTTACAACAAAATCCATAGAGGAAGAGAGTGACAGATTTGATCAGACAAAAAATTTCCTGCTTGAAAAATGTCTATAAATAAAGTTAAAACGCAAGCATCAGACAAGGAGAAAACATTTACAACATACTTAATAATCAAAAAGTTACCGTGTAAAATTTAATCTAAAGAGCTCCATTGCCTAGCTATCACTGAGCATTTACTATGTACCAGGTGATATTCTTGGTGTTTTGCACGGATTATCTCATATAATCTTAACCTGACCTTAGGAAAAATAAGGTGTTGTATGAGGAAACTAAAGCTTAGATAACTTCGGTAATGAATAAACAGGAAAATTCCATTTTAAATGGGTATAACTGGCTCATTGGCCCTCAAATTGGTGAAACTATAGTCAGTGTTGCTGAGAAACAGACTCTTGGTAAGAATAGGAACTGATAAACCAGCCTTCTTGGATGGCATCTTGGCTGCCTACTGTAATCTCTGCTAACACAGGATCAGACTCGCGTGCATCAGAGATCTTATCCAAATAAAGCTTTGCTCATAATTTCAAGGACACAAACAGTCAAGGTCCTCATGAAGCAGGGAGAAGTCTGCATCACCCTGTGTGCCTCCCAGGTCTTTCAACCACGCATCAGACACTCTCTTTGGCCCAGGGTAATAGGTAAGATCTCACGTGAGGTCTGTGGAACAGCCCACACAGAGACTTTAGGTGAGGAAACACTGCCATTTTATATGCCATGTATTTATATACTTAGTGTATGTGCCTTTTATCAGGAGTCTTGCCTCACAGATCCATAAATTCTAAGTTTATTTACCATAAGCTATCCTTAACCAGCCGCATCCTTCTAAGTGCATTCCACAGATAAGAGATGTAACAAACATTATTAGTCTATTATCCTGGAGCTCCAGTTTCCAGCACATTTACAAGAATTTAGATGTGTCACCTGATTTCTTTTCCTGGAACCAAAGGCCAATTGCTTTAATTCCTTCCTCTCCACTCTCCTCAGATGAACTTGTGGGTAAGGAAAGATACACATAAAAGGGTGATCATTACAACAGTGTTTTAAAGGAAAAAAATTGAGGGACACCTGGGTGGCTCAGTCTCTTAAGCATCTGACTCTTGATTTTTGCTGAAGTCATGATCTGAAAGTTCATGGGATTGAGCCCTGCTTTGGGCTCTGCACTGATGGAACTTGATTGGGATTCCCTCTCTCCCTCTTTCTCTGCTCCTCCCCCACTTGCATCTCTCTCTCTCTCTCTCTCTCTCTCTCTCTCACACACACACACACACACACACATACACAAATAAATAACATTTAAAAAATAAGGGGAAAAAATTGAAATAACCTGAAAGTCCATCAACAGGGACAAAAACGAGAAAGAATTTACAAGCCAACCAATAGGAAATTATGGTGCATTCTTTCTACAAAACACCACGCAGTATTCAAGAAAAGAAGCAAACCTAGTATGTATACATATACATATATGTGTATATATTTGGAAAAAAATTCCAGAACAACCTATGGGAAAAAGACATATGCCATGCAACATGACACTATGTAACATGTATACATGTACATACCTAGATGCAAATGTGGAAGGAACCACACCACAATTTATATGGGAAAGGGCAGTGGGCAGAGGCTGGGAACAGTGTTGGGTGGAGGAATGCTCTGACTTTTAACTCTAGAATATTTGGTATGCTTATGATGAGAGTATTTTCATATTGCTCATGCACCTGAGTACTTTAGAAATTGAAATCAGAAAGGAACATCCAGTGCCTGGAAGACTGAGTAGAGACCACAGGTTATTGGGTCGGGAAGGGAAAGGCACAGTTGGGACAATAGTTTGCTGAGGCAATGTTGAAGGACAGATAGTTTGGATGGAGAACTGAGTATGTCACTACACTGGTCGGGAAGAGCAGAGGGGCGGGAGGACCTGAGGATAGTGGTCAACAGGAGTGTAAGAGATGAGGGAGGATGAGTGTGTGGAGAGGATGAAGGGTAATCAGACCCAGATGATAGGTGGAGTCCAGACCCCCTCCCAGGAGTCAGCATCTATTTAGGGAATTTGTAAGTGTTGAAGAAATGGGGCGCCCAAACTGCACAGTCATGCAGGACTAGGTGCCGTGTGTAGGGCTTCCTCCTCGTTCACGACATATACTGACTGGCCAGTGGGATATGTGGAGGCCAAACAACTGTCACTTGTGACAACTGCACAGGGGTTTCAAATAGGGAGCCAGAGCATGGCCAACCACAGCTGACGCAGAGACCCTGTGAAGACATTTGGGGCAGTAATCTCTAAACTCTAAGAGAGTTCATACCGTAAAGAGTCTAAACCCGAAGAGACTATATACGCCCCTCCCATTTTCAAGCTGACCTCTAAAATTTTTCATTAGAACTTTACAAAGTTGCAGAAGATGTAATTTCCATCACATTAGAAACACTACCACTTCAGATTAAAATTTTCACATTAGTTTTTAAAACCAAATCCAATAGAATCTAAATGCAAGTACAATTTTATCCCTTCCTCCATCGTCAATTTAAAAATTCATGAATAGGATATTTTTGGAAATTTTATAGTGTTCTTTTTGCTTCTGTTCTTTCACATAATTTTATACTAATGTAATTTATATTTTTATGCTTGAGCAAAACGTATATATAAAATGAAATGGAATTTTAAAAATGTTCCATGACCATAAGATTTTAAATGTTAAAACGTTGTTTTGAACTGAATTATCATTACATTCATTATCAGTTAACAAATGATCAAAGCTAAAGTAGACATTTGAAAAATTTTAAACATAAAGAGCAAAACTTTGTAGGAAATATGTTCCTTAATGAAATGGATGGGCTTTCCATCAGCCGGCTTATGGATCTATGGATAAACATCAATTCTTTTTGGAATGAGACGTGGTTCAGCACTGATTCTATTTCTTTTTTTCATTTTTATAGAAAACCTAATTAGATAAAAATGAAAGCTTTGTTATTGCAAAGTCACTCAATTCTCGGGACTCTGAAGTGATCTATCAAAAATTATTTTTAATGATACACTCAATTATTTTTAACTGATATAGCAGGCAGAATATATACTGTGCTACCATAGAAAATGAACAATAGCAACAAAATTCAGTGGATGGAACTGGATAGAAGTTTTTCTTTCATATGAAAATCTAGAAAGGGTGTCAGTCTGGGTAGAGAGGTGGTTCTGAACTTGCAGGACATCCAGGGACCAAAGACCTTACACCTAGTGTAGCCTAGGATGTGGCCCTTGTCCTCATAGTCAAAGCTAGCCCCCCCTGCATCACTTCCAGAATCCAGCTTTCAGGAAAGGAGAGAGAGGGGAGCTCATCTCTGGTCATTTTAAGATCAAGACACAGAACCGGCATGCATCACTTCTCACACCCCGCCTGCAAGAACTTAATCACATAGCCATCCATACCTTGTTGCTAGGAAAGGTAGTCTTTAGTTGAGTGAGCCCCAAGCCCTGCTGGGATGCATGAGCGTCTATTACAAAAATGCCCAAAGGGGCATTCAGGGATGACCAGCAGGCCCTACCACTGCTCGAATTCCTTCGCTTTTGTTGAAAACAAAGGTATGAAAGCTACCCATCTTGCAAAAGGATTTGTTATCTGCCTCGAGAGTCCAGGAAACCATTATTTGAATTGTCATTTTCTTTTAGTGTTGGGAGATTTTTACATCCCAGGAAAGTGACTGTAGAGAGAAGCATAGTGCATTTCCTTTGCAAAGCAGGGGAAAGGCAATTGGGAACAGGGGTGAGGGTAGACGAGACAGCTTAGAGGAAGGTGCCTCCCGAAGGGAGGAGTTGCCTCCCTGAAGCAGTTCTGCCTCACTGAAGAGGAAGATGGCGGAACAGTTCCCCTGGAATTATTCAAGGGCACGGCCTCTGAGAAGTCTTCCTGCTGAAACTTTCTATTTTTCATGTGTTCTAAGCATGTTCGTAGGTGCTCATTGAAGCATTTTTACTATGGTTGCTTTAAAATTCTCATTTGGTAATTCCAACATCTGTGTGATTTCGGTATTGGCATCTATTGATTGTCTTTTTTCATTCAGGTTGAGATTTTTCCTGGTTCTTGATTTTTTTTTAAGGTTAGTTTTATTTATTTATTTTTTTTTATTTAAAATTTTTTTTTAATGTTTATTCATTTTTGAAAGAGAGAGACAGAGCACAAGCAGGGGTGGGGCGGAGGGGGGGTTGGGTAATGCAGAATCTGAAGCAGGCTCCAGGCTCTGAGCTGTCAGCACAGAGCCCGATGCAGGGCTCGAACTCACCCATCATGAGATCATGACCTGAGCCTAAGTCGGATGCTCAACCAACTGAGCCACCCAGGCGCCCCAAGGTTAGTTTTATTTTTTTTAATATTTTATTTGTTTTTGAGAGAGAGAACGAACGTGAGTGGGGGAGGGGCGGAGGGGGACAGAGGATCCAAAGCAGGCTCTGTGCTGATAGCAGACAGCCCAATGTGGGGCTGGTAATTAAGAACTGTGAGATCATGACCTGAGCTGAAGTCAGACACTTAACTGAGCCACCCAGGAATCCTGATATAAGTGATTTTTAAAATTGTACTATGTATGTTTGGGGTGTCATATTATGAGACTCTGGATCACATTTAAATCTTCTGTGTTAGCAGAGCTCCTCTGACACCAGGCTGGTGGGGAAATGGGGGGATTGTTTCTGCTAGGTGGGTAGTGAAAGTGCAGTTCCCCACTCAGCCTCAGTTGGCAAGAGGGGAGGGGAGGGGCTCCTTGTCAGTGCTGGTGGGGGGTGGGGTGCTGGCCCCTGCTAGGCTTTGCTGCATCACTTTGGCTGGGATGGAGGGCACCTGTTACTGTCCCTCAAATGATCAATACTGACACCCAGAAAGGGAGGGGAAAGCCTTGTTACAACTGGATGGTGGTAAGAGGTTCTGCTTCCCCTTGGCTTCTTTAGACTCTGGCAGGGAGGGAGAGGGATGCCTCATTACCACTGGGTGGCAGTGGAAGCCTAGGCTCCCCACGTGGAGGTGCCTCCTTACAGCTAGTGGAGGGTAGAAGTCCAGGCTCCCCACTCTGCCTTTCCTGGCATGGGTGGTAGTGGGGCCATGTTTTCTTCTGTGGTATTTGGTTAGAGTAGGGTGGTTATTGTCCAAAAGTTTGCTTTCTTTCTAAGTTGCCACTTTTCTGCTCCTTTGTCTAAAGAGAGCTGGCTTTCCTTTGCTGCCATTGGCATTTCTAGGTTGCTTCTCTAGCATTCAGTCCAGAATATATCACATAAAAAGAAAGTGCAGAGAATTTACCATCATGTTGTTCCTTGGGTCTCAAGGTCTCTAGATAGGTTTCCTTTTTCTTTCCACCTTTTAGAGTCTTCTGATGTTTGTTTTATATAATGCCTTGGGCTTTGGCTGTGCATAAAGGAGGAATAGGGAGAAATACATCTACTACATCCTGGTTCCACTGATTGAGTTTTAACAGTCTGTAATTTCCAGAGTTCTCGAGCACATCTTGTGGGGCTTAATTATGTTAATTTAAATGATCCTCTCTATTATGGAATAAATTTTTTTTCTTTAATCAATTCTATCAAGAAGTGTCCCAAAGCTGATGAGCTCTTTTTAATTACTTAGGCAATTTTGGTAGATTCTAGTGAGGTTGAATATCTTTCCATGTGTTTATTGGCTCTATGTATTTCTTCATTTGTGAATTTCATGTCTGTGTCTTTTGTTTATTTTTTAATTGTCCATATTAACTGGTTTATAAGATTATATGTTAGGGATATTAATGCTTGGGTATATGTGGTTAGATCTACAAGCAAGTCCTTTATTAGCTGTGCATTCTGCAGCTACAAATTGGATATTCTAGTACCCACCACAAAATCTGTTGGGTACACTAAATAAGACAATCAATGTTAAGGCCTCAGACCAGTAAAAAGGCAAAGAGTAAATCCCTAATACGTGACAGCGATAGTTTATTGTGGAATTAGCAGCCCAAGAAGATCTGGACAGAGGCAGACATAAATCTGGTTGGACTAGCTATCTTCCCATCAAGCTTTCTACTCTTGCCCTCTGCAGTTAGAGGTTGCTGGGAATTTGAAAGTGGCTAGAAATTCTCTTGGCAAAGAATAACACTTTCTGGCATTATTGAAGTTTTGTCACAGAGACATAACCGTAATACTACAATTTTAGAATTGCCTATGTGCAATAAAATATTTTTGTGTGTGTTTTCAAGACCTCCTTGAGGAATTAAAACAACTTTTACTTCTATAAAAGGATGCATAAAATAGACTTAATTTGATTTCTTCCAAAAGTTAATTTTTTGTGTGGATGAAGTGATTTCAAAAAAATGACATGTACTTCATAAGATCCTGGAGTTTGGGTGTTGCATATGAGGTCTAACAAAACGTGAGGCTCCAGGCTGGAAAGAGGAAGACTAGGAGGGGATAGAAGATGTATCCTTATGAGCATTCTGGAGATGCTGCATATTACCTATGGTTTTGTTCAGAACATTTAGAAATGTTATGTGCCTCTGGGGACTGGTACACAAGGTCCAGTTTGCTTGACTCTGCTTCCCACAGTGCATTTGAAATAAGCATTATAGGGAGAGCATTTTCCCATCTTCTGGTTTCAGATTGTACTGGAAAACTTATAATAAAATCTTAGAATATGAAGCCCCAAACAAAGTAGTCCAAATCAAAGCAAATATTAAAGTCAATGAGAAAAAAGTACATAGAGCTTTCACTGTACCAAACAAAAACTTGTAGAAATGCAGGAATTCTTATGTAAGAAGTCTAAGAATAAAAACTAAAGGAAAAATACAAGCTGATCCAATCATTCACCCACTTTCTGGTTACCCAGTTGAGGAAGGAAGAGCATAATGAAAGGGCACACGTTGGTGCAGAACACACAAAACTAGGAGGGTAAAGAAAGACTTGGGTACGAGCTTCTTTTCTATGGCTTAATTCTGTGCGTACCTCATTTCAAACTACTCTGTTGCTCTGAAACTCTGGCTTCCTGATTTGTAAAATGCAAGAAAAGCTCTAGAGGTTTTGTGATGGGAAAAATCTTTTATGATGCTTCTTGACCTGGCGCATGCAGCTGTGAGCCCCTTAATGGAAAGAATGAGGTATTGCTCATTAACCGAGAAAAGGATCAAACACAAAGGTGTGGTACACATGTTGGTGCTCAATCAATGTTTATCAAGGAAGGTGTATTAAACCAATCAAAATCTACCGCTAATTTGAATGTGGTCTTGGATAAAGCTTGCTTGTAAAATTAGCAGACAGCGCTAGGAGATCTGTAAGGGTCTTTACACAGAATTCTACTGTAGCAAAGTTCAAAAATGTGTTTAGCAGTGGCTCACATCCTCCCCTCCTCCCATCTTTTTTTTTTTTTTTTTTCCCTTCCTCCTTTTTTTTCTGTGGATTAGGTAGGAATTAAGAAAAAGGAACTGGATTCTATATCCAGGTCAACCAGGAGAAAAGCACACAGAATTACTTCACATGAGAAGAAAGGAAAATTTAGAACCCAGCAAGGACAGGAAATTGGGCCGTGGGAAGCTCTTGGAAATAGGCAGAAATCGTGAGAGCACTGGAGGCACCAAAAGATACTTGACTGAAGCCAAATTTATCTCAGTTTTATATGACCTGCAAACCATCACTGACCATTAAGCTTACAGGCACATCTTACCATTCTGACAGTCTTGAGTTCAACCTGAGTGATTCTTCGAATATCAACACACATCAAAGACAGAGAGAGAGAGAGAGAGATTGAAAACAATTTTCACAGGCAAAAAAAGTCTCAGAAAAAGAGACTTTCCTTCCACTTAAACACAAATTGGCTTTTAAAAATTAGTGTTTTTTTATGGCCCCCCTCTTTTCCCCCCTCAAACTCCAGCACTGTCAAATTCCACAGCTCCTGCATAGGATAGTCAACCTGGAAGTGAGAAGTCTTTGGGGCATATTTGTGATGTACTGAAGCTAATTCTTACTGGAAATTGTATGCATCTGTTCCCAAGTCCGTGTTTAACTGATGTCAGTCTGGTAGCTTGAAATCCATCATGGTGGAGGTGTTTATAAATACTAGGGAGACTGGAAAACACTACAAATAAAAAATCAGGTTCCCAGTTCCCTCCCATGATACACCAACAGACCACCGGACATATCTCTACTCTTGATGGGCAGTGATTTAAGGCTGATGTGCCTTCCTTCAAAATTGATTTTGTTGTTACTGTGGGAGATGGAATACCAGGACTCACGATTAGCCAGAAGGGAGATTTTTAGTTGGGAGGTTGCCATTTCAGAGGCAGGTAAATGTTTTGAATGGAATAGCAAGGCTGGTGCCATGGAAGATATTCAGTAAGGAATGTCTGGGCCTAATGGAAATGCAGTGGAGACATAACCTGCTGGTAAGTAATACTGAAGACAGAATGGGCTGGAGAACTGTGCATGTGATATAGCAAAAAACATGTTGATTCCTAGAAAATTCCAGGACTATTTGGTCAGTTTGACCTGGTGGTTTCTGGCACCCCATATGTGGACATTATGGGGTCACTTTTCTGCCTAACTAAAATGTGCCAACCTTCAAAATGAAATAGCCAATTTTACCAGCAAAATGAATTTATTTGGGGATAACAGAGAAATCACAATTCAGGACATGCAAGCTGTGGCGAACCATAGGCAAGTCCAACAACACAAAGGGAAGGTGAGCTTTTTTTAGGTTTAGGAGGATGCCAGGGAGGGCTGTTCTGAACAAAAGTTCGTTTGAGAAGAACAGGAGCTCCAGGTGGTGGTGGTTGGTGCTTTGTTGGATCTCCCTTACTTTTCTTAAAGGCAGGAGACAAATTCCTATGTGCAAAGTCCCTTTGCCCTCCCTTTTCCAAGGGATTCTGTTTCTTCTTTCTGTTGGTAAGCAGGCTGCAAGGAGTGGTATGTATGTGAGTGCCCCTTGCAGGGCTTGCCGACTCTATTTTTAAGTGAGGTTTCACTTATTTTCACAAATGTAACCTCATTGTTGGACCTGAGGTGACCAGGAACACCATCTTCCTTTTCTCCATGTCTCTGAAATTGCAGCCATTTCTACACGGGACCCTGTAACTGGTGTAAGCAACAACGATAAATGATGTAGATTTTCTGGGACTTCTTCCAATGGCGACCCAAACGTGATTCCTTAGATACATGTGGCTGCACTAGACTGTGTTCTGCACAGTGCACACTTTCTGCTCCAGCTGTTTATACCAATGGCAGCTGTTGTTATGATTTGAACTTCATGTCTTGTTGAGGCTTGGGATGCATCTTTGGGACTCCCCAGACTTCTCCTGAGACTTCTTCCTCTTGAAGTTTGCCGTCTGGCATTCTTCGGTCCCACCCATTGTTGGGAGGCAGTTCCCATGGCTCTCTTGCTTTTCTGTCCAACTTGCACTTCTTTCGCAGGGAGAGGCACTGACTACTTTTGTTCTGGACAGCCCTTTCAAGGATGTTATATAGTGAACAGCCTTGGAAGATAAAGCATCTGCCTCTGGAGCAAAGAGCAAGTTTGCTTGGCATACACAGACAGTGTCGTTCTCAAGTACAAAAAGGAGACTTACTTCTCATTATAAAAGATGTAATTTTCCTACGCTAAGGGCTCCTCTCTGTAATGCAATGCACAGTACTAGCAGGTATTATCTGGCATTCTTTGTGTTGCCCTGGGAGCCAGCACAAATGTTGATACTTTGACTAATGTTATTGCTATAATATAGTCCTTTGTCTCTGACCCAGGAGTCCTGTATCTTTTGTCAGCATCCATGAAACTGTGGCAGGCCACCTGGTGAGTGACAGTAGGGCAAATCTCAGACCCTTTACCTACCTGAGTTTGTCTGATCTGCCTCTTGTTTCTAAACACCAACCTGGGGTAAATATGGAGATGCAAGGAAAAAAAAAAAAAGCCTAGATTGTGAGAAGCAATGTTTACTGAGGACTGAAGGACACCCATTTCTAAACATTATCCTCAGAACACGTACTTTTGGCTCTGGGACTTGTACTAAATTGTGTTTCCATTTTTTGCCATCTGCCTATTTTGATGGACATAAGAAAAAACAACGCAAAATTTACTGTTGTAAATATCGTTGGGATAGTTTCAAGGACACCGACTGCAACATCATGCAGTGTCCTTTTTATGAGAGCCCACGGGAGAAATTTGTCTCAGGTATCAGGAAAAGCTGCATTTCTGCTGAACATCTGTGGTGTGTTTGTCCTATGGACACTATAAATCTTATAACTGATTGTGTATTTCTATTGTCCCAGTATCTTGGAAGAATGGAGCCAAATTTGTGATCTAGCTCTTGGAATTGAGGCCAGACAGTATGTATCTGAGAGTACTAAATTTACCCCAGGTTATTTTCTTCACTCCATTTCCTCATTTATTTCTTTTTATATTTTTGCAATGTATATTATTAAAAATTATCTTAATCAAATTTTAAGGGTCTGATATTTTTATAAAGCTTATCATAAGACCACATCTCTACCCCTTTCTCCCCCTTCCCATGGCCCCTCCATCCTGTCTCTTTCTCACCTTTGGTTTAAGTTCTGTTTTGGGAAAGATGCTGGGAAGCATATTTATGGGAGCTAACAACAATTTATGGGAGTCCAACAATGTCATTGGTCTACCATCACACTTAACGGGTGATTTGGCCAGTTATAGAATTCTAGACTAGACTAAGTTTTATATAGACTTTTGAAGACTTTGCTCCATTCACTGCTGGGTTCCAGCTTTTCGGTTGTGTAGTCCAAAGACATTCTGATTCTAGATCCTTTGATGAGGCCCCTATAGTGCACACCCTCTTACACCTCAAATCTCTTACTTAGTCTCTTGCTTTCTTCTGCAGTTATGGGCTAATGTGATTACACTGGCCCTACTTGATAATCCAGGATCATCTTCTTCTCTTAAGACCTGAAGTCCCTCCACCACAGCAGCATCGAGGTTAGCATTTGTATCACTAGGGGATGGAGATCTTATCAGGACACTTTTGGAAATCTGTCTATCACACTCCTCAGCTATATATTGCAACTCTCTTGTTTCCTGAAAATTTCTTTTTTATAGTGTTCTGTTCTTGGGACTTGTGGACAATATCTTCTTTTCCTTTGAGAGTCTTAGTGAGTTTTTTCAAAGTTTTCTTCCTTCTGCATTTCCTATTTCCCTAGGTTTCTTCTTTCGGTTTGTTAGTGTGGGGCTCCCTTTTTCCATGTTACAGGCTTTCCCCAAGTGTTCAATGTCAATCTGTGGCTATCTGTCCAGGTGTGTAACTAACTTCTGAATGCAAACTCTTCATGGCAGGCTCCACCGAGGCATCATCAGGTGGGACATTTCACTGGAGAACCTACAAAGTCAGTATACATGGAATTTTTTTCTAGGACTGGTTCGAATCCCCAGAGAAGGAAGTCCCAGTCTCTTGGTGGAATACCTGTCTCCCAACATGGCAGGGACTGTTGGGACATCTCCAGATTCAATGGACAGGCTTCCCAAGCCCACCTGTTTCTAGCACGTACCTTAAACCTCAGCTCTGCCCAGTGTTTGGGGGCAGAGTCCCTCCTGCTCCCTGTTTTCTAAAAATCAACCCACGCCATTTTGCTGAGGCTGGGGAGGGGATCTGGGGGATCTACTGCATCTTACTAGATTTTCAAGCAATCCTCCTGTTTTCAATTCTGATTTTACTCCAATTTTAAGGTACCTGGCGCTGCCTGTCTCTGAGATTTTGTGAAGTTCTGTGAGGCAGGTTGCTTCCGGGCTTCCTCTCTGCGTGTTTGGCTCTCACCTGTTTTGGGTTGATCTAGTCAGCTGCTTTTTTACTTCACCCTCCATGTGCCTTGTGAATGTTTCCTCTCTCATTCACTTTGACCCTGTAACTACATGTGTCTTTACAATAACCTCATTGCTGTAATTTCATGGGCTTCCAGGGGACAGCCAAGGTGAACACATCTGTCCAATGAACCATCATGAATCAGAAAGGGCTACGTAGAGTTATTTATTTATCTATGCATTCATTCACTTATTTATTTTAGCAAAATCCACACCCAATGTGGGACTTGAACTCACAACTCCAGAGATTAAAGTTACATGCTTTACTGACTAAGCCTGCCAGGCACCCTGGGTTTTATTTTTAAATGAAAAGCCTTGAATCCCTTTTGGAATGTGGTAAGGAAAAAAAGACCCAATTCATTAAATACATTAATTAATATTGTATCTGGATCTCTGGGAAGTTACTTAGCTTCTGAAATGAACCTCATTTTCTCATTCGTGAAAATCCAAATAGTTTTGTTTGTAAAGATACAATGTGATGATATTTGAGAGTACCTAGGACAGCACCTGACATGCAGTTGACATTCACTTGATATACTTGTTGAATCAAGGAATAAAACGCATTCACTCAGAACTAAAAGGAAAAAAATAATACTGGGACTAGATATTGTAAACAGGGGCTGCATGCAGACATGAGATGCCCAAGGCAGATTAGGAATGTGGGCTTTCTCCAAACCAATGGACTTCCCATGTTTGCTCCATATTCATTTAGTTGGTAGCTGAAGGAAAGAAATTGATTTTCTCTTAAAAATATTGTATGTCCCTTTCTTCCAAATTTAGGGCTTATTATTTAGCCTAAATGTAATATAATATTTTAACTTCCTTAGAAATGTCTTTCATTTCACAGTTTTCCCACCACTCAACTCTACAGAGTTATCCATGCCTAATGATAAAGGATAACAAATGAATATAGTTGTAAAATTTTATTTAAAAATATTATGGGGTGCCTAGGTGGCTCAGTCGGTTGGGCATCCAACTTCGGCTCAGGTCATGATCTCAGAGCTTGTGAGTTCAAGCCCTACATTGGGCTCTGTGCTGATGGCTCAGAGCCTGGAACCTGCTTCGGATTCTGTGTCTCCCTCTCTCTCTCCCTGCCCCTCCCTCACTCACTCTGTCCTTCTCTCTCTCAAAAATAAATAAAAACATTAAAAAAAAAAACCTTTTTATGACTTTCACAATAGCAAATATGTTCCATTTTTTGGTAGATCCTGTATTCTTCGGTTTTATTTTTTTCTGAATCAGTGTTTTGGGTGGCGTATTGGAGGGTTACAATATATACAGCAAAGTAGAAGAACCCTCACTCTGTTGACATGTGCCAGAGCGTTGCCTGACTTTGTCCTCATCATATGACTGTGAGCCTATCCACACTCCATCACTGATGGAGAGGATGAATAAGTGGCTTATGGGAGGATTTCTTTTCAAATGTCCACTTCTACTTTGGGGGAATTGGAAAGAGCAGGACCGATTATAGTTTTCTAATAAAGCAAGGAACTACATGAAATATCTGAGCTAACTGGCACCTTTCCTCCTACTCCAGTGATACCTTGGTGACTATAATAAGTTGGCACCTTGAGCAGCTGCCAGACTGACCTGCCCCTTGATCTGGTTCTGTCCTCCACTTCTGCATTTTCTGCCTGCTCTCCCAGGTGCTCAGTGTCCTGATAATCTCTAGCCCACACTCCATGAAATAGCTTTCAGTGCTATTCACACTCAGGTGAAGTGCTTGATAACAGCATAAAGACCTATTATTTCTCAGGGAGTTCTGAACTTTAGTAAAGATCTAAACTCGGAACCATATACATGGCATTCAGCCCAGAGAAGAGCATCCAGCACCAGTAACTGTTTCCCATTGTCTTTGAAATACACATTATAGATCCCCTCTCCCAAATTTCTGCTCCTGTGGCATTCCTTTAAGCAGCCCCATTTGCTTGGGAAATACCTTAGACCACATGAAGGTAAGCTTCAGGGTAGATTTGCCATTTAACACTATGAATCACCTTCGACCACTTCCTAACTCCTTATTCTGCCCTGAGTCAACCTTCCAAAATACTGTTTTTGCTGCTTTTTCTTCCATTTGCATCTTGGTTCCTCTTTTTAGCTCTATTTGACTTCTGGGGGCTGTAATTTTTCACTAAGCTAAGCTGCCTCAGGTGAGCATCCTTCCTAGTTTCACTTGGCCTCCTATTTTGACCTTCCCAGGCCTTATGTGTAGGGTCTGGGAAGCACATGAAGCTAGGCCAGGATACACACCCGAGAGCCCAGCCATGTAGAACACATTATATGCAGAGTAATGCCTAGAGAATCTGTCTGAGGGACCACTGGCTTATCTTCTGGGCAGCTAAACCCATGGTGGTCTATACTGCTAGATGCCTACCAGTGTTTATTCTCTCTCTCTCTCTCTCTTTTTTACATCAGAATTGCTATATAGGGGTGCCTGGGTGGCTCAGTCGGTTGAGTGTCTGACTTCGGCTCAGATCACGATCTCACAGTGCGTAAGCTTGAGCCCCGCGTCGGGCTCTGTGCTGACAGCTCAGAGCCTGGAGCCTGCTTCAGATTCTGTCTCCCTCTCCCTCTGCCCCTCCCCCACTCATGCTCTGTGTCTCTCTGTCTCAAAAATAAATAAACATTAAAACATTTTTTTTAAAAGAACTGCTATATAACTGGGCAAGGTGTGAGGGTCAGAAGGGTAAGGCAATGTGCTTAGCTAAGTTTAAGACTACATTTCCTAATCTCCCTTGTATCTAGATATGGCCATACAACTTATTTCTGGTCAGTGATATGTAAGGAAGACTCAAAAGGAACTAACAATGAGGGGGAATATTTTTCTTTTTCCCCTTGGAATAAAGGCATGATGACTGGAGCTACAGCAGCCATATTGGATCAAGAGGGTAGAGGCCATGCCCCCAGCACAGTAAAGCATAAATATAAAATAAACATAGGTCCCTGATAGTTTAATGATGCCACCACACCTTCTTAGACTATACCTCAATTTTCTCATATGAGACAATAAACCTTTGTGGATTTATTCACAAGGTCGCCATTGCGACCTTGGGTTTTCTGCTATATATTGCCAAACCTAAGCCAAATTTACACCAACAGCTTCCCTTTCCCTACTTTTATCTTGTTGCCACCTCTGAAAGGGAGAGGAACACCTGTATTGATGTTGATAACACAAGATCTTGGATTGCTCTTCTAGGCTTGCTGTCATCACTACTGTTGAAGCAAAAGTAAAGCACATTGTTTTTTTTTAAAGATTGTAATAATATCCATGGCCAGAGACTCTGAACCCCACATACACAACATACTGGCATCTACCAAAAATATCTAAGTACTACTCCTTAACTCTACCTTTTACTTTTGGAAGTGTCTCCTGCTTGGAAAATGTGCACATAATCTTTGCATATAAGCAAAGGTTTGAAATCACTTTATCAAAGGCAGTGTAGGAGAGTAAGACCTCTAATGGGAATTCCTAGTATTTGCTGAAAACGGTCTGTTGTTCAGGTTCACTCTTCCTCCAGCCTCCAACTTTTTACTTAAAACAAAAATTTTAAACATGCAGAAGCATTCCAAGAACATTAAATGAATTGTAGTCATATTCCTACCCCTGAAATCAATAGTTGTTAGCATTTTGCCATATTGCTTTCTCTATATACCTCTATATTAAAAAAAATTTTTTTTGACATTTATTTATTTTTGAGAGACAGAGCATGAGCGTGGGAGGGGCAGAGAGAGAGGGATACACAGAATCTGAGACAGGCTCCAGGCTCCGAGCTGTCAGCACAGAGCCTGACGTGGGGCTCGAACTCATGAATTATGATATCATGACCTAGGCAGAAGTCGGATGGTCAACCAACTGAGCCACCCAGGGGCCCCATATATATCTCTCTATTTTTAAAGCTGAAATCTGTATCTAAAATAGCATATTTGGACCATTGAAAGTAAGTTGCAGACATTAATTTTCCATTCTTAACATATTATGAATTTCCAAATTGTGTTTTACCCGGTCAAGACAGATTTCCTAAGTATTTTCAGCCCAAGAGTGTGTGGGGCTTAGAGGAGCCATTTAGCATGGGCATGGGTCAGGGGAGAAACGAAGAAATCCAGAGAGCAATGTTATAAAGTGAATAGCTGGAATATCTGTGCTCTGTTGACTTATTGTAGGGAGATACTTGCTTTGTTCCTAAAATATTGTAAATTTAACTAAATTCCACCAAATCAGTTCAAAAACATCTGAGCCATAATGTTGACTCCCAGATAGTACTGGAAAGCCTTAAGTAGGATGACCAATTTTTCCTGGTTTTCCTGGGACTTTTCTTGTTTTAGCATTAGGTGTTGTGGAGAGCCCTCGTCCTGGGCAAAACTGGCTTATTGGTTACCCTACTTAAAATAATTCTGTGACTTAAACTCCCCAGGGAGAGACCTGACAGTTGTTTTTTCATTCACTTAACAAACTCTTCTGGAACAGTGGTTAGATGTGGCCCCGGGCTGGCGATGCGCTACTGTGACATGCCTCTGTTCTGGAAGGTCTGCACGTGACCCTCTATATTTGCTCCAGCTAGGTAATGACAAGCATCTGTGTCTCAGAATTGAAATTTCTTTTCTGTTCAGAGTCACATGGAGGAGAAGGAATGAGAATGGATTTATAGAAAGAATAGTCCGGATACTTGAACACATTTTGTCCAATTGTGGGGAATTTAGCTTTCTTTTACCTTATATTTCCAACTAGGGTTCCTCAAATAGAAAAGTCCCTGAGGAAGAGAAACTGTGGCCACAATTGTTTGGTGTCTCCTGAGAGCTTTCCCACTCTTCTGTTGCTCAGTGCCTTTGGAAACAAAACCTGCCGGCTTTTCACAGCCTAAGAGTCCATTTGCAAAGAAAAGCTGATGAGAGATTCCTGGCAGGTTTCTGGAACTCACTAATTAATGAGGGTAGTGGTGAGATACTAAAACCAGTTGAAAGAGCGCTCAGGAACTAAGGTATTTAGACATAGTGTTTGGGTAAGTTTGCTGGGTTAGATACAAAACTGGTTAATGTCCAACAGGGCAATAAACTATAACCCTTGGGGTTATCTGTTCTACTAAACATAAATTATTTGCATTTTCACTAGACAAAAATCTACAAATTAACCTCTGCCTCCAAACATTTGTGAAATGGCTCATTCAGTAGGAAGTCGAGCCCAGCATAGTACCGCACAAGCACCCTATAATCTTTTTCGTCTACTTCTACATCTTGGATAATTTCAGATGGTTGTTGAGACATGACTTTTGGTTGAATTTGACAGACACATAAGGAGAAAGCTAACGTTCTCTTCCTTTAATGAAGAAGGTACAGGGACTGATGGCAATCTCTTTATGCACCATTCAGTTTCCTTTCTTATGCCACATGGGATACCTTATTGTTGTCAACAAGAGATACACATGCCAGTTCAAAACCTTCAGGAGATCTGTCATCAGCTTTCTTGTGTAAAGATAAAGCTGTGAATAGCTTTCACAATTGGTGAGAAAAATGCCTTTTGAAACACTATGTGATTACTACTCCAGAAGTCTTATGTTCTCATAGTAACTCAGTGAATTTCTACTTAATTGAAATTTTAAGGACAAAAAGCAGATGTTCTCCTATATTAGACAAATTGTATTTACCTGAACAGTTTTATCTGCTATAGTGGAAAGAGTGAACAGAGTTGGACTAACTTTTGCCAATTAGATGAACTTATTTGAACCTTTGTTTCATTATCTAGAAACTGGTAATAATAGTGAACTAAATACATTCTTCACTTTAAAAACATGATGAAGTGTCTCCTAATCTTTATGCCATAAGTAGCACAATATTTAGCCAAAATATAACTGGGCGATTTTTATTTTAAAATATCATGCCATTTTCTGGTAAGATCTCTTGGGGGATGTAACTTGCTCTGGCTAACTAGCCACAACTGATGAAGGTCCATCCATTTTAACTGCCCCATAAAGTTAGAAGTTAACTTATAGAAAGTTAATGTGGGCTGTGTGTGTGTGTGTGTGTGTGTGTGTGTGTGTGTGTGTTTTGACCTGATAGAGGACAACCCCAAATATTATGGCATTATTGCTCTAGAGAAAGTTCAATTTTATATCTAACTAGACTCTCTCATTTCTGCTTTCATTTTCCCACTGACTGCTACATCCCCATTTTTCAAATGTTCTTTTTGTCAGCTCTTCCATTTGTCTATTTCCTCCTTAAAAAGTTAAGTAAAACTTTGCCATGTTTTCTATTTGTAAGAGAAGTAGATTTTTGTCAGTCTGAGAATTAAACTTTTAACCAACTATACAGAATCCAAGAAAAAACAATAACCCACACCTGATTCCAAAATTTTTGAAGAACAGTGTGGATTTTTACTGAAGAATATTCTCAGAGACGGAGTACAAGGGATTACCATGCCACACTGACAAAATGTTCCCTATAAATTTCTTTGTGTCTCCCAAATCCCAGACCCTTAGCTAGCTACCTAAATTCCCTGTGTCTCTCCCAACTCATTGTCCCCCACACCCCACCAGTCAATTCCTAGGCTCTTCCAGCACCTCCCTTCCTGGAGCAGACACAGCCTATGGTGACCACCCCCCCACCCCCACCCCCAAGTGAGATACACATTACAGACAATCTCCTCCCTGGGGGAGTGTGGAAGGAACCTGTGACCTGCTTCTAACTGACAGAAAACAGCAAAGTTGATGGGATGGTACTCCCTTAATTAGGTTGTGTTATACGACAAAGGTGATGGAAGGTCATTCCCATGATTATGTTATCTAAGACTCTGCTGTAGCAGGTTGGAGAGAAACACTTCCTACTGGTCTCTAAGAAGCAACCTGCTCTCATGTGACCTGTGTATGGAGAGGGCCACAGGGCCCTCTAGGAGTCGAGGAATTCTGCCAACACTCATGTGAGCTTAGAAGAGTACCCCAAGCAAAGAAAAAAGAGAACTACAGGCCAATATCCCTGATGAATATGGATGCAAAAATTCTCAACAAGATACTAGCAAATTGAATTCAACAGCATATAAAAAGAATTATTCACCATGATCAAGTGGGATTCATTCCTGAGCTGCAGGGCTGGTTCAATATTCGCAAATCAATCAATGTGATACATCACATTAATAAAAGAAAAGAACCATATGATCCTGCTAATAGATGCAGAAAAAGCATTTGACAAAATACAGCATCTTTTCTTAATAAAAACCCTCAAGAAAGTCGGGATAGAAGGAACATACTTAAACATCATAAAAGCCATTTATGAAAAGCCCACAACTAATATCATCCTCAATGGGGAAAAACTGAGAGCTTTTCCCCTGAGATCAGGAACACGACAAAGATGTCCACTCTCACCACTGTTGTTTCACATAGTGTTGGAGGTCCTAGCATCAGCAATCAGACAACAAAATGAAATAAAAGGCATCAAAATTGGCAAAGATGAAGTCAAACTTTCACTTTTCACAAGAGGACATGATACTCTACATGCAAAACCCAACAGACTCCACCAAAAGTGTGCTAGAACTGATACATGAATTCAACAAAGTTGCAGGGTACAAAATCAATGTACAGAAATCGGTTGCATTTTTATACACCGATAATGAAGCAACAGAAAGAGAACTAAACTGATCCCATTCACAATTGCACCAAGAACCATAAAATACGTAGGAATAAACCTAACCAAAGATGTAAAAGATCTGTACACTGAAAACTATAGAAATCTTATGAAGGAAATCAAGAAGACGCAAAGAAATGGAAAAACATTCCATGCGCATGGATTGGAAGAATAAATATTGTCAGAATGTCAATACTACCCAAACAATCTATAAATAACACAATCCCAATCAAAATTGCACCAGCATTCTTCTCGAAGCTAGAACAAACAATCCTAAAATTTGTATGGAATCACAAAAGACCTCGAATAGCCAAAGTAATATTGAGGAAGAAAACCAAAGCAGGAGGCACCACAATCCCAGACTTTAGCCTCTACTACAAAGCTGTAATCATTAAGACAGTACGGTGTTGGCACAAAAACAGACACATAGACCAATGGAATAGAGAACCCAGAAATGGACCCACAAATGTATGGCCAACTAATCTTTGACAAAGCAGGAAAGAATATCCAATGGAAAAAAGCCAGTCTCTTTAACAAATGGTGCTGGGAGAACTGGACAGCAACATGCAGAAGATTGAAACTAGACCACTTGCTCACACCATTCACAAAAATAAACTCAAAATGGATAAAGGACCTGAATATGAGACAGGAAACCATCAAATCCCTAGAGGAGAAAGCAGGGAATAACCTCTTTGACCTCAGCTGCAGCAATTTCTTACTTGACACATCTCCAAAGGCAAGGGAATTAAAAGCAAAAATGAACTATTGGGACCTCATCAAGATAAAAAGCTTCTGCACTGCAGAGGAAACAATCAACAAAACTAAAAGGCAACCGACGGAATGGGAAAAGACATTTGTAAATGACACATTGGATAAAGTGCTAGTACCCAAAATCTATAAAGAACTCACCAAACTCCACATCTGAAAAACAAATAATCCAGTGAAGAAATGGGTAGAAGACATGAATAGACACTTTTCCAAAGAAGACATCCAGATGGCCAACAGACACATGAAACGATGCTCAATGTCACTCCTCATCAGGGAAATACAAATCAAAACCATACTGAGATACCACCTCATGCTGCTCAGATTAGCTAAAATGAACAAATCAGGAGAATATAGATGCTGGAGACAATATGGAGAAATGGGAACCCTCTTGCACTGTTGGTGGGAATGCAAACTGGTGCAGCCACTCTGGAAAACAGTGTGGAGGTTCCTCAAAAAATTAAAAATAGAACTACTCTATGACCCAGGAATAGCACTGCTAGGAATTTACCCAAGGGATAAGGAGTGCTGATGCATAGGGGCACTTGTACCCCAATGTTCATAGCAGTACTTCCAACAATAGCCAAATTATGGAAAGAGCCTAAATGTCCATCAACTGATGAATGGATAAAGAAGATGTGGTTTATATATACAATGGAATACTACTCGGCAATGAGAAAGAATGAAATCATGCCATTTGCAGCAACATAGATGGAACTGGAAGGTATTATGCTAAGTGAAATAAGTCAGTCAGAGAAAGACTGATACCATATGTTTTCACTCATATGTGGATCTTGAGAAACTAAACAGAAGACCATGGGGGAGGGGAAGGGGAAAAAAAGTTACAGAGAAGAAAGGAGGCAAACCATAAGAGACTCTTGGATACTGAGAACAAACTGAGGGTTCAAGGGGTGTGGGGGAGAGGGGAAAGTGGGTGATGGGCACTGAGGAGGGCACTTGTTGGGATGAGCACTGGGTATTGTATGGAAACCAATTTATCAATACATTATATTAAAAAATAAACTTTAAATTTCTAAATTCATCAGTATAAAAAAAGGAAGAGGACCCCAAGTTCCAGGAAGAAACATAACCTGGCTGGCCCCTTGATGTAGCCTGTGAGACCGTAAGTCAGCTCAGCCAGCCCGGACTCTTGATCCACTGGAATTGTGAGATAATAAATCGGTGTGGCTTCAAACTTCTTAGTTTGGGTGAATTTGTTACCCAGCAAGGCCCTTTAGCCCTCTTGGCTTCTTTCAGATAAAGTCCTCTTGCTCTCCTGGCTTCTTTCATTTGTATTCAATCAGCCACTGTTTCCCATCAAAACTCAAGGATCTTCCTTAGGATCCACACTTCTGAGAAACCAGGGAGTGTGTGTGTGTGTGTGTGTGTGTGTGTGTGTGTGTCTGTGTGTCTGTGTGTCTGTGTGTGTGCAGGTGCACACGTGTGTACATATCATAAAAGGGCCGCACGTCTCATTTATATATTAATATTATATTAATATTAATATATATTATTATTAATGTATATTAATCCATCTAATTATATTAATTTGCTCATTCCCTTGGTAAAATCTATTGATTAACAACCACCCAGATGCCAGTAGGCTGCTTTCCAATGTGTGTATGCATTTCTGTTTCCACAAGCAAATGGCAGAAGAGTCAATGTGGTTTGTTCCCAAATCTGATCATATCAGTTGTAAATGTTTTTGTAAATGATATAGTTAGATCTTACATAAAGTGTGAAAAGGGAAGTTTTTTCTACAAGAACCATGAAAGGGTCTATAACATTAAATAGAACAGAGGGTGGAACACCTGGGTGGCTGGGTCAGTTAAGCGTCTGCCTCTTGATTTCCGCTCAGGTGGTGATCTCACGGTTTGTGAGTTTGAGCCCACGTGGCTGGCTCTTTGCTGACAGCATGGAGCCTGCTTGGGACTCTCAACTCCCTCTTTCTCTGCACCTCCCTTGCTCATGCGCACACACTCTCTCTCTCAAAATAAATAAATAAATAATAAATAAATAAATAAATAAATAAATATTAAAAAAAAAAGCAGAACAGAGCAGAATAATAGAAATCTAGAAGACTTTGCTCTGAGATTATTTCATAAGTGTCTTTAATTTTTTTTTTTTTTGCACAGAGTACATTTGTTGTTTATATAAGGAAGATGTGGTATAACTCATTCTGCAAACTTCTGCTCAAAGAAAAGGGCTTGTCCTTGTAATATGTTTGATGAAAGAAAATGAATATTTGAAATGTGTGTGCAATCTTTCATAATGCTTTCCCCATTTAATTGGCTTTTTCAATTAATTGATTGTGTTAGACAAAAAGATTCTTTCCGAATTTTAATTTTAACATTTTTTCCTCTGTCACAACAAGATTGCATAAATTTCTATTCTGTCTTTAAGAAAAGGACTATTTTGTGCTCACCAGCTGGAAGTATTTTAGGAAAAGCTCTGAGGCCTTGTCATAAAGCTGACTCTTGAAATCTGTTTGTCTTAGAGCAGCAGCAAGTATAACTGAAGGGTTAAGTGATAGGTTTGACAACAAAATAGGAAAGTCATTTCCAGGTAGCTCTTGACATGTTTTCAAATGAATAATATAACAGGGTTGGAAGATACTGTCATTGCCGACCTTGAGAAAGAATTACTGGCTAATGGGAATTAATTTATAAAAGGTAAATAACAAAGGACTCCCAGGAAGGATGCCCTTCCTCCCTCACTTTCTCCTTCCCTCCTTTCCCCTCTCTCCCTTCCTTCCTTCCTGCATTCCTTCCTTCCTTCTTTACTTCCTTCCTTCTCCTTAAATCTATATTACACACATTTGTCTTAAGGCATAATGAAATCCTGATGGCCAATACAAACACATAGAATGACTATTTCTCTGGAACTAAAAATCCACATAACTAGCTTACCAGTAGGGACAGACTATTTGGAATTGGGACATTAACTTCATTTTTCCTATGGATTTATATAAAGAAGGGCTTGTGACTGTTGCTAAGAGCATTAAGAATCTGAATTTGGACACTGCCTGAAGGAGTGCCTGCAATATTTCTATTCTATCCATAGGCAGGCCTTTGGAGAAGACAGATATGTCTCTTAGCCAAGGGAATATTCAAAATCCTGCTCCAAAATCTGCACATAAGAGGCGGTTAGAAAGTGGGAAAAGGGCATTGTAGGAGATTTACTTCTTTAGGAAGATTCAAGAAAGTGGCTTCCCAGACAATAGGGCCCTTTCTTTGGGTTCCAACCCCTTCTTCCTTTAGCTCACCTCCAACCATGCGCTTCCTCTGCAAGGCCAAGGGGATGCCCACCCGGACCCTGCATCTCCCCTTCTAGATCATGCTCCTGGCAAATGTGTCTTCAGAATCCCTTGCCCAAATGACCAGAGTCTGCTTCTAGAGGCCGTTCCAACCTTTCCCCTGGGTCATTCTCTCAAGGGTCAACCATGATGCCTGTGCTTCCCTGACCCTGAGAAGTGGCTATGCATAGGGTAGTGTGAAAAGATCTTGGCGGTGTGAGCTGGGGTATCTACAATATGTGAGTACAAGGCCCCCTGAATATGATACAGAGACAGCGATGGAGAGAGAAGGTGGCAGCTGCAGACCAGAGGCTGCTCACCACATTTTGACACAGAACTCTGAGCAATCCATGGTTTCTAAATTCAAATCTGGACCTCCAGGTCCTCAGGAAGGTGTATTCATCATGGCATCAGAATAGAGCATACATAATTTATTTAGCAGCTTGTTAGTTTAATTTATAAGTTTTACATGTGCTTTTATGTAAACAGTATAGAGGTCTTCACTGTACTTTGTCCCAGACCCTGCTTAGAGTTGAATTGCTGGTAAAAATACAAAGCAGTACACCCTGCATGGGGCAAGCTGTCAGTATGTGTCAAAATTGTGAAAGTGTATCCTCCGACTCAGGAAATCCATTTCTGGGAATTTGTTCTACAGTACAGAATTCCGGCCCACAATCTGTAGCCACGAGGTGAGAAAAGCCACTTATTACCTACAAAAACCAGCTCAGGAAGGCAGTTTGCTATCCATAGGCCAGACAGTCAGGCCACCATCTCTACCACCTGATCCAGGAAGCCAAACGAAAACCTCTGTAACAACTGGCCCCAAATGGTTAGAACTCTGTGAATACCTGTAGCTTCCCTAATTTTTGTTCCCAGTTCCAATTTAAGACGAAGCTGAGAAAACGAAACATGCATCCCTCGCCAGTCACATGGGATGCTGTATTTCTAGTTGGCCTGTCTACACTTCCCCATGCCCACAGCCTCCAACCAGGGCATGCCTAAGCCCTCCCTTTTTCCCCACCAGAGAGCTGTCCCACTCCTCTGCCTGCCTTTACTCTCTGCTCACACAAGTGATGGTGGCTGACTCCCTTGCTATAGCAATCCCTAAATAAATACCCTTTGCCTCTTCTCATTTACATGGTCTTTGTTTATTCCCACGATTACCACAGCTTCTCTGATCTCCCACATTCTCACATCTAACCCAAAGGCAACATTTTAATGTTCAAAATAATTACTCACAATATCTGTGTCTTTATTACTTACTTAACACATCAAGTCCTATTTAAAGTTTTCTGAGGCAGAGTAAAAGGATTCCAAGTATTGAATGCTGGGGACCTGGGAGTATATATACGTGTATTTTAATTCTTATAAACTAGTTCTTTATAAGCCTTTTTTCATTTGAGTTTTCTTTCAGCATAGACTTGGCGAATGTGAATTTGCAGGGCTGGATGTAGAAATCCTGGAAGGAGGGCAGCACTTGAAGAAGGAACATTGGCTGGTGGATCAATAACCTGTCTGGCGTAAGGTCTGAGTTTGTTAACAGCTGAAGGTTGTTCACGTCTACTTGCAGTTTTCAGTCTTACCAGAGGATGGCGCCAATACTTCTCCAGTGGGTCTTGCCAAGCTGCTTTGGTATCCTCTCAAGCGGCATTTGAGAGACACTGAAAAGATTGGTGACTTACGCTCTTAACCAAATAAGGCTTTTATTATTAATTTAACTTTATATGTAGTTAAAAATGAGTATACATGTATCACATCCTTCAGAACCATTTATGCCAAAGAATTAAGCAGCCTGAAATGAATGGAGAGCTACTTATTTCCTGTAAATGTACTCACACTTTATATTTAATTTATACAACTTCCAAAAACCAGTTTCTACAAGTGAGATCTTTCCGAAATTTCCATTTGCGTGCCATCTGCTGCATTGTAGACCAGCCATTTAATATTAAAACTTGTTCAGAAGCTGCACTCTTTAATGCACACACCGGCACACCAGGGTGTTTCCTGCAGCAGGGCTGTTGGGGTGGGGTGGGAGGTGGAGGCAAAGGGGAAGTCACTTGTCTATCTTCTCGGTCTTCCAGATGGAACTGAGCCATGGGCGCAGCCATTCCTTTGTTTCCCCTTCTTGGACTCCACGCATTTGTTCAATGGTGTCTTCTGAACAGGAGTGGTTGTAACTTTTCCTCCTTAAACTCTGTGTCCTGGAGACTCAAGGGCTGTCCGGACATAGCAGACGGGTTTGCTCAGAAACTGTGCTTCTCTTTTGGAAGATGACCCCAAACTCACTGGTATTCTATAATGCACTCGAAAGCAACCGTAGTCAACTCGCAAAAGCTGTTATAAGAGAAACTGAATCCATACATATCCAATCCATGGTTGGTGCAAAGAGCCCAACTAGAGAAAGCACTGATGAGCTGTCCATTCATTAAAGAGTGCAGCTTCGGAACAACTTTTAATAGGGGGTCTTAACATGCCCTGAAGCAGAATAGAAAATTCATAAAGTAATCATAAAATAGGGATGTCATATAGGTTCACTATACCTTATCTGAAATCCTTGGGACCAGATGTGCTTTGGAATTCAGAATATTTTGACTTTATAAAGCTAACATGGTCTATATGCCATATATTATGTAATACTCCAGAAGGGTCCAAGGCAGCTCCCTGTAAGCAAAACATTAGTATTTCTTCAGAGACAAATGAATGTTCACATCAAGTGGGATAAATAAAGGCGAACTGGCCTCATGTCAGGGTATGGGTCAGGTTTTGCCTCCAAATGAATTAGGAAACAAACCATGGTTGTAGGAGTTTTTGGATTTGGGAAATGCAAACAAGGTATTGTGGGGCTGTAATTAAGTGCTTTACGTGCGCTATTTCATTTAATTCTCACAGGTGGCCTATGTTAAACACAAGGACATAAGAACATGGGGAACCTGAGTGTCAGAGTGGTTAAGTAACTTTCCCAAGTTCACACAGCAGAGCCAACATTCAAACCTTGGCCTGATTCTAAAAGGCAAAATGCTACATTGCTTTCTATGTGTAATATAAATGCTAGATATTCTAAAATAATGAAAACTCTTTCACTTCCTTGTCAACTTTTGGATTGGCACCCATATTCTGCACTATTCTTTATTTTCCCTGTGGTCCTTGAGAAAAGATAAGATGGCAGAGTGAACTATTCCACCCTAATGGATGGAGGTAAAGCCGCTGTCTGGCGTCCTTTCAGAGCAGCCTCGTCTGCTTAGGGAGGCAGCAGGTCTACAGTGCTGAAGAGCAAACAGTCAATGCCCCAAATGTCAGGTTTTCCAGCGGTTAGTTTCCTGTTCTGTACTTGGTCCGTGCAGCTGATCAGCCTTGATGTCATCTGCAATATGATCCAAACATCTAATTAATGTCTCTGGCCTCCTTTTGCAAATTTTGCACCAGCCTGGCCTCCCATAAAGGGATTCTGCTTCTTTGAATTGATCGGGATATCAGAAGTCACTTGGCTTAATAAAGTTGTCAGCAGGGAGGAATCCTTGATTTTTTTTCTGTCCGTTTTCTCATGATGGGAATGAATTAAGATAATCATATTTTAAAATTGTGATTTCAAGGCAATTCATGAGCCATGTTCCCTTTTTTTTTTTGCATTGTAATTATCCCTTTTCTCTTTTCCTTTATGTCTTTCTCTTTTTCAAATTATAATCCTATTTATAGTCTAAAGTTTAGGAGCTTACAGTCTCTTGTCCCCCATCCCCAGGGATATTTCTTTCTTGTAATGAAACCAATAGCTTAGCAATTGCATGGACACAAAACTCTTTTTATATTCCTGTAAAAATATTACAAGTCACAATAAACTGTGTAACATTTTAATCAGTGGCCTTTTATAGACTTTCAAGATCTGTTAGAAAAACGATTCACCTATATAGGTGTACATATATCTATCTGTCATGCTTGAGGTACTTAAAAAAAGAACCCTTGACATATTTTTATAAAGGAAGCTAGCAGATACAGGCAGTCCTGCATTTGCACACCTTGCCTCCCATCTGGCCATAAAATTCACATACAATAAAGTGTGCAAATCTTAAGTGTTTCATTTTGATAAGTGCATGCCTCTGTGTAATGCAAAACTTTTATGAGGATAGAACCATCACTCCTCAAAGTTCTTTACTGTTCTTCCTAGGTTCCCTCACTTTAGGCAAACACTTTTCTGATTTTTTTCATCATAGTTTTGCCCGTTCTAGAATTTTCATATGTATACACATACATACAAATTATATGGCGGATGCTCTTTTGTGTAAGGCTTCTTTTCTTCTGCATAATAATTTTAAGACTCATTCTTTTTGTGTGTGTCAGTAGTTTCTTTTATATCGATGTGTTTACCCATTCCATTTTCCTATTGATAGACATCTGGACAGTTTCCAGATTTTAGCAATTATGAATAAAGCTGCCATGGACATTCTCATACAAGTCTTTTTGTGGACATATGCTGGTAAATAATTAGGAGTAAAGTTGCTGGGCCATGGTGGAGACTTACAATCAGTTTTGTAAGATACATTTTTCTTTCTAAAAATTTTATTTCAATGCTAGTATAGTTAACACACACTGTTATATTAGTTTCAGGTGTATAATATATTGATTTAACAATTCTGTACATTACTCAGTGCTCATCACAATAAGTGTACTCTTTAATCCCCATCACCTAGTTCACCCATTCCCCCACCCTCCTCTTCTCTAGTAACTGTCAGTTTGTTCTCTATAGTTAAGAGCCTGTTTCTTGGTTTGTGTCTCTTTTTTTCTTTGTGCGTTTATTTTGTTTCTTAGATTCTACCTATGAGTGAAATCATACAGTGTTTGTCTTTCTCTGACTGACTTTAATTACTTAGGATTAAACTCTCTAGATTCATCCATGTTGTTGCAAATGGCAAGAGCTCATTCTTTTTTAGGGCTGAGTACTATTCCATGGTGTATACATACCACTTCTTAATCCATTCATCTATGAATTGATGCTTGGGCTGCTTCCGTAATTTGGCTATTATAAATACTTCTACAATATACACAGGGTGCATAAATCTTTTTGAATTCGTGTTTCATAAGCAACTTTTTCAAAAGTGCTTCTATGTGAGAGTTTCATTTGCTCCACATACTTGCTAACACTTGCTGCTGTCAAATCTTTTCATGCTTTGGCCATCCTGGTGGATGTGAGCTGATATTTTATTGTGGTTTTAATTTGCATTTCCCTGATGACTAAGGATGTTGAGAACTTTTTCATATACTTGTTGGCTTTTCATATGCCTTCTTTTGTGAAACATATTTTCAAATCTTTTGCTCACTAAAAAAAAAATGGGTTGTCTTTTTATTATTATAGTTGAGTCGTAGGAGTTCTTTAAATATTCTGGAGTCATCTGTCAGATACACATTTTGTGAATATTTTCTCCCAATCTGTGGTGCCTTTGGATGAGTAGAAGTTTTAAACTTTTGGTAATTTAACAGAATAATGTTAATTCTGTCTAAGGTTTGTCAGGTTTTCAAATTTTTATTTTTGTTAATTATTTCTGTGTCTTGGCTAGAAAACTCTTACCTATCCCTAAGCTGTGAAGATATATTTTTTTAATGTTTTCTTTCTAGGGGCGCCTGGGTGGCTCTTTAGGTTAAGTGTCGACTTTGACTCAGGACATGATCTCACAGCTCATGGGTTCAAGCTCTGTGTTGGGCTCTGTGCTGACAGCTCAGAGCCTGAAGCCTGCTTTGGATTCTGTGTCTCCCTCTCTCTCTGCTCCTTCTCTGCTCATGCTCTCTCTCTCAAAAATAAATAAACATTGGGGCGCCTGGGTGGCACAGTCGGTTAAGCGTCCGACTTCAGCTCAGGTCACGATCTTGCGGTCTGTGAGTTCGAGCCCCGCATCAGGCTCTGGGCTGATGGCTCAGAGCCTGGAGCCTGCTTCCGATTCTGTGTCTCCTTCTCTCTCTGCCCCTCCCCCCTTCATGCTCTGTCTCTCTCTGTCTCAAAAATAAATAAATGTTAAAAAAAATTTTTTTTTAAAAACAAATAAACATTAAAAAAATTAATAAAATGTTTTCTTTCTAGAAGCTTTTTAGGTTTAGCTTTTACATTAAGGTCTATGATCCGTCTCTAATTAATTTATATATATGGTATGATATAGAGGTGGAAAGTCATGAAAAAATATCCCCTTGTTCCAGTAATATTTATTAAAGACTTTCTTTTTCCCCTTGCATTTCTTTGGCAACTGTGTAAAAAAAATTAAATGACCATACATATTGGGATTTGTTTCTAGGTACTGTGTTCTGTTCCATTGAGTTATTTGTCTGTGTTGATGTCAGTAACACACTATCTTGATTATTGTAGCACTATAGTAAGTTTTAAGTCAGGGAGTAAAAACACTTCCACTGTTTTTATTTTTTTCTCTCTGAAATTTCTTTGGCCAACCTAAGTTCTTTGTATCTCACTATAAGCTTTAGAATCAGCTTTAAATTTTATTAAACAAATCTCTGCAATTATGTTTAAAATTATGTTGAATCTATGGATCAATTTTAGTAGAACTGACAAGTTAATAATATTGAGTTTTCCAATTTATGAATGAGGTAGATATCCCCACGTAGTTAGGCCTTTTTAATTTTCTTCCAGCAAGACATTGTTTTTGGCAGAGAGGTCTTGCCTGTCTTTTGGTAGACCTGTACAACCCACCACTGGATGCCTTTTATGTGAGAAACAATTTTCTCTCTTTTTTAAAGCACTGTTATTTTTTCACACATAATTAAAAAATACCAGGATTAGCTGAAACTAATTGTAGAGATTCTTATACCCTCCAGCAGATTAGGTGGGTGTCTATATCTTTTCATCTGTGACAACAGTGGGGCAACCTGGGTCTTGAAGAATGAATAAGAGTGTTCCAATCAGGGGTACCTGGGCGGCTCAGTCAGTTGAGCATCAGACTTTGGATCAGGTCACGATCTCGTGGTTGTTGGTTCGAGTCCCTCATTGGGCTCTGTGGTGTCAGCACGGAGCCTGCTTTGGATCATGTGTCCCCCACTCTCTCTGCCCCTCCCCTGCTTGCACTCTCTCTCTCTCAAAAATAAATACAAGCATAAAAAAAGAGTGTTTCAATCAGAGAAGGGAGTGAAGGCTGAGGAGACAGTCTGTGGGAGGACATGGTGCTGTGAGAGATCTAGGCCTGTGTTTTGGTTCACTGTTGCTGCATAACAGCCCCCTCAAAAACTCAGAGGCTTGAAAGAAGAAGTGGATGATATCCCATGACTCTGTAGGCTGGCTGGGCTCCATGTGGTCTCGGCTGGGATTGCCCGTTGGGCTACATCCAGCTGGTGGAGGGCTGGGTGGGAAGTCCCAAGAAAGCCTCTTTCACGCCTCTGAGGTGTGGCCTCTCTCCTCCACATGGTGTCTCCTCCACGAGGGCCTCTTTCATGGAGGCAGAGCCTCAACTTCCCTTAGGGTAGCTCTATGACCCAAGAGGTAAATAGGCCACTCGGCCTCCTTGTGCTAAGCTTGGTGTGGAAGTGCACCTCCTTCTCTGCGCCAGGCCAGCTTCGAGGGGTGGGAATAGATGCTGTGTGTCTTCGTGGAAGGGGTGGCATGAACATGCGGGGGGGGGGGCAGCCATGATTGGCAGCCATCTTTTGACACCTACCCACTGCCTATGTTTTTAATGACAAGTTTTCTGCGGCTGGGATGTAGGATAAAGGAAGGAAAGGACAGGAAAAGAGGGAGCCTGCATAGGCCTGGGCTTTGTCAGTTGATGAGTTTTGGTTTTACTCTTTTTTTTTTAATTTCTGTTTTTAATGTTTATTTGTTTTTTTTTTTTTTAATTTTTTTTTCAACGTTTATTTATTTTTGGGACAGAGAGAGACAGAGCACGAACGGGGGAGGGGCAGAGAGAGAGGGAGACACAGAATCGGAAACAAGCTCCAGGCTCTGAGCCATCAGCCCAGAGCCTGACGCGGGGCTCGAACTCACGGACCGCGAGATGGTGACCTGGCTGAAGTCGGACGCTTAACCGACTGCGCCACCCAGGCGCCCCGTTTATTTGTTTTTTGAGAGAGAGAGAGAGAGAGAGAGACAGAGAGTGCAAGCTGGGGAGGGGCAGAGAGAGGGAGACAGAGAATCTGAAGCAGGCTCCAGGCTCTGAGCTGTCAGCACAGTGCCCGACGTGGGGCAAACTCATGAACCACGAGTTCATGACCTGAGCTGAAGTCAGACGCTTAACAGACTGAGCCACCCAGGCGCCCCAGCTAGTTTCACTCTTTAGACAAGGCAGACTCCAGCCTGTGTGGTGGCCAGACTCCATCCTGGTTGTATAGACCATGAGCAAGTTCCGAGTGATTACTTGCCATGTTGGACAAACATTATCTTACTTAATAAAGGCAGTGTTGCCTACAGCAGTACGGAAACTGGAGCCGGAGGGCTTGACTTCAAATCTTGATTCATCATCTATTAGCTGTGCAAACTCCAGCAAGTTACTTAACTGCTATCTGCCTGTCTCCTTACTGTGAATGCAGATAATCATGGTAGACCTGCATTATGCAGCTGTGTAAGGGTTCAGTGCGATTATATATGTCACTTAGCCCTCTGTAAGCACCAGCTTTTATTGTTAATGCTCACAATAGTGCTGGGAAACAGGTATTATTGCTCCCATCTTAAACAAAAAATGACTGAGGTACCAGGGGCTTAAACAACCTTCAAATGCAGATGAGTGCCTCCAAAGCCTGTTGCCATGAAGTTCCCACTCGTGTTTTGATGTGTCTCTCAGCTCCAGCCGGCAGCAGGACAGAGTTTTGGTCTTTCCATAGAAGTTGTATGAGCCTGAAGTCTCCACTTATTATCCCTCAAAAGCTCTCTGCTTCCCCAGCAGCCTCACTCAAGGTCCATGCTCTGGCTGATATTTACAGTGTGGAGGTCACTGCAAAAATAGTAACACTTTTTTTTTTTTTTTTTCCTGAGCCTGTGCAAAGCGTGAATCTCTGAGGACCGAATCCTCTGGTGAGACTGCGAGTCTCTGGGGTCTGAAGCTGCCTGAAGCCTCTCCTGCCACAGAAGCTCTGGCTGCGCCCTCCCAGCCGTCCTTCTGCTGCGGCTTATTGACTGCGGCTTTGTGAACCCGCAAGTTACATTTGTAGCAATCCCAGGCTGAAAGGGTTCCTATAAATGCTCCATGTAATTAATTATAAACAAAGCAGCCAGCCAGAAGCCCAATGCCCAAAGAAGTCCTTAGCAAGCCTCATTGTGCGCTCTTTATTTCTCCTCTGCATTTCTATCCATGCAAGAGCTTCAGAAGTGTAATAATCCTCCTTAACGACAGATTCGTGATGATGAAGCCATTATTGTTTGATACTGCGGTTCTAAGAAGTGACCCAGAAACAGCCTTCGAAAGCAACCTCTCTCCACCCCCTTTACCCCAAGCAAAGGACCAGATTAAAAGAGCCCTAGCTTGTATGAATATTTATGCTAGAACCTCTGCCAGATCAGATTAGAGGAGTTCATCCTGCCGGGCAAACAGCGATTCTGTACTCCGATTTAATGAGAAACTGACATGTTAATAGCATACTGATGCATCCATTCATCAGCAAATCCATAACGCACAGTGAATGTGCCGTGCCTCTCAGGGGCCCGGAGAGGTGATGCTTTTGTCGCTTTAACTTCAACCAGGAAAGCTGTTGCAGTGAGAAGGATTCCAAAGACATTCTGCCTCACAGAAAAGATGAGGGGTGGGGATTCTAGTCTAGATATGCCTGGGAAATTGCTCTCTCACACTGCCAGTGAGAATGTTAGACAGAGGCTAATTCCTCTAAGCAGGATCTCCCAAGGTGGTTCCATAGAGCATGGTACCCACAGGGTGTTAATAGCTATCATATAGAGAAAAGGCTTTAAGTAAAAAATGTGGCGTAAATGGTGAACTGAACAAATTTCTTTACGGTAGAACTTCCACCCTGTGACTTTGCAGGGAGCAGAGAAATTATGCTGTTCTTCCAGGTTTTTTGGACTGTGGAGTTCTTCCTTCGTAAAGCACCACCCCCTAAAGCATACAACCTTTTGAGCTCCCAATCCCTTTGGCAGGCCGGGGAAGGCTGGGGAATCCTTTCTCAGAATAAAGTGTTTTTTTTTAAGTAGTGTCTACACCCAATGCAGGGTTCGAACTTATAACCACGAGATCAAGAGTTGCATGCTCTACGGACTGAACCAGCTGGGATCCCCAGAATAACATTTTTAAATGCAAAAAATATAACATATAGGATTACAAAGGAAACCAATTGTATTAAACCAAATATCAAACTACTAAAAATACGTTGAAATAGTGAGGAGCTAAGATGGCAAAACAGCATGGAAGGTTTTTTTGTTTCTCGCGTCCATGAAATACAGTGAAATAGAGCCAGATCAACATTAAACCACATTGCACACCTAGAAAACTGATCTGAGGATTCACACAACAATCTGCACAACCTGAACCACAGAATTCAGCAGGTATGGCACGGAGTGGTGAACTGGGAGAGAAAGAAACTGCGGGGGGCAGGGAGCTGTTTTTGCGTGCAGAGAGAGGACGGAGACAGGGTGGGGGGGGCAAAATTCGGGAACAGCACCCCCCCCCCACCCCAAGCAGCTGAAAAGAAAGTGGAGAAGTGGAAACAGCCGCAGGGGTTGAACTAAAAAGGGAGAAAGGAGAAAGGAGAGGGTTTAAAATCCATTAAGACTATAAACAGGGGATGTGCATACTGAAACGCCGCAGCTCCATACCTGGGGGTGCTCTGATGGGAAGGGCGAATCCCCAGGAGCAGAGTGGAGTCTTCAGGCCACACGGGGAGAGGCGGTTCCCCTGCTGGGAGGACTCCCCACATGCAAAGGTCCCAGTGGACTCTGGAGAACACCACATTTGCTGGTGCTGGAACAAGGTCGTTAAGGGTGAAGCCTGGTGCCAGACGTGTGTCATGATTTTCCATAATCCCTGAAATGCTGCTGCTACATGATCACATGAACTTTTTCTGGGGCAGGCTGGCACCCGGCCGCAGTCTCTGGGCATCAGCAGCAGCACAGACCTGCAAACGTTGCTGGGTGCGGCTGGCACACGGCCATTCTCCGGTGAGACCCTCTGCAGAGGGGCAGCATGGGTCAAAGCCATAGTCCCTCAGAAGTAAGGGGTCGGGAAAAACAGCCGCATGGGAGACAAAACTCAGGATGGAGGTGCTGCCTGGGGCTTGGTCACAGACAGTGTGAAAGCGGGCAGTGGAAGAAGCCGGAGACAAAGGACGGGTGCGCAATTGCTGACCCTGGAGAACAGAATTCCGACATTAGAGACTGGGGAGCTGGGTGTCGCCATTTTCACGGGTCTCGTGCATGCGCATACGCAACTACGAGCACCACAACAATCTACCCCAGTAAGCCAAGCAGCGCCATCTAGTGGAGAACAGAGACATTACACTAAGCCCCACCTAACGGCCAACCTCGCTCTTCAGGAACCTAAGTCTCTCCACCTGCTTAGTTAACGGACTATGAAATACTTCATAGGTTGACTTCTAGGGCAAAATGATGTAATTTCAATCATATTTCAGTTTGTTCGCTGGTCCATCTATTCAATTTTCTTTTTTTTTCTTTTTCATTTCTTTTCTTTCTTGAATATAGAAAGAGAAAACATTTATTTTTCTTTTCAGTTTTTATTAAAATATTTTTCTTTAAATTTTTTCTACTATAGTTTTTACTTTTTTGTAAATTTTCACATTTTATTCTATTTCATTGTATTCATTTTTTCAAATTTTCAAATGTTTTCCTTTTTTTTTCTTTTCCCCCTTTTTTTCCTAATACATCAAACCCCTTTCAACATCCAGACCAAAACACACCTAGGATCTGGCATCATTTATTTGATTTGTGTGTGTGTGTTGTCTTTAATTTTTTAATTAATTTTTTTTTACCTCATTAATTCCCTTTCTTCCTTCAAAATGGTGAAATGAAGGAATTCACCCCAAAGAAAGAGCAGGAAGAAAAAACAGCCAGGGATTTAATGAACACAGATACAAGCAAGATGTCTGAACCAGAATTTAGAATCACGATAAAAAGAATACTAGCTGGGGTTGAAAACAGATTAGAATCCCTTTCTGCAGAGATAAAAGTTAGTCAGGATGAAATAAAACTGCTATAACTGAGCTGCAATATCGATGGATGAGGCAGAGCAGTGAATCAGTGATATAGAGAACAAACTTATGGAGAACAATGAAGTAGAAAAAAAGTGGGAGACTAAAGCAAAACAGCATGATTTAAGAATTAAAGAAATGAGTGACTCATTAAAAAGGAACATCAGAATCATAGGGGTACCAGAAGATGAAGAGAGAGAAAAAGGGGTAGAAGGGTTATGAGAGCAAATCATAACAGAAAACTTTCCTAACCTGGAGACATCAAAATTCAGGAAGCACAGAAGACTCCCATTAGATTCAACAAAAACCGACCACTGACAAGGCATATCATAGTCAAATTCACAAAATACTTAGGCAAGGAAAGAATCATGAAAGCAGCAAGGGAAAAAGAGTCCTTAACCTACATCATCAAGGGAAGACACATCAGGTTTGCAGCAGACCTAATCACAGAATCTTGGCAAGCCAGAAAGGAGTGGCAGGATATATTCAATGTGGTGAATTGGAAAAATATACAGCCAAGAATTCTTTATCCAGCAAGCCGTCATTCATAATGGAAGGAGAGACTAAAAGTTTCCCAGACAAACAAAAATTAAAGGAGTTCGTGATCATTAAACCATCCCTGCAAGATATTTTAAGGGGGACTCTCTGAGGGGAGAAAAGATGAAAAAAAAAAAAAAAGATCAAAAGCAACAGAGACTAGAAAGGACCAGAGAACTCCACCAGAAACTCCAACCTTACAAGAAACATAATGGCAATAAATTCATACCTTTCAGAACTCACTCTAAACGTCCATGGACTAAATGCTCCAATCAAAAGATATAGGGTAACAGAATGGATAAGAAAACAAGATCCATCTATATGCTATTTACAAGAGACCCACTTTAGACCTAAAGACACCTTCAGATTGAAAGTAAGGGGATGAAGAACCATCTATCATGCTAATGGTTGCCAAAAGAAAGCCGGAGTAGCAATAATTATATCACACAATCTAGATTTTAAAATAAAGACTGTAACAAGAGATGACAAAGGGCATTAGGTCATAATTAAAGGGTCTATCCACCGAGAAGATCTAACAATTTGTGCTCCAAATATGGGAGTACCCAAATATATAATTCAATAGCCACAAACATAAAGAAACTCATTGATACTAATACCATAATAGTAGGGGACTTCATCGCCCCACTTACAACAATGGACAGATCATCTAATCAGAATCAACAAGGAAACAATGGCTTTGAATGACACACTGGAGCAGATGGACTTAACAGATATATTCAGAAAATTTCATCCTAAAGTAGTGGAATATACATTCTTCTCCAGTGCACATGGAATGTTCTCCAGAATACATCACATACTGGGACACAAATCAGCCCTCAACAAGCACAAAAAGATCGAGATCATACCGTGCATATTTTCAGACCACAACTTTATGAAACTCGAAATCAACCACAAGAAAAAATTTGGAAAAGTAACAAATACGTGGAGACTAAAGACCATCCTACTAAAGAATAAACGGGTTAACCAAGAAGTTAAAGAGGAAATTAAAAAGTACATGGAAACCAATGTAAACGATAACACCACAGCCCAAAACCTCTGGGATGCAGCAATGGCCATCATAAGAGGAAAGTATATAGCAATCCAGGCCTTCCTAAAGAAGGAAGAAAAGTCTCAGATACACAACCTAACCTGACACCTAAAGAGCTGAAAAAATAACAGCAAATAAAACCCCAAACCAGCAGAAGACAGGAAATAATAAAGATTAGAGCAGAAATCAATGCTATCAAAACCAAAAAAACAAACAAACAAACAAACAAAAAAAAAACAGTAGAAAGATTAATGAAACCAGAAGCTGGTTCCTTGAAAGAATTAACAAAATTGATAAACCCCTAGCCAGTTTAATCAAAAAGAAAAAGGAAAGGACCCAAATAAATAAAATCAAGAATGAAAGAGGAGAGGTCACAACCAACAAAGCAGAAATACAAGCAATAATAACAGAATGTTATGAGGAATTATAAGCCAATAAAATGGGCAATCTGGAAGAAATGGACAAATTCCTAGAAACATATAAATTACCAAATCTAAAACAGGAAGAAATAGAAAATTTGAACAGATGCATAACCAGCAAAGAAATAGAATTAGTAATCAAAAGTCTCCCAAAAAACAAGAACCCAGGGCCAGATGGCTTTCCAGGGCTTTCCAGATGGCTACCAAACCTTTAAGGAAAAGTTAACACCTATTCTCTTGAAGCTGTTCCAAAAAATAGAAATGGAAGGAAAACTTCCAATCTCTTTCTATGAAGCCAACATTTGCTTGATTCCAAAACCAGACAGAGACCCCACTATAAAGGAGAACTATAGACCAATTTCCCTGATGAACACGGATGCAAAAATCCTCAATAAGATATTAGCCAACTGGATCCAACAATACATTAAAATAAAAATTATTCACGATGACCAAGTGGGATTTATATCTGGGATGCAGGGCTGGTTCAATATCCACAAAACAGTCAATGTGATTCATCACATCAATAAAAGAAAGAACAAGAACCACATGATCCTTTCAATAGATGCAGAGAAAGCATTTGACAAAATACAGCATCCTTTCTTGATAACAACCCTCAAGAAAGTAGGGATAGAAGGAGCATACCTCAAGATCATAAAAGCCATATATGAAAGACCCAATGCTAATATCATCCTCAATGGGGAAAAACTGAGAGGTTTCCCCCTAAGGTCAGGAACAAGACAGGATGTCCACCCTCGCCACTGTTATTCAACATAGTATTAGAAGTCTTAGCCTCAGCAATAAGACAACACGAAGAAATAAAAAGCATCCAAATCTGCCAGGGGAGGTCAAACTTTCACTCTGCAGATGACATGATACTCTATATGGAAAACCCAAAAGATTCCACCAAAAAATGGCTAAAACTTATCCATGAATTCGGCAAAGTTGCAGGATATAAAATCAATGCACAGAAATCGGTTGAATTCCTATACACCAACAATGAAGCAACAGAAAGAGAAATCAAGGAATGGATCCCATTTACAACTGCAACAAAAACCATAAAATACCTAGGAATAAATCTAACCAAAGAGGTGAAAAATCTATACACTAAAAACTATGCAAAACTATAGAAAGCTTATGAAAGAAATTGAAGAAGACACAAAAAAATGGAAAAGTATTCCATGCTCCTGGATAGGAAGAACAAAGATTGTTAAACTGCCAATACTACCCAAAGCAATCTACATATTCAATACCTATCAAAATAACACCAGCATTCTTCACAGAGCTAGAACAAACAACCCTAAAATTTGTATGGAACCAGAAAAGACCCGAATAGCCAAAGCAATCTTGAAAAAGAAAACCAAAGCAGGAGGCATCACAATCTGGGACTTCAAGCTGTATTACAAAGCTGTAATCATCAAGACAGTATGGTACTGGCATAAAAACAGACACTCAGATCAGTGGAACAGAATATAGAGCCCAGAAACGGACCCACAAACGTATGGCCAACTGATCTTTGACAAAGCAGGAAAGAATATCCAATGGAATAAAGACAGTCTCTTCAGCAAGTGGTGCTGGGAAAACTGGACAACGACATGCATAAAAATGAACCTGGACCACTTTCTTACACCATACACAAAAATAAACTCACAATGGATGAAAGACCTAAACATAAGACAAGAAGTCATCAGAATCCTCGAGGAGAAAGTGGGCAAAAACCTCTTTGATCTTGGCCGCAGCAACTTCTTACTTAACACGTCTCTGGAGGCAAGGGAAACAAAAGCAAAAAAGAACTACCGGGACTTCATCAAAATAAAAAGCTTCTGGGGGCGCCTGGGTGGCGCAGTCGGTTAAGCGTCCGACTTCAGCCAGGTCACGATCTCACGGTCCGTGAGTTCGAGCCCCGCGTCAGGCTCTGGGCTGATGGCTCAGAGCCTGGAGCCTGTTTCTGATTCTGTGTCTCCCTCTCTCTCTCTGCCCCTCCCCCATTCATGCTCTGTCTCTCTCTGTCCCAAAAATAAATAAACGTTGAAAAAAAAAAATTTAAAAAAAAAGCTTCTGCACAGCGAAGGAAACAATCAGCAAAACAACCGACGGAATGGGAGAAGATATTTGCAAACCGACGGAATGGGAGAGATTTTTTGCAAATGACATATCAGATAAAAGGTTAGTATCTAAAATCTATAGAGAATTTATCAACCTCAACACCCAAAAAACAAAAAGTCCAGTGAAGAAATGGACAAAAGACATGAATAGACACTTCTCCAAAGAAGACATCCAGATGGCCAACTGACACATGAAAAAATGTTCAACATCACTCATCATCCAGGAAATACAAATCAAAACCACACTGAGATACCACCTCACAGCTGTCCGAATGGCTAACATTAACAACTGAGGCAACAACAGATGTTGGTGAGGATTAGGAGACAGAGGATCTCTTTTGCACTGCTGATGGGAATGCAAGCTGGTGCAACCACTCTGGAAAACAGTGTGGAGGTTCCTCAAAAAATTAAAGACAGAACTACCCTATAACCCAGGAATTGCATTACTAGGTATTTATCCAAGGGATACAGGTATGCTGTTTCTAAGGGACACATGCACCCCAATGATTATAGCAGTACTATCAACAATAGACAAAGTATGGAAAGAGCCCAAATGTCCATTGATGGGTGAATGGATAAAGAGGTGTGGTAAATATATACAATGGAGTATTACTCAGCAATCAGAGTGAAATCTTGCCATTTGCAATCATGTGGATGGAACTAGAGGGTATTATGCTAAGCGAAATTAGTCAGAGAAAGACAAATATCATATAACTTCACTCATATGAGGACTTTAAGACACAGAACAGGTGAGCACAAGGGAAAGGAAGCAAAAAAATATATAAAAACAGGGAGGGGGACAAAACATAAAAGCCTCTTAAATATGGAGAACAAACAGAGGGTTACTGGAGGGGGTGTGGGAGGGGGATGGGCTAAATGGGTAAGGCGCATTAAGGAATCTACTCCTGAAATCATTGTTGCACTATATGCTAACTAACTTGGATGTAAATTTAAAAAAATAAATAATAAAAAATAGTCATTAAAAAAAAGTTGAAATATTTAAAAATGGGCATACATGAATACATGTGCTTCTTTTATAATGGGTCTAATAATGACAGTTATTTCAAAATATTTATGGCCATAAATGATATTTTAAGAAATGGTCAATCCTCATTAATCAGGATTCTGTATTTGTGAATTTGCCTACTTGTTAAAATTTATTTGTAAGCCCCAAGTCAATACTCATGGCACTTTTTCAGTTATTTGAATGGTGAAATTTTCAGTCATTTGACCTGTATGTTCCCAGCTGAGGTTGAATCAGGCAGTGCTCTGCCTTCTTGTTTCAGCTTTTACACTGTAAATAAGTGTCCTTTTCAAGGTATATTTATTGTCATGTTCCGGGCATTTTTATGCTTTTCATTGGTGGTTTCACTGTTTAATATGCAAGCGCAGTGCTAAAGTGTTCTCGGGTGTTCCTAAGCGCAAGAAGGCTGTGATGTGCCTTATGGAGAAAATAGATGTGTAGATAAATTTCATTCAGGTGTGAGTGAAAGTGCTGTTGGCTGTGAGGGGCACCCGCTTGGCTCAGTGGGTAGAGCGTGTGATGGTGACTCTTGATCTAGGAGTTGTGAATTCAAGTCCTATGTTGGCTGTGGAGCCTAGTTTAAAAAAAAAGTGCTCTTGTCTATGAATTCAAGGTTAATTAACAACTATGCATTAAATAAGGTGTCTTTAAACAAAAGCCACACATGAAACAAGATTATGTATTGATTGGTTGATGATAATGTTGGGACCAGAGGCTTGCAGAACAGAATCCTGAATTTCCCTTAGGAGCAATGGTTCACTATTTGCTAATTCAGTGTTCCGGATGACTTTATGGAACATAACGCCTATGAAAAATGATAACTGACTGTGTCTGCAGCAAATATAATGTGCTATGTAAAATATTAGTGACAGAAATACGGCTGTCTTGTTGCCTACATTCATAATAAAAGGAAATGTTCTTTTAGAAGGTCTTTACTTTTTATTTTTTTTAATGTTTTATTCTTTTGGAGAGAGAGAGCATGAGCAGGGTAGGGGGCAGAGAGAGAGAATCTTAATTTTAAAAAATCTTTTATTTATTTTTGAGAGAGAGAGAGAGAGAGACAGAGACAGAGGGACAGAGTGTGAGGGGGGGAGGAACAGAAAGAGAGGGAGACACAGAATCTGAAACAGGCTCCAGGCTCTGAGCTGTCAGCACAGAGTCAGACATGGGGCTTGAACCCAAGAACCATGAGATCATGACCTGAGCTGAAGTCAGACGCTTAACCAATGAGCCACCCAGGTGCCCCATAGAGAGAGAGGGTATCTTAAGCAGACTTCACGCTCAGTGCAGAGCCTGATGGGGGCTCAATCCCACAACCTTGGGATCAAGGCCTGAGCCAAAATCAAGAGTCAGACCCTCAACTGACTGAGCCACCTAGGCACCCCAAGAAGGTCTTTTTTTCCCATTCAAATTCATAAGCACTCTTAATTCTGGGGGAGTAAGGTCCCCATGGACTCTAGTTAAGAATCTCTTTTCTAGTGGGATTAACTTGGTGAGAAAGTAGGGTGGGGAAGCAGTTCAAGTTCCTGGGGCTTAGATCCTGCTATGTTGTGTATCAATACAATCTCATATAAAGATTTTTTAGCTGATCTACTTTGACTGGGGGCCCTGGAAATTTTTTTCACCAAGGCCCAAACCCAAAAGGCTCTATCCCAAATGAAAAATGCCTAGCAGTGGTGGTGGGGAGATAAAAGTTCTTGATAATTGTTAATGCAGAAAATGAGGAGCTCTATTTCAATAGCAAAGGGTGGACAGGTCCTTCATCTGAGAACAGGAGAAACAAATGACAGTATAGTGTTGAGGTATTTAAATGAAGATTATATAGGAGCCCATGCCTCCCCACCAAGGGTCTCCGGGAGGATGGCATCTTCTCATTGATTGCTTTCCTTTTTTACACTTTCACACTTTTTACCCAAGTGTGATCCCGTGAGGCTAATTTAAATATGTCAAAAAAGAGGCTCCTTTTGTTTTTAAATAGCAAGAAATAATGGTGTGACTTGGAAGGCAACATTAATGTCTCATTCATTCACTCACTCATTCATTAATGTATTCACTCATTCACTCATTAATTAATTAATTAATTCATTCCCTCTTCATTTAGTACTTTTTACTGAGCACTTGTTGTGGGGCAGGCATTGTTGTAAGGCTGTGGATACAGGACAGGATATAAATCATGTGAACATGACTGACCAGGAGGTTATCTCCTGGAGCTTCTGTTCTGGTGCATCTGTCCAGGAGGGCACTACAGGAATGAGGAAAGGGGATGGAGAGGGATGTGAGCCACCCTGAGGAAGTCCTTCACTTGCCTCTCAGAGGCTAGTATTCACACACTGATTCTGAAAAACTGAAGGCTGAAGACGGTATCTCAAGAGGAACCAGTGCAGAAATACAAGAATAAAGCTGTCCCCTACAGCTATCTTGTAAATTCTGGACACTCAGAAGTTATAGGAAGTACACAAAATCTTTATGGGGACAGAATGTCCCTAAGCTAGAGAGAAAGACGTGGTTGAATCTCAAAGAAGGAACATGTCTGGAATGGAGTGGAATATACAGATGGAGGCAGAAGTGGACATACCTCACCTATGGGCTCCTGACCCCAGGATGAGGGTCTGGCCTTGGCCTCTAGTTCTTAAGGAGATAATAGTGGTATTTAGTACTTATTTCATGCAGTATTTGTGTTATATATATATATATATATATATATATATATATATATATATAAAGTGAGATGGGAGCACCATTCTCTCCTTTGATTTCATGGGACCATGCTGTAGGAGTGAGGTCAGGGCTCAGGATCCAGGCACCGCTGCCTCCCCACCTGCACCTGTTCAAGTGGAGAAGGGGAATGGTGGTACTGGTGATATTATTCCCCAAGGTGGGGGCTTCAGTCCCTAAGAGAATTTAAATAGGAAAAAGTGGCAGGGACAGAGCTAACCTCTAGGGTTGGAGAAAGAAGGTGGTTGGCCTCAGGATAATTCAGTCTGGGAACCCCTTCCCTGTACTCTCTGAATCTCCCTATATACTCCCTCCGGTTTCCTCCAATTTTTAAAATAACTCTAGTCGTTCAGGGCCTTCTGGGAAATGACTAGGTCTAAAATGAATTCTCTATCCCCCCAACAAGAGCAACAGCAATACAAGATAACCAACTTCACAAGTAGTCTGGGAAATAGAAATTAGAATAGCAATAAAGTAGCTTGGAAGCATTTTAAACAGAGGGAGGATGAAATAGAATTCTTTCTGAAGGAATAAAAAATTTTACTGCTGTGTTCCCTGGGTATATCTTGAGACTAAACGATTAAGATTTCAGATTAAAAAAAAATAAAACAACACTACAACAAGTATTGGTATTTTGGTGCTTAAAAAAATAACATGAGATATTGGAACACCAAAACCAATGACGTACTTACCAAGACCCTGTTAGGGGACACATCCCGCAAGAGGAGACAGATATACCAGGTTTCCAGAGCCCCACACCTCCACACCCTCATAGTCTCCAATTCGTTCCCCTCATCTGTATTTCTTGCTGACACCAAGCAGTCTCCTGGCAGCATGTTGGTCCCCTGTTGATCCGCCTCCCCAGGACGTGTACTGGTCATGCTAAACCAAGGATTCTGTCCAAGTGACAGAAATTAATGGTTTGACAACATTTTGAGTGTTTTGGCCCCTAAAACTGAAGCTCGCCCGCAAACTGGCAAATTAATCTTGTGAGCAGAGGCAGACTGACCATAAAGCTAATAAAGATTAAGTTTTAGGGTCCCTTCCAAAAGCCTAGAAGGGGACCAAGCAATGTGTTTGCATGGTTATATAGTTTGTAAAATTTGCAAAACTGGGATATTCTAAACACAATTGCTTCTTCTCTGTTATACTTTCCTTTACATCTGGTGGCTGTGGGATAGTCATGGGCATTTGGAGTCAGTTGAAGTGGAGATCCATTTAGGTTGGATTTAGGTTGAAATATGTATATGGTTTGCAGTCATTTCTGTGCACAGCTGGGTTACTGCTAGCCATTGTGGTATAGGAGGGGCTTCCAAGCGTGCCCCTACTGTCCATCAGTATTGTGACAAAGGTGCAGGGCCAATGGGCAGAATCACAGTATGAAATTATGCTACAGCTCCCAGCGTGGGAAGTGTGTGGGTCATGGAGGAGAAACAGGGCGTGAAATGCACAAAGCTAGAAGCTGGTCCATGTCAATGGATGGTATACAGTGAGTGGGAGATTTGGTTTGTATTGGTGCCTAGTCAAAACAGAAGAATAGGGGCGGGGGAAAAACAAAAACAAAAAACCAAACCAAAACAGAAGTATATTCATATGAGGAATATATTCAATAATAAAGCATACACAATTATACACACACCAACATTTTAATTTTGTCTTTATTGAGACAAAGATTTAGGTGCAGGTGGTTTATTTGGGAAGCATCCAAGAAAGCAGGAATGAGGGAGCAATGAGTGATAGAAGGCAGGAGGAGGCACCATCGAAGGCATCATTGCCATGAACAAAGGGGATGATTCTGTCCCTGAGAAGCACACTGAATGCCTCCCAAACTGACCACTAAAGGAAGATGCTGATGCATTTATTCACGGTTTCCTGGGACCGCTGGGGTAGACCTGCCCCACATCTCTGGGCTCTGTCAAGCAAGTTTTGAAGGCAGAATGTGGGAAGATGTGCTCATGTGAGGTGGGATGCTGGCAGTGTGGGTCTCGATATACACCCACTGACCCCTGAATCCATGGCTGCATCAGATATGGGCAAGGGAGGTGACACACCAATGAGAATGGTGTGCAATAGAATTTACCAGAATTCCTGTGCTTATATGGATGCAAAACTTTAACAATACTTGAACAATACTACAAATAGGGAGTGTGACTGTAACAGATCCTACTCAAAAGAAATTGGATAGAGGTCTTACCAATGTGACAATTCTAAAAGTTTACATGACTTTACGAATAATGAATTGTGGAGCTGCAAGAAACTGTTCTAAATTATCAGTTAAAAGCAAGGCATTTCACTTTTCTGTCCTTTCTTTAGACAATGATATCACCAAATCATTGTTCTGGGAAAAGACGATGAGATTGTGCAGCCAAAGAAAGTAAGAAAACATTTTAAAGAAAGAAAAATTGTCACATTTTTCAATCATCTGGATTTTAAACAAATTTGTAATTTGTTGTGATTTCTTTTCTCATTCTAAATAAACATTCAAGTCGGTACCTAATTTTGTGTTTATAGTCTTGTGCTCTGATGTGAGAGTCCTTGGCAGCCAGCCACAGCCTCCCTAGGGGCAGTACCCACTTGCTGGCCATCTTGAAGAAGCAGCAACAGAGCAAGGACAAGTCCTGGCACACCAAGACCCGGGGTAAGTTGCCGAGCACTGCTGGACTTCTCATTTGTTTTTAGAACAATTAGCTGTGAAAGGGCACACTCTCTTGTTTGGAATGGCATCCAAAACACTTTATTAAAGGTTACTTGGAAGGTCAATTGGAGGGAACTGATCCTTGAAACACACAGAATCATGCTGTCATTTAGATATACTCCAAAATCAGAGAAAATCACTTTTCAAAGTTGCTGCTGGAGGAACCAATGAGTCTGTTAAATGGCAGCCCTATAACCATTTGTTGAATGAATTTACCCAAGTTTTTGCCTCACTGAGCTTTCCAGGAATGCATATCCTGAAGGCACTCAGTGGCCCCCTTGATCTCCAAACACCTGTTCAATCTGAGGGTTGAATGGATTCTCCTTTCCCAGAACCTGGGGCCAATGAAGTTCCACTTTCTTCCACAAGCGATCTGCCAACAGCAGCAAAGCCACCTGCAAGAGAGAACCCAAAGGAGGAATAAAAGGAAAATTACAACAAAATAAAGAATTTAGCAGCAGGATTTATTGTATTCTTTGTATGGTGGGCAGACTCCAGAATGGTCCCCATGATGCCTACATTTGTGTCTTTGTATGATCCTCTTACCTTGATGTGGGTGGGACCTATCACTTGGTTCTAAACATGGGATATGGATGTCACTTCAGTGATTGTGTAACATTGTCTAAGATTCTGCTTTGCTAGCAGTCTTGCTTGGGAGACTCTCCTTGTGGGATTGATGAAGAAAGAAGGCTCGTCAGGAAGTCCACACGGCAAGGGGCTGACATCCAGCAAGAAGCTGGGTCCTCAGTCCTACATCCACAAGGAAATGAATGAATTCTGCCAACAACCCAAGTTATTCTGAAGTCAATTCTTCCTCAGGTGAGTCTCTGGATGAGGACGTGGCCCGGATGACACACCTGGATGTTAGCCTTGTGAGATCCTGAGCAGAGGAGCCAGTTAAACTGTGCCAGCACTCTGACCCACAGAAACTGTGAGTTCTGGATTATTTTGAGCTGCTACCTTTGAGGTGATTTTTTATTTAGTAACAGACAGCAGGTGCACATTTTCATTTATCTTTGGGCAGCTAATACCAACTGCAGGCCTCAGTCTTGGTTGGATCTTGGGATGGATCCTTCCTTCAAGGAACTCCAGTCTAGGCAGGGAACCAGACATGCAAAATGACACCACCAAACCCACAGGGGGCGCTGTGCGAGGCTGGAAGGGGAGGAGGTGCCAACTCTGCTGCGGGGGGCAGGGAAGGGGGGGCAGGTCCTCTCTGAGGAGGGTGATGGCGGAGCTGAATTTTCAAGGGAAGTTCACCAAGATGGATTATGTGGGAAACATTGCACCTGGTGGAGGACACAACGTGTGTAAAGACAGATGGTGTGGGAGAGAATGGCATGGTGGGCAACTCTGGGGGTCTGGGAGATGAGGCTGCACGGTCACTGGGTTGAAGCAGGCTGTGAGCACGAAGAGCGTGGCTGGGGTGCCAGGGTGAACAATGATTGGCTTAAAATGCACAACAGGCCAGTCTCTGGCTTTCCCGGCTTAATGCCCACTGTCAGGTTGCTTTGTTTTACAGCAGGTCTCCCTTCACTCGTGATGTTAGCAGGATCCATTCTTGGTTGTCCAATCCTCTGGCTTGTCATTAACATGCTTGCGATGAGGAGTCTTTCTCTGCAGATAATGCCTTATTTAGCAAATGGGGCCTGGCCAGGCATTGAGGCCCTAGGTGGCTACATCTCCAAAGGGTTTTTTAATACTGAAAGATAAATGTGATTGTTGAAGACCTTAGGGGGGGCATACATTATTCATGGAAGATGCTCAGGGATGTCCCCAACTTTACTCAGAAGCATGTGGACTTTGCCTCCAAAGGGCAGGTCCGGTTCACCATTCCTATAGGCAGGGCCTCCAGCTCCCCGTGTGATGTTTGGCAGCCCCCTTCTACTCTCTGGGCTGCAATTCTCTCACTTGCAAAATGAGCGGACTAGAGCAAATGGTCTAAAGACCTTTCTGGGTCTAAATGGTGTGTAAGGTTTTAGCAGTTGTTAGAAAAAACTAGAACTGGCTTAGTTGCTACATTAAATAGCCCCAGTATTTTAATACATTCCTGAGCCTTCTGAGGCACACCTGAAATTCTATCTATCCAGCAATGTAATCTTGATCATATCCATGTGGTGTCTAATAGAAACTCACCCTACCCACCCACCACATATACACATACCACATACACACCCCTAACACCACACACACCACATGACACCACACACACCATATCCACCCTCTTCCCCCACATCACAGACACACACACACACACACACACACCCCTCTACACTCATACCACCCCTCCCCCTAGGCTAACTGTCAAGCCAGCCGATTCCCAGCCAGCAGATTCCCGGGAAGGGGGTGATCATCTCTCACACGCTAAGCAGTGTCTTCGAAGCTCTTGTGGCTGTTTTTCCTGCTATTTCTCAACGAAGGAGGCTGCGGCCATGTCTGTGAAAGATCACTGCTTCTTCTTTTATGTTTCTTGCCTTTCTACTTGGTACACCTAAGCTGTCTTCTTAACAATTATGTGAAACCAAGGCATTTGTGGTTATTTCCCAATCTAAATTAATAGAGGAGGAGATGGGGTGAGGATACGAAAAGGAAAGTTGAAAGGAAGGAGATCAGCTTTCAGCATGTGGTAACTGTTTGGTTTGAAAGCAATTAGTTGGCTGTCACTCTAATGGAGATGAAAATATTTATGTATGTGCACTGCTAATATATTGGGTCTAAAGTGAGAGTGGCATGGCTATTATTAAACTAGAGACTTGTGATAAAATGACCCACTATAATCATTCACTCATGTGACAAACATTTACTGAGCACCTACCATGGGCTTCTCTTATAACCAACCTCCTATTATAACTCCCATGATGCACAGGGCAAGGCACAGTCACCCTCTACCCTCATTACTCCAACTTAGCCATTCCTTGAACATGAACCTTCTTCTGTGCTTCCCTAGTCATAGTTTAAAATAGTAAAGCAATACCTATTCACTGGAGAAAAATTTAAGAAGACAATTAGGCAGAAAGAGAAAACAATAAAAGTCATCTGTAATTATAATAGAGGTGGCCAATGTTAACAGTGGGTGTAGAGCCTTGCACGTGCACACACATACACACACAAATTGAATCCTTCTGTAAATATCATTTTATAATCTGCTCTTTCTGAGGTATAATTTACACACAGTAAAATTAACTTCCTGTGATAAACAGCTTCATGAATGTTGACAAATGCATACACTTGAATAATCGCCCCCACAATCTGTAATCTTTTATTTACTTTTCTTTGTATTACAAACATATTTCTGTGTCACTAAAGGTAGATCTACATCATTGTTTTTATTCAGTGCACAGTACTCCATCACATGGGTGCAAGATAATTTACTTCACCGGTGGAGACTTTTGTCACACATCTCCCTAACATTTGTCCTCAGGACAACGGACAGGGACAGCCTCCTCCTGCCAGCATACACAACCTCTGCAGCACGGAAGGGGTTCAGAGGCTGCCTTGCTCAGTAACCCTACCAAACACATGCATGGGATGAAATCTGGTCTAGCAGAAGGCTAGCTAATAGGAGGTTGTAGTTAAGTGGGATTTTCTGGTTAACGGAGGTAGGCCCTTCAGAGTCTCTTCCTTTGCAGTTGACTCAGCTGCCTGCATGCTCTTGCAAGGCCCCAGCTGCAGTGAGTCCAGATAGCTGCCGCGTGGGTGGTGCTGCTCTGGTCCACACACCTCTGCCAACTCCAGCAGGTGTGCCCCTTCCTCTGGCTAAGCCCACATCTGAGGAGCACCGGTGCTTTTTTTGCAGGCACACCTGCAGCCTCAGTGCTTTTGTGGGATATTGCCACGCATCTGTCCACCTGCTGCTGCTGCTGTTTAGGGGTCCTCATGCTACCAAATCCATGTGGTGGTCAGGGGTCCACCGCAAAGGCTCCTCTTTGAGGTTTTCATGAAAGGAGCAACAAAGCAGGGTGACTTAACGCCCCAATGTCCTATGTGAGTTTGGCAAAACAGGTCTTTCAGTTTTTATCTGTAGCCCAGAATCTCTCAGGATTGAGGTGTGAGTCCAGAGAGAGGAGGATGGGAGGAAACTGGTGTAGTTTCTTGATTGGATTCTTGCTATTAGCCACCATATGGCTTTTAGAATGTCTCTCCCTTCTGATGACAGTTTTTAAATTGAGCCACACTTCTTTGCTCAACCACATTTATACTTATGCTGAGTTCATCTCCAGGAGAGCCTCTGGTCCTCCAAGCAAACATAACTGTGTGGGGTCCACCCCACAAGTTCATGAGACACATCTGGACACAGCAGAAGCCCAGCAGTGGTCACTGCTGCATATAATCTAGGATTCTTTCACGTGCCTGTTTCATAAACTAATTTCATGTATTTTGCTACAGAAATAGAACTCTTTAGTGAGACAACTATAAAATCAAACCCTAAACAGTAACTACCTTTTTGCAATATTTAAAAGAAGAAATGCAATTCAAAGCAAGATTGCATAGGTTTTACCAAAAGCTTATCATCCCTGATCCCTTTTAAGTTGAACCCTGGCTAAATTTAACTCTGGGGTTTTATGAGACCAAAGTTAAAAATGCACTCTGAATTTATTTTTCCTGTAGGAAGAACATTTCTGGGCTATTTTGGTAAGATTGCTTTTTAAACGCCTGCACCACAGGGAAGGCATGGCTTTGCTTCTCGGGGCTCTTAATCTGCCCACAAACACAGTCTATTGGACCTGGTTACCTTTGGTCCCAATTAATTTTAAATTTGTAAACTGACAACATGACAATGATGTAAGATGGATTTAAATACTTACATGTAAGGAAAAAGGTAAAGTCCCGGCTCTAGCCCCTCTGTGCTGACTCAGTGTGTCATTCCAGAAGCACTGCTACTAGCTGGCTTCATGTAGAAAGCAAAGTGAAGAGATATGGTCCCTGGTGCATAGGCAGGGCCAGCCTAAAATGACTGGGTTTGAGGGTTCCCTGGCCCAGAAGGCCCTCCTCTCCACCCTACCCACTGCCAACATTGCTTCCTTCTTAGAGGAACTCCATAAGTCTGCTCAGGACTTTATATATATATATATATATATATATATATATATATATATATATATTAAAACCAAGTATATATATAATGCAAAACCAATCCTTTGATTATTTATCTTATGTCTGACTCTAGTATTGTACAAGGTCCAGGGCTCAAGAGAAGGTGGAGATGATGTCATGGAAACTTTATTGCTTGCAACGAGAAGTTTAGGAGGATGGTTTGAGTTGCTGTTGGCTTTATGAGAGCAGAGGGCTGTGCTGGGCAAAGCTGCTAAGGCAGGAGGGGTCAGGTATGTTTAGCTGAGTGGTCTCAGAGTAGTCAAGGAATCTGGACTTGATGTATGTCTGTGGCTCTTTCAGCATTTTTTATTTACTATTGTCTGGTTTTAGGCAGAGATCTCCTAAGTGTCTCTTCAGAGGCTTAACTTCGCAGATATTTAAAAAAGTGATTATTTGAACTGGTAGAATTGTTGCCGCTTCTACAGGCCACAGACCTGGGTCTTGGGTCTTTGCAATATCATTTCTTCTTTTATAAGTCAGGCTTCCTTTGCATTTTGTCAGCAGTTTGGCTGCCATTTTCCCCTCTTCACTACATCTGCTCTTGCTGGAGGCAATGGGCAATGGCCACAATTTGATCCCATGGCCCAATCCATCCTTGAGATTGCTTCCAGTTCTCAACTAGATGCTGGTGATTTCCAAACCTGTGTCCCCTAGCTGGGCCCCTGTCCTGAGATCAGAACCCATCAATTTGATCTAATGCTGATTTAGACAATTCCATCTGGATTTTGTGCAGGCACCCCAAATTCAGAATGCTCAAATCTGCCCCTTCTTCTTTGGGGTTCCTTGACTTGGCATTTTTCATTTCTGTTCATCCAAATGCCCAGTCCTGTGAGTCATCTCCTTCCTACCCACCAAACCCGATCAACCATCATGTCCAGCATTATAACCTTCTATGTTCCCCCTCATACTAAAGAAGTTATTTTTTAAATTTCTACATTTGGGGACTGAGATGAAAAGATAAAGCAGTTCTCAGTCTATATTGGGAGTTTTCCTTTGCCTGGTTATTTCCATTAAAATATAAGCAAAGATGGTGGATGTAATTTGGTTAAAAAATTATAATGTATCAATCATAACACAACTCATGTTTGTACTTAAACTTGTCTTCCTAAGAAAATTGGAGAAGTTGAGTCAATAGTGGTTAGACACTTCCGCTGCTTCTCTAGCAGAATTTTAGGAAGAATAGGCCAATAAGATAAAGCCTGTTCCCCCTTTGGTGGTTAAGGGACCAGGGCCAGCTGTTTTTGCTTGGATAGGAATTGGTGAGACGGCATTTGAACAAGTCCTGAGTCTACTCCTTTGGTTGGTATTCTGTCCATGCCATTAGCATGAGGTCCTTAGACCAACATTGCCCATCTTGCTCTTTTAAGATGGAAAAGATGTGGACTCCCATAGCTGACCATGTTTTGTGGACCATGTGCTTGTGTGTGTGTGTGTGTGTGTGTATGTGTGTGGCAATTTTAAGTGTTAGTTTTTAAACTATTAACATAAGGATCTAAAAGGATCCATTAACACTGCCTCTGCTGTAAGGTGCTTCATTGGGAGGGGAGTTTGCAGGTTCATCCAGAGGCTCCTCTTCAAGGCCTCAAGTCACAAGTCTATCCTGATGTGCTCGCATCTGCAGCTCCCACCCAGACCCTTTCCTGAGCTCTAAGCTTGCATATTATCTGCTAAAAGGACATCCTCATTTTGGATGTCCTGTAGGCTCCTTGAGTCCAACATGTGACAAACTCCTCAAACCACTCCATCTTGTGTGTTCTTTACCTCAGTGAGCAACAGAATCATCTATCCAATCTCTCAAGTCATAAAAAGTGTTACACTAAGCATCTCTTTCTCTTTCACCCTCACATCCAATAAACGACCATGTTCTGTGGACTCAACTGTGAATGAAACTCCAATACAAACCTTTCTCTTTCTGCCTATTCCTCCTGGGCCATCACCTCTCACACACAGAAGCTTCCTCCAGATGGTCTCCCTCCCTCTAGCAGGGCCCTACTGCACCATTCTCCAGGATGCTACCACAAGTCTGGTTATTTTTCTTTCTTGCCTAAAAACCTTCAGTGGCTCCCTCTTCCCCACAGGAAAAAGGTCAAATCCCATACAGGCGTTACGTAATCTGGTCTCTGAATACTTCTCTTGATTCCTCCCTCTCAATCCCCCTCCCATACTCTATGTTCTGGCCTCACTGCGGCACTTTTACTTCCTCCAACATGCCCCGTTTTTTTTTTTTTTTTTTTTTTTTTTTTCCATTCAGGTCTTGGCCAGTGCATTTCCTCTGCTCAGAACACTTTGTGCAGACCCTCCCTCTTCTTTGCACTTGACTAGCTCTTGGTCTTAGCTCTGAGTGGGCGCCTCTGAAAACTCTTCCAAACACCCCTCTCTCCCATCCCATCCCTCACAGTGCTCCCATTATACTGGGCTTGCACAAATGGAAGCATCAACCACTTTCTATTTAATTATCTGTTCACTTGTCATTCTTTCCCTCTATACTATAATCTCCTTAGATGGCAGGGGCAGTTTCTTGTTCACTCTTGAATTCTTACTGTGTTTGATATGGGGTGGGCACTCAATAAACATTTTTGGATGGCACGTTGCAGTCTGGACTCTTCAGTTCAATATACATGATGAATAGGCAGGTTTTCATCATGGCTACCCATTGGTGCCCACTTGCAATGTGGCTCCACCACGCCATCATCCACTACCAGCATGTGAACAAATCTCTCAGGAATAACATACAATTATGGCACATACCGATTTTCAGCTTTTTTATTTTTATTCATTTATATATTTATCTATCTCTTTATTTATTTATTTATTTATTTATTTTGAAGTAGGCTTCACGTCCGACGTGGGGCTGGAAGTCACAACCTTGAGATCAAGAGTTGCGTACTCTACTAACTGAGCCTACCAGGTGCCCCCCCGATTTTCAGCTTTTGACCCTGTTCTCAATAATTACTTATAGGCAAAACTGTTTGAGTGCAAGATAAAGCCTTAATTTGACACACTTTGAACCCTAATATTATTTTAAGTGTCAGGGACAGGATGGTCTTTTGATGGATCAGACAAATAGGTCCAGAAGGATAAAACAAAGCTATTTTTGACCCTCTGCTTTTTAGTCTGTTCCTAATTAACTCCTTCTATATTTCTTTATATCCTCAATTCTCTACAGAATCAGAAAGGTAAAATTCTGTGACTTGTGGGAATAACAAGAACCACTACCTAATTATTGCCACAAAGAAAGTCTCCATATTAAAAATTACTCTATAACGAAAGTCATCATTTCTGTGGGGAGAAGAAATCTAGTATTTAGCCAATTCCTAGGCAATAATTCTGTTGTATCAGTTCATCCAAATGAGACACAGGAAAATTAGATATTCTGAAGTGGATTACTTAGATTTATTTATTTATTTATTTATTTATTTTTGGTTGTTGAAAACAGGGAGATGGGTATTTAAATGCTTACTTTAAATTTTCCCAGCGTTTCTGGGACTCCACTGTATATTCATCTGTCAGTGGAGCAGCACTTTTTTGTTTTTCCCAATGAGGCAGTTCTTAGCCCTGTCCGTAGGTGCTCCCTGTAGCCTACAGTGTATTTCATTCAAACTCCTGAGGGGATGGTCAGGTCTCCCTGTGGCCCAACTGACCACCGAGACAGGGGCCATGAGGAGAGCACACCAGGATGCTTCTCTGGTTTAGACCCTTGTCACTGCCACACCGTACCCACCAAAGGCTAGGCCAGAAAGACTACAGTTGCGAAGGATTGCCAGCTTTCAAAATTTGAAAAGTGACAGAATTACCCCCATACTTATTCATTTGTTTTTTAAAGGAAGAAACATCATGAGCAAGTCTAGTATGTATAACAGATAAAAGTGGAGCTTCCCTTGTTGAAGTTCAGATAAAGGAGAGCATGAGGTAGGAAGGGACAGAGTCCCTCCAGCTCCCCTTGCTCTGGGAAGAGGCCAGAGTAGAACTACTTTCTAGAATTATACCTTGGAATCCTAGATAAGAAACAGCTCTTACTGCAGGATATTGCTAAGGACACTGTTCTCCTCTCATTCAGTGTCCTTTCTGGAAAGATCCACAGAAGAAATTTCTCATAGGTCTCTCTTCCAGGAATCCTTGTGATTGTTTTTGAGTATGTGACTTATTTATTTATTTATTTATTTACGTATGTATGTATGTATGTATGTATTTATCTATTTATTTATTTTAATGGGGGCCATGACTTATGCCTCTTTTTACATCAGTCCCTAGACCACACAGCTGATTTTGTAGGCTCTCACCAGCAGTTTCTCAGGACCACCCTGCACACATTTTATGAACTGTAGACATTAAGTGAGGAAGCCAGGTATCATTTCTATCTTATTGGCTTTTTACTCTGATTTTCACTTTATTTTACTGAATCTTCTGTTTTACACATGTGAATACATTACCTCAAATTCTTTCTGGAACAAAATGGGATAATGATAAACATAGATGCATAACTATATTTTAAATATAACCCAAGATATAGCCTTCAGCCACTGCTGTGTGATTGCACTTACCTCATTGGGGTGGAATCCATCGACTGGTTCAATGAGCTGCCAGGGCTCCCCGCCTCTCTTCTGCCACTCCTCTGTCACTGCAGGGCACACACACAACTAGAGGATTAACTGCATGCTTCTATGAGTGACCAAGTGACTGCCATCGATGTTAGAGAGCAAGGGCCAAGTGGAAAATGTCAGAGCTGCCCACCACCCCTGGGGCGATGCTTACTCAATTGTGGCTGCTCTGGGCTATTATCTCTGTCTGGAAGCTTTCTGAATGGAAATGATCTTCCCATTGTATGGTCTTCTTCTTTTTCCTAACTCAGGAAGAAAATGTGTGGGGGTATTAGGTGAAGATGGTTTGTGCAGTGAAGAGGGTGGTGAGAAAAGGTGAGCTCTGAAATATTCAACATCAATGTAAATTCACCTCATTTCTCAGTGGGTGAATATTGCAAGAAAAGGAGGGAAAATTAAACATTTTGTTAACATCTCTTTATGTAGGCTGCCATTTCCAGATACTGCCTGTGTATGTCAAGCAATCACCATTAAAAGTCATATAGTTTGCCAGAAATATAATTACATAAAATTATCTCAACATCACATTTAGAGTGAGTATGGCAACAGAGGAAATATTATGAGCCCCAAAGTGATGAAAAGCAATAAAACTGCCCTTCAACAGGAGTAAGAGACCAAGAATGTCAGTTGCTCCAAGGCAACAGCACCATTAACTCTACAGTGTAATACTACACAGCCAGGAAGAACTCCTCAAGGAAATCCCAAGTCCCTAGAGAGCCTCCAGAAATAAATATTTGAAATGTACTGCTCCCAGCATCACCAATACCTTCACTTCCTTGCTGTCCAGAGAGGGGAGCAAGACATAGATTTTTCCAGTTCTTCCCCCTCCACCTGACAAAGACTCAAGAGCAGGGATGTGCGCTCTCTTCGTTCCCCCATGCCCCTCATCTCATCCCAAGGGAAGGAATGAAAATTCTACTGGAAGCTTTGACTGGGCAAGTGAAGCTTGTTCCAGAGCTAAATCAGTACATTGCTGCTTTTGTAATTAGTCCTAATATCACAGTGTGCCACCCCTGCTTGCTATCCAATCCCTGTACTCTGAGGGGCTGCAAATACTACTGCTCTTCTCAGAGCTCAGGGAAAAATTCCTGCTGGTGGTTTGAATCCCTAGACACAGGATCACCTATTTCTGTTGTCTTCTTTCCTGGCAAAATGGCTGCCCTTGAGCCATTCCTTCATATTTTGCATCTGGATTTTATTGGGAGTCAGTGACAACATATTCCTTCCTTCCAGGAAACATGTTCCTGCTGCTGCACAAGTCCCCATCCCTCACCACTACGAGGGAGTCCAACTTTAGAAGAACTGGCTTAGCATACAGAATAATCCAGTAAGTGTTAAAATAAATGCCACAGGTTACCAAGGCTACGATCAGACTATTAAGAGTGAAAACCATTGTTTTCTCACATGATTATTGTGTCTGCAAGGGTTACCAGTCATTGCACATCTGCAGACATCAGTTTTATAACACTTAAAGGGAGAATTGATAACTCACAGGCAAGAGGCTAAGGTTTTACCTGTGTTGTGCCCAGTGTTAGACAGAGTGACCCTTTTAAATTTGTTTATCTCAGGGAGAAATTTTGCTTTCTTAGAATAAATGCAACACCAGACAGTGGTCTTATTTCTTCTCTGATTTTAGAGGTGGAGGTCCAAGCAGGGGCAGGATGGGAAGGTGGTCTGTTTTCCTCCTACATGGGACCATAATTAAAAATAGGTAAACAAATTGCTATTTGTTCAGAAGACCCGAATGAAGCTTCTTAAATGATCATGAATGATCTCTCAGGATTTGGTGCATAACGTATTTTCTGTATCTGCAAAGTCAAAGTAACTCTGCTAATGACCAGCTTTTCAAAGATGCAATAGAAATCAATGAGGAAGAGTCACAAAACACTTGATAGCATCTTGATGAACAGTAACACTAGTAGATATTTAAAACAAGAAATCTGAGCTCTGGTCAGTACCGTGAAGTCATTGGTTGTTTTACAAACATACACATGGGAAGAACTAAGAACCCAGTTTACTCCAATTGAGTTGTCTTGGAAACTGAGGGCAGGTGGTATATTTAAGCTGTCAGTGTAAAAATGGCCTTGTCGGCCAAGCAGCATTTTCCTTCCTCTGTTTGGGAGGTGTGGTACAGACAAAGAAAAAGGACATCACCTGCTCAAGTTGGCATTTCCTGAAGGAAGGAAAAATTGCTTCCTCTGTTTAGCTTATAACCAGAGAGGATGAGTCAGCAAGAGACAAAAAAGAGTCTTTGGAGATGAGCAATAGCCTTTCACGGTGGGACTGAGGCTGTCAGAGTGGAGAACAGATAGGTCTCATGCCTGCCCTCAAAAGACAGGGACCCTCAGTTGCAATTTGCTCTGCCACAGGGTGTGGACATGTAAATTTTGTAGGAAAAAATGACGATATTTGTGATGCAACAGTCAGCTCAAATACAGCACTGAAAGGAGCGGGGAGATTTTCTTGTGACCATTAAGACTGCCGGTTTATTTTGGGATGAGCACTGGGTGTTGTATGGAAACCAATTTGACAATAAACTTCATATATTGAAAAAAATAACTGAGAACAAACTGAGGGTTGATGGGGGGGTGGGAGGGAGGGGAGGGTGGGTGATGGGTATTGAGGAGGGCACCTTTTGGGATGAGCGCTGGGTGTTGTATGGAAACCAATTTGACAATAAACTTCATATATTGAAAAAAAAAAGACTGCCGGTTTAATATGTGGCTATGCAATTTTTGGGTCTGGTAACAGAAGACCGCAGTGCCAATGAGATACATTCTACCACAGCTTCCTCTAGGGAACTCAAAGTGATCCACAGGTCTGAGTGGTGATGGGAGGTGGGTTGGATGTTGGAAGAGAACCAACATTTAGTGTCCTTCTATAATAAGCCTTAGAAGAATGTACTAGGTGCTTGGCACACATTGATGGCAGTGGTGGCGGGAGACTAACAGAGTTCTCAGTACATAGCAGAGTTGTCTCTGTGTTCACATAGCAGCCCTCCTCCCCAGCTTAGTTCTTGCTACCTTACACAAAAGGTGACAAAGCAGACTGGTTATTTAATTTACTCAAGGTTGGTTACACAGTCATTCTGTGTCTGAGCTGGGCTAGGGGCACAGTTCTACCTGGGCTCTTTCTATCATAGCACGTTCCAGCTATAGGATTTCTGGGACGGTGAACTGCCCAGGTGTGGCGGTTACCACGGGGATGCAACTGGGAGTGGATGATCTCTCTGCTGTATCAGATGTTCACTGGGGGGCAGATCCCAGGCCACCATTTCCTCTGCCTGCACCATCCCTCCACTGTGACCACTAACTTCACACGGAGAAGCCAAAGAAGGCCCTCGACCAAAAACTGGGTCTTTAGATTTATTTTTCATAAGTGCCTCTCAGGAAATTCCTGAAACTGTTGATGAGAGTTGCCAAGCAAGGACAAATGCCAAGGAGGTTTCTCAGTAATAACCTACTGCCATTTTGGTTTAGAATGCTCAGTTCAGTTTAACTGAACGTTTTGCTTCTTTGATGCATTTATTGTTGCTGTGAGGACAAGAATGGGCTGATGAACCTCAACTTCAAGCCTGTTAGGTCACCAGTGGAAAGCTGGTAGTACTAAGTCAAGGGTAAAGCTCTTCTCTCTGTATCCTTCATGAAGATAAGGACTGTTTTGTTTTTCTGACAGCTGTATCCTTAGCACCTACACGGTACATAGTAGGACTTAGGAAAAATCGGATAACTAACTAAATCTTAATCTTGTAGTATTATAGAGCCCCATTTATTAAATTTTAACATGCATATGGTTCATCTGTGGATTATGTTAAAAGGCAAAATTCCAGGGAGGTAGGTCCTAATTAAAAGTGGGGCCTGGGAGCCCTGCATTTGTAACTAGAGCCCAGGTGGTGTGCATGCTGCTCATTCTGAACCCCACATTGAGTAGCAAGGGTGTGAGGGAATGGTGCTCTTTCCTGGGCACTATGTGTGTACCAGGCACAGCACTTAGGAGAATTACACATTTGTTTCATATAATCATCACAAAGATCTGTTATGAAGATATGGTACCCCCAGTTCCAGGTCTGGAAAGGAGAGTTTAGACATGTTCAGGGAACTGCCTACATTCCCAAAGACAATAAACGACAGAGCTAGAGATTACTTTGGAAAATGAAAAGTCCCATGTGAATGTTAGACATTATTATATTTTTAATAACTTTATCTATATTCAAGGTTGATGATCATCAAAGATCACTTGGTGGTGCGTTTGTTTACACCAGGAATTCATTAATGAGTCCTTAGCTCTGCATTTTAATGAGAGGTTATTTATCAAAATGTCTCTCCCCATGAGAGAATTATGTATCACCCGGGCAGGAAATCTAGTTAAGGGAGATCAGTCCTGTTGAAAAGATGTTCAGACTTGAAGTGTTAGAGTGTGCAATGCAGTACTTGTCAGCTAATGTAAAATTTGATAATTCATGATGGCCATCTGCTTCATCCCAGATGCTGGGGCTGGGGTTGTTGGTGGTGGGGAGATGGAGATGATAAACTCTGGATGAGACACCTTCCATCATTTGCATACGCTGTAAAGCTTTCCATTAGCATCATCTCAGCTGGCAGTCAATCAACAGGAGGTTTTTCTCTTGTATAACAAGTGCTTAGCAATGAAAACGAGGCTGAGAGGAATAAAGTCAATAAATAACCATTTTTCAGAGTCAAGATGTAAAGGATAAATCAGTAGCTCCGATAATCATGCCTATTTTTTGCATGGCCGTCCATCAGTGACCCCAGTGTCTGGACAGAATGCTAGGAAAGAAACAGTGATATTCTTTCCAGAAAGCTGGGATATGGATTGTCCACTTTACCACAAGCAAATCTGAGGTCCCTCCCTTAAAGACTCTCATAAGTTACATCATGTGTGGGGTCTGGGAGTCTGCACTGCTATTGAGTCTGTAGGTAATTTCATGTGCATCTGGGAGGCACCGCCTTATCCCTCTTTCCTGTCACACTCATCTTTAGGTAAGCAAGGCATTGGTAAACAGGCAAGAATGAGTTAGGTGATTCCACTGATCTGCTGGCTCCTGGCCCAAATTTGTTTCCCACTGGTCATTGGCTCTGTTGCTTCAGGAATTCTAAAACGATGCTGAAATGAATAGGTGATGATAAACTTCCACTCTCCCAGAGAGGGTCTCACACTTCACCTTTTTCTAATACTCGAGCTATTAGTATGTCAGAACATACAGGAGCCTCCCCACCCAACCCACTGCCTGTTGCCTTACAAACACTTTGCCCAATCAGGCTCTAAACTGTAGCTGCTACTTCTGACTTGTGCCAACACCTCCTTCCAGCAAAACTTACCTTCTTGGAAGTCAAAATCTGCATAGAAAAGATCGAAGTTCATAAATTTCTGGCTGGTTGCAATATTTTTCAGTGTATTGGAGAGTTGTTTTGCTCTCTGAATACAAAGGAAACAGGGAGAATTCTGTAAAGCCTACACTTCAGTGAGACAATTCAGGCAGAACAAAGAAATTGATAATCATCACCCTCACTCCAAGCCCTCAGCAGTGGGTTGCTCTGCACATTACAGTCTAGTCATGTACAAGTGGCTAACGAAGACACAAAACTGTTAAGATTCATTAGGAATAAATCAGTGAAAATTAAAGTAATAAGATACCACTTCTTTCCCACGGGATTGGCAAAGAAAAGATGAATAATCATGATAATACGTAATATTGCCACGGGAGAGGTGACTGAGAATGTCAATTCGTTTAAACTTTCCAGAGAGCAATTTGGAAATAGGGATCAAACCCTTAAACCTGGCATACACTTTGACCCAATAATTTTTCTAAGAATTTGTCTGAAGGAAATAGGGTATAGAAAAAAATATATACACACACAGGTTCATCACAATGCTATTTTTCATATTGAAGAATTGGAAACAACCTATATGTCCAACACTAAGGTGAGAAATAAATCATGGTATATTCATATATTGTATACTTTAAAATGATTATAAAATTATGATGTGGAGAATAACTTATGAATGTTAGAAGGCACAAAACAATATGTGTATTCTGATACTATGTAGGCAAAACCCCCAAAATATCTATGAAGGTAATATTGGAAAAACATACATACATATTGACTTTGGGTGGTGGGATTTGGGGTCATTTGTGTTGATATTCTTTGTGCTTTTTTACATTCTCCAAGTTTTTTTTAATTGAAATATACTTCTTTTGCAAAAAAAATCAGTAAATCTCTTACAAAGAGATTATTCACCATCAGTGAAAGAAGTGTATGAACCATGGATTCCATCAGAGAAGAGAGGAAGGCTATCAAGTACCTGGTCCTCATGTACCTTGGGAGAACACCAGTCATACATGGGCCTATCCTTGCTCACTTCTATTTCTACAAATACACCTAAGACCAGCTTCAAAAGGGGTGTATGTGTGTACATGCACGCACAAGAGAGGCAGGCACACACAGAGACAGTGACCGAGAGACACAGCAAGAGCCGAAGACCCAGAGCGAGGCAGAAAGAGAGAGACAGGGCACCCCACATTCTCTTGACTTCTCAAGAACCCTAGAAGTTGACATTTTTATTCATCAGCTTGGAGGCCATTGCCCTGCCCAAATCCTATTCCCAGCAGAAATGCTGCAGTAAACACCAGGAAGGAATAATCAAAGATGGCATCAAAAGACCTACTACAGTCCTACCTCTGAAGTGAGATTCCGGAGTGTCTTGTTGGAGGACATCCAGCTGTGGCAGGGGCTGACCTGAGAGTAAGAAAACACCACTTTGATGACAGAGGAACAAGGCCTGTAACAGGGAATGTGGCCTTGGAACAGGTCAGTGTGGGCTCACCTGGAGACAGTTCAGGAAAGAGTAGAAATGTGCATAGGTCACATCCTTATTCAGCTGACCTGGAAGACAGAGAGGTCTGGTGTGTTGTACATATTCAAATCTAGCAGCCAATGAAACACACTTGTGGGTGACCATGTCTCTCCTGCAGAAGGGGAGCACTGCCAGGGACCTCCCCCGATTTTTCATTCAGCATTGCTCTTGAAGAACACCTGTGCATTCTTTCTTTCTGAGCGCCCTACAAATTCAGACTGAGCTGGGGAGTGGCCCTAGGGACTTTACTCCCATCTCTATCTTCTGGAGTGACTAGGGCAGGCCCTGAAAGGCCTGACCTTATTTGGAACCTAGGTAGAAGGATACAAAGGTACCATACAGACTGAAACGCCACTGACAAAGGACTTGTGGAGTGGTGGCTTTCTCCTGGCAATGATATGAGATGCTAAGTTCCCCTGGGGCACAGGGGGCATTCAAGATGGTAATTGATCAAACCCTTCTTTTCAACTTTATGTAACCCAATTATCTGCCCAATTATCCCATGCTAAGGACCTGCCAGGACATTCTGTGTGTCTTAAGTTCTGACCATGCACTGTCCTGCAGTTTATTAGACTGAAAGCCTACAAAAGAGCTTGGGTGGCCATTGGATGGGAAAGGACAGTACATCATATCCCTTCACAGCCCAGTGCATACCTTATTTGAGCCCTAATTAGTAGATATACCCTACATTTATTTTTTGGTGCAGGTTAAAGAGGTACATAAGAATAAAAATGGGGGTGCCTGGCTAAGTCAGTGAGAAGAGCATGCAGTTCTTGACCTCAGGGTTGTGAGTTTGAACCCCACATTGGGTGTAGACATTACTAAAAGAAATAAAATAAAACTTAAAAAAAAAGAATGAAAGTGTTAAGTGCTATATGTGAGTTCATCCAGAGTCTTTTCAAACATCAATTACAGGCCCAGAATCTGTGGGGGTTATTTCTTCTCTCTCCCCACACACCACCCCTCTCTCCCCACCCCCACCTCCCAGCCTATCCACCCACAGAGGCAATTTGACTTTCATGCTGGGGCTGAGACACGAAACCCAGGCCCTCCCAGATCTCAGGGCTGAATAACTGATGTCTCATCCATTAACACTTCTCTCCCGCTTGAAAAAATAAAGGAAAATAATAGGACCTATCTCGGAGTGAAGAGAAAGATTGAAGGTGACGGAACACAGTCTTATTTTTCACTTATACCTCAGATCGGTTAGACTGAAAGATAGATTCAATTTTCTTGTCATAGAGGAAAAATATATTCTCTCTGTGTGGGTGAGTGAATCCAAGACTGGAAAACCACAGGCTTATTACCACCATTAAAGTCACAATGACACGCCAGGCCTCCTCTCTTCTCCAAAGGTGTCTGCATCTTCATATTTTAGATAAATCCCAAGCCACTGGCTTCTGTCTTTGCTTTCATTTTCTGCTCAACATGGAGCCCTGAGCTCCTGTCTTTCTCCAAGATCCTGCTTTCTACCACTGAGGCTTCTTTTCCTCTATTGTGTGTGTGTGTGTGTGTGTGTGTGTGTTGTAATTTGTCTTTGTGGGGGCACCTGGGTGGCTCAGTTGGTTAAGCTTCCGGCTCTTGATTCTGGCTCAGGTCATGATCTCAGGGTTTATGAGGTTGAGCCCTCTGTCACTGCAGAGCCTGCTGGAGATTCTCTCCCTCCCCTCCCCCACACTCTCACACACTCTCATTCTCACAATAAATAAACTTAAAAGAAAAAAAGTGTCATTTGCCTTTCTGTATGTGTTCCCATCTGTCTTAGCCTAGACAGCTGCAGCGACTGACACCCCCAATCTCCACTCCCCATTCTCTATCCTCTGTGTCCCAGTGACTTGGCTCTTGACCCCTGCTGGTACTACCTCTGAGTAGTAGTACTACCTCTGCAGTCTTCCCTCTGCCATCTTGTTTTTTGTTATTGTTGTTGTTGGGCTGGGGCTTTGTAATAAACCTTAGGTAGCTTAGCTGGGGCCCTGTCAACCTGCTTGGCCCTGATGAGTCCCCTCTCCCTGAGAAGTGGCCTCTCTCTCTTGCCCTTGTCCAATGGCTGAAGCCTTTTTAACCTGGGGGTGATGGCACCTAAGGCCTGACTATAAGTAAAGCTCTTGCACCTTCCCCTTTCCCACCTGGATTACTCTGCTATCCAGAGGGTCCAGAGATTGTCCTTCTCCTGGATATTGGGAACTCATCTGCTGACTCTCCTCGAGGGGTTAAGTCTTGACATAGCCTTGTTCCATCCTGGCTTACTCTTCCCTCCCTGCTGTCCTACTGCTGAGGTCCCAGCACACCTGAGCATGAGACCACAAGGTGTGTCTTTCTAGGTCTTCTCCCAATCCCTGTCCTTCCCCCCCCCCCATTTTCTTGCTTTTCTGGCACTAATTTTAATTAGACAAGTCAATATAGGAAAAATCCTTAGGTGAGTAGGTGGGTCTGTTGAATAGGATAAAGGCATTCTAGCTGTACTTGGGAGGTAACTGGGAAAGATGTAATGAGTTGGTTTCCCTTCTCTCTGGGATTTCTGCTGTGGAAGGTAGGGTGACTCTGGGCTGGCCATGTGGAAGGTCAGTTGGGAGTGCTTGTGATAGGCTTATGGTTTAAAGAAAGGGAAGCGGGGAAGTAGTTCTTTTCTCCACTTATTGGTGCTGTCCGTTCACTCTTTTTAGGTATTAGTTTTTATCTCTGTAATTTTAATGGTATTTTTGTAGATTGAGGAGCCTGGTATAAAGAGTGATCCTACCTACGTGTCATACCTATAAAGAGGCAGTGTCTGCAACATCCTGTTTAGAAAGTGAATCTGGTGAAGAAAGCTGGTCAAGAATGCCAGGACAGGGGCAAGAGGACTAGAATTATCAGGGCTGAGGAACTACCAGTGTGTGTGTGTGTGTGTGTGTGTGTGTGTGTGTAAGGGGTGGGGAGCCTGTGGACTGGCATCCAAAGATTAAAGGGCATGTTTTACCCCTACTGCCTAGAGTAGCAGCTTGTGTCTCAGTCATTTGTCAGTTCTTTAGGGCAGAGTCTTTGGCATTTACTCAATGCTGGGACCATAATTGAAATTTTAGGCACCATACCAACAAAGATCAGCTACACCTCCATGAAGTACCATCTGAATATATAAAACCTTAGTAAAACCACATGAAATCAGACAGGGAGTAAGCCAGTAATAAAACAAGAGGCATACTACAAGGTATTTTAGAATATATTAGGTTTCAAGTTTAAGAATAATTGGGACAAAATTAAGCTGTTGTTGATGTTTTGTGGCAGAGGTCTTTCAAGGAAGGCCTACTTGCAGGCTTATTTGTAGCCAGAAATCCTGAACTTTTTGATTATATAGTCTAATCCTTCAGGTAGCTCCCAGCCTATGACTTGTACCAGTGTCATTGACACAAGGTGATTTCACTGTCAGGATCTATATTGTATTTTCCCCAATGGAGTTTTCTTTTCTCTCTCTTTTGAGGACAAGGGCTCCATTTTAGTATCGTCTTTACCTCCAAAGCGCATAATAAGTATCTCCGACATATTTATGGAAAGATTGCCTTTCTCATAGACTGTGCCCGAGAGGACTTATCCCTGGTCAAACTTGAAAAGATCTATGTAAGTAGAATCCTAATGTGTGAGATTTACTTTCTGGTGATTCTTCAAAAAGCCTATGCATCTTGCTAGGAATTTTAATTGCTGGTAAGGATTGTGGGGCTGTCACAGACGTTGGCATTGAGGCATTGACTGGGTAGTGACTCAAATAGGGCTAAAAGATGCTAAGAGGGATTTATTACCCCCTTCTCCTTGGCAGGAGTGAGCTAGGAATCTATTCTTGCCCTAGGCCTCCATTACCTGCTGATCTGATGTTGTAGCATTGAAACTTTTCCTAGGTGAATGGTCAGGCTGAGTTCCTACCTGTCCTACTGAGGCAGCAGAGAATGTATCACTGACCCAGGGGTTCTCCTTGACCCCTTCTGCTTCCTGACAGCAGGCAGCCAGATGTAGGGTTTGAAATCATGAACTGTGAGATCACGACCTGAGCCGAAGTCAGAGACTTATCCGACTGAGCCACCTGTGCACCCCCTGACCTCTTTCTTGATCCTTAATGGGTGGCTACAGTCAAGTCTAGAGAGTATCCTCATCGTGTTTCTAGGCTCAAAGACAGAAGTAAATGGAACACCCTGTTTATTTGCCTACACAATCCTTAGCACTGTGCCCTGGGAATCAGACTTGGCATTTGACTATTGACTAAGATGAGACCGACTAAGATGAAACCTAGGCAGAGCAGCCAAACCCTGAGGCTGGCCCAGAATTAACCTGCTTTATTGCTGGCACATGTCTGGTGGGAGTAAAGGTCCAAAGATTAGATTTGAAGCCAGGGCAGAACTGGGACATAGGGTGATAGTCCTCCCCTCAAGCCTCTCATCTTATGTGAGTTATGTGCCAGCTCAAGGAGAAATGGGGAAGCTGGGTAAATCCCACCTACTTTCCTGGGCTGTCTAGGAAGGACACTGATGCTTCGTTGAGGAATTTATAATTTATTTCCCATGGCAACCAGGCAGCAGGGATAATTTAAGATATGAATAATAACTTAAAAACATTAAACAAATTTTAGAGGGTTTCAACTTTCTTCCTAATTGGATTTTTTCCCCCAAAACCAGGGTTGTTTATATATAACAAATTTGTTCTACCTTTTCCTTCTTCCTCTTTTGTACTGTGAAATGCTAGTGCCTGATTAGTGGCTGGAGAAAGGCCATTTGAGAACAGGGCAAAACCTAAATAAAACAGGGTTTTTCAACCTTGGCACTATTGACATTTTTAGTTGTGGGTGGTTTTCCTGTGCATTGTAGCATGTTTGGGAACATCCCTGGATTCTACTCTTTAGATGTTAGTAGCACACCCTCTCCAGTTGTGATAATGAGTAGGATGGGTAGGTTGTCCCTGGATGAGAACCACTGGCCTAGGGAATCCACCAAAGTGATTGATGAGTCCCCCAAGTCACCTTCTTTCCTTCCCTTGTTCCCTTCCAAATTGCATGGTGTCATTATTGCATACTGTGGTTGAGTGAAGTGAATTATGCATCATATATGAGACAATTTACGGAGTTGTCTAACCGGAGTTCATGGAAAGAAAATGGAATTTGAAGTCAGAAAACCCAAAGTCAAGTCACCGTTGATGTGATAGAGTAAATTGGAAGCACATCTCCCCTGCCTTCAACTCCTCTTCCCCAGGCATTTCTTAGTATGGGAGAAATCTAGGAATCTGAAAACATCTGTTAGGGGAACTGAAATTTTCAACCCCAATGACTCAAAGAGACATTCTAGGCCCAAATAGTTGTCCTTTGCATGTTCAAGGCAGCCCAGAATGGAGTTAAGCTCTCTGTGTAAACATGTTACTATCTCTAAGGGTCAGCGTGAAAGCTGTGGGAACAGAAGGAATATGTTTTCCTCGTTGGAGGCTGGACAGTGTTTTTCTTGGATGAAAATGACATTTGGGGCACACTTGATAATTGAAGAGCAAAATGACTTCAGTCTTATTGGTGGGAATTCTAGAAAATGGGTATTTATTGTCCGCCTGGTGATGTGACCAGACTCCCTTGACAAGTGGTTAGAGGGAAACTGCTCATTTTGTGTGTGAGGAGGGGTGGAACTTTCTGAGGGACGTGGTGGTAAGGGGTTGGCTTAAGCAAGGACTACAGGAGGAGGAGGAGGAGGAGGAGGAGAAGATACTGGAAAGATACAGAGAAGTTATTAATACAAGGGAAAGCTCTCCACCTCCACCCTCTAAGGTGGGCACTGAGGAAGGAATTTCAGGTTTTTCCCTTTAAATTGCTCATCTGACTCACTAGAAACTGCTTGGACCTCCAGAACACTTTAGTAGGAGTTGGTCTAAAGAGGAGGCTATGGCAATATCAGGGAAGGGGCAGACCTTTTAACGAGAGATTGGCACAGGCGTTGTTGACGTGGGGCTGAGGGGAGGGTACATAGGCCCCTTGTTGTAGGTGCCTGTCAGAGAGGACTGAGGCCAGCACTTCCCATCCCCCTTCCCTGCTTAATTTTCTCTAATAACACTTATCATCCTCTGACACGCTCCCACGGGAATATAAGCCTATTGGTTTTGATTACTATGTTCACTGTTAGTTATGCAGTGCCCAGAACAGTGCCTGGCACATAGTAAATATTTCTTGAAAGGACTTTCTCCCCCCAAACACCGAGAGAGCCCTGCTACACCCACGTTACATATACAATAAGCTATACAACATTTGGCAAGGTGCCTGCCTCTCTGAGCCTTAGGTTTTTCATCTATAAAATGGAATTAATGAAAACATCTTACAGGATTGTTTTAAGGATCAGCATGTCAGCCCTTCCTGATGTGAATTACTACTACTTTTACACTGTTTATAAAGCGTATGGATGCTAGAGATGCTATTGGAAGTTTCTGGAGATCTTTAAAGCGTTTTAGAGCCAAGGATTCCGAGTGAGTGTGGGAGCAGGAAGCAAGGCCGCTGGAAGATGTGGTGTGTAGAATTTTAACTGTCCACCAGAGTCCACAGAATTTGTTAGAATTCTGGCCACCAGGGGGCACTCACCATTGAGATTTGGAGAAATCCTTCTCTTCCACAAGAGCTTTATCTGCTTATTCTAGATTTCACTTTTTGTTAAAGGAGTTTCTTGATTTAAACTCTTATCTTTCAATTTGTCCTAATTCTACATTAAAGATTTCTGCCCTTTCTGACTTTGGATCCGGTTCTGCTCACCTTTAGATACTGACCTTTATATCCACACCTCAGGGCTCTTGCCCTTACCTGTTCTGACCTGTGCACTGTGGTGGCATTGTAGGTGTATTCCTATATGGTTCGGACCAGATATATTTGAACTATGTATAGCTAACATTGTTAGTTAGTAAACTATATATAACTAACATTGTTAGTTAGTACAATTAGTAAAAGTATCTTCAAACTAATACCGAGAGGATAATATCTGTTGTGCAAATTATCCCAGAGAAACGTTCCATTTGGTAAGCCGTATAAAATAACATGGCTGCCATTTGGCAGGTGGGAATTTAGATACTTCAGAGTCTTCATGACACTGGAGTATAATTTCTTAGGAGTAGTCATTTCTGGGACTGGGTCAGCTTTCCTGTTGGTGAAAGAAACAGAAAATATCTTAGTAGATAAGGATAAATGTGTACACATACATGATCCCCCCTGGCCTCCTCCCCATGCTCCATACATACAATGTAGTAGCTATTGGTGCTATTTGCAAAATACTTTGGGCTTCCTGACTCTCTTGTGGTTGGGTGGGCCATGTGACTGGTTTAGCCTATCAGACTGTGAGCAGAAGTGTCATACGTCACAGTTGGTGATATGAGAGCCTCTAAAATGCTCTTTGCCATGAGTCTGCACTATGTTCCATATAGCAGCTGCTTCACTAATCTGAGTCCTAGAATAGAGCCCCATGGTGATCCCTGGTGGACAGTGGAGTGTGAGTAAATGTTTTTTGCTTTACGCGACTAGGATTTGAGGCTGTTTGTTCCTGCAGCATGAGCTTACCTATCCTGACTGATATACACAGTTAATGGAATCATAGGAGTCTGGTATTATTATTTGTTTGACCCTTTGAATTCTGTAACTTTGTCTTTAAACTCTTCACATATATCACAGTTAGGAAAATACAACCTCTCTGAGAAACAAAATGACATTATGTATCCACACAACATCCTTCCTTTCTACATTGAATGTGAACATACACACATTTAGGAATATATCACGTTTGAATTAAGGTACTAACTTGCATTATCCTGGGAGTAGATTATAGAATTCTCTAAGATTTTCATCTACTCTTTAGGGTTAAAACTGCCTTTTGTTAACCTAAATGGAATAATAAGTTGTTTTCTATTTTGAGCCCTTAAAATTCCAAAGTTACATAATGATCTTATAGTGGTTTGAGTGGTGTCCCTCAGAATGTGATCTTATTTGGAAATAAGGTTTTTGCAGATATTAAGATGATGTCAAATTGCGTTAGAATGGGCCCTCAATCCAAAGACAAGTGTCTTTATAAGAAGAGAAGGTGTTACACAGACACACAGGGAAGAAGGCCATGTGAAGCTGGAAGCAGAGACTGGAATTATGTTGCCACAAAACACAAGGAAGGATTTTCCCTTAGACCCTTCAGAAAGAGCATGACCCTCCTGAGACCTTGATTTTGGACTTCTAGTCCCTAGAACTGTGAGAGTTGTTTGAAGTCACCCAGTTTGTGGTATTTTGTTATGGCATCCCTTGGGAACTTAACACAGATTCCAAACCAGGCAAAGGAAGTCTATTACTCACAGGCTGGACTCAAGGCATGAGTGACATGGAAGGAAGGGACTGAAAGAAGCCCCGGGTAGATCCACTTTAAAAACTTTTTTTTCTTTTTTAAGGTTTTAAGTAATCTCTCCACCCAAAGTGGGGCTTGTACTTACAACCTCCTGAGATCAAGAATCACAAGTCCTACCTACAGGGCCAGCCTGGCATCCTTCCACTGTTATCAGTTTTAAGGGAGCTTCTAAATGACATTGGAAATGGGGGCGCCTGGGTGGCGCAGTCGGTTAAACGTCCGACTTCAGCCAGGTCACGATCTCGCGGTCCGGGAGTTCGAGCCCCGCGTCAGGCTCTGGGCTGATGGCTCGGAGCCTGGAGCCTGTTTCCGATTCTGTGTCTCCCTCTCTCTCTGCCCCTCCCCCGTTCATGCTCTGTCTCTCTCTGTCCCAAAAATAAATAAACGTTGAAAAAAAAAAATTTAAATGACATTGGAAATGTACCAACATTTGAAGTTGGCTTAACTTTTGACCTTGAAATTTATAGTAACATTTCCACAAATGTGCAAAGATGTACATATAAGTATTGCAACATTGTGTGAAATAGTGTAAAGTTAGAAAATGCTAAAAAGCCTGGCTACATAAATTATAGTACACTCATGAAGTAGAATGGGATACAGCCAGTAAAAATAATGAAGTAACTAGATACAGGTGATGGTTATACAACACTTTGAATTACTAAATGCCACGGAATTGTTCACTTTAATTTAATTTTTTTTAAATTTGCATCCAAATTAGCATATAGTGCAACAATGATTTCAGGAGTAGATTACTTAATGCCCCTTACCAATTTAGCCCATCCCCCCTCCCACAACCCCCAGAATTGTTCACTTTAAAAAGGTTAATTTTATATTATGTAAATTTCACCTCAATAAAATAATTTTTTTTTAAATAATGAAGTAATCTGTAGGTGTTAGCATGGAAAAGTATTGTTGATTGAAAAGAACAAATTATAGAGTAGTAAGCATAATATTATTTCATTTCAATGAGCATTAATCAGTCTGTAAATTAGAATTTGCATAGACAAAATCTGGATGCAAATACGTTAAACTGTTTCCATTGGTTAGCTTGGAGCAAGGTGGTGGGGGTGGTTGGTAGGCAGTGATGTTGGGGAAACTCACTTCCTATGCCCTGTATTATTTGAACTTTTCATAACAGATGTTATTTTGTAATCAGAAAAATAACAACAATAAAACAGATTCTCATATTATTTTTATTCTTTCTAAAGTAAGGGGGGGGAACTGGACTCTACCTAAATTTTAATGGGAGGAGCAGAAAGCATTGTAATTTTACGTCATTCCCTCCCCCCCCCCTCCCCGCCCACCTAGTTCACTTAGTCAGATAAAATCACTTTCTAAATTGCTGCTATCCAGAAGGGACAGGTTGATCCTGGATGCGAGGTTCACTTTGGCTAATTTGTGACAAGCAATATATACCCATACAGAGGAAAAGGCAGAGAAAGTCTGATTTAGAAGTTGTGGGTAGGGTGTTAGTTGTGGATTATATACATGCTTCTACACTACATAACAGGTGTCTTAGACCCCCCCCCTCCCTCGCCAAATAAAAGAAAAAGAAAAGAAAAGAAAGAAGAAAGAAGGAAAGAAAACGTTGTCCTATTTTACCCTGGCATATAGAACAGACTGCTAAATTCATGTTTTTTTACCTTGGGAAAAAATATACTACTTTATGAGTAAAAATCTTCCTAATTTGCATATAAAGCTCTCATAAGGATTTGACAATAGGTTGCCTACCTACCAAGTGCAGAAGGCTGGGTAGGGGTTTTGGCTTGACTTGCATATGTGTAGAAGTGCTAGAAGGATCTCAGTTTGTGAAGGGGATTTAGGCTGCCTCGTGGGTTTGCTCAATGCAGGAGGACCCACCCAGAGTAACTGGTTTTATTTCACTGTGTGTGTTGAATGTGACAGTGAGGATGAAAGGGAAGCAAGCTGGGTGTCTATACCCTATGTTCAATCACCAGTAAGGGTACCACATACTGCTTATTAACTTTTGCCTTGGTACCTCAGTTTTGTTTTTTTGTTTTTTTGTTTTTTTCCTGCTGATACACTAGCACTTTGGCACGAAGCAATTATGCTGAGCTATGGCTCTCCACTCACATAAAGCCAAGATGAGTTAAGATGGAGAAAAGTCTCCCAAACTCCCTATTTAATGATTATTTTTTGGCTAGAGACACAGCCCTGATGATAGCAAAGAATCTGAGCTAATTTGTGCTCTTGCACCAGCACCCCATAACTGAACCAAGCATTACCCAAATGACTAATTACTCAGTGAAATCAAAATGGAAGCCTTGGTGTTGCTGATGGAACATTCTCCAGTCATCTTTGCTCCATCATGTACAGCACATTGATATGTGCATTGTCAATCAAACCCTTCAATGTGCATAGCAAAATTACCTGATTTTTAAAAAATTTTTCTTAATGTTTATTTATTTTTGAGAGGGGGGAGGGGGAGGGGCAGAGAGAGAGGGAGACAGAATCTGAAGCAGGCTCTAGGTTCTGAGCTGTCAGCACAGAGCCTGACGCAGGGCTCAAACCCACAAACTGTGAGATCATGACCTGTGCAGAAATCAGATGCTTAACAGACTGAGCCACCCAGGTGCCCCCAAATTAACTGATTCTTAAAAAAAATTTTTTTAAGTAAGCTCTAGGCCCAATGTGGGGCTTGAACTCATGACCCTAAAATCAAGAGTCACATATTCTACCCACTAAGCCAGATAGGGACCCCAAAATTAATGGATTCTCAGTTCAGGCAAGGGCACATGGGTCTAAGTGATAGGTGGTGGGTCACTTCTTCTGGATGCCATAGAAGGTGCCTTCTGACTCTGTCCCTGAAAAATCCTCAATGTCATTTTGGTCTGGGTACTGTTTCTCCTCTGGTGGTTTTTGAGGAGAATTAGCATTAGCGTTTTGGAGACCACAGTTCCAGTGGTTTGGGAAACATCTCTTAGGCCTTCTCTGATGTCCACCAAAGGTTGAATGGGCTGAACTGCAAGCGTCTAACCCTCTTCAACCCATGTTTTCTGGAGCCTGTGTGGGGTCCACTCTGCCAGCCTGGATTTGCCTGCACACCCCAGCGCCCTGCACCCCTTCTCACTCACGGATGAGCTCCTGCCAGTCACCCAGACGGAGAGGTGAGGGGTTAGGGGAGCTGAGCTCACAGAGGGAAAGCCTGGGACATGTGAGGCTTCCACCGGGGAAAATGATGAGAGAGCAGCCGGCGCCCTCGGCTGTGCTTTCAAAGGTCAGGAACACACGGCAGGGGAAAGACAAAGAGTCTCACCTCCTGGGTGGCTCAGAGCCTGTCCTTGTCCTAATGAATTGTGTCTGATCACGAAAATAAGCCCCGTGACTTGGGTGCAGGGCCGGCTGTGATCTTTTCATTACCCTGGCAGCTATTCCAGCCAGATTTCATCTGGCTGATGCCAGAGAGATGTGCCCCCTCCTAAGGATGAAGGCAAACAGCCTCTGTGGAAAATAGTTCCCAGAACCTGAGCGAAAGCCCAGAGGCTTGTCATGACTGAGTGCTCGGACCTCATGCACAGCTAGCATTTGAGCTTCTAAGCGGCCAGGCAATATAGTCAGCCCTTTCTGCAGGCCAGCCAGTTGTAATCACATCTCTGGCCTCGCACTCACCCCCCCCTCTAAGAGGCGTCTTGCCACAGACTGGGAAGGAGATGGGAACGCACTGGGCCCGCACTACCTCATGCCTAGAGATCCTGGGTCCCTGGAAGTGGGTGTGCCTTGGAGCATGCTGGCTGCTTGGGAACCTCCTTAGCCTTCCCATGGCCACCCATGCCTCAACTGAGGAGGCCGGGAGATAGAAATGCTCTGAGCATTTCTTTCCCTGCCGGTTTTCCTACCATTTGACTAGATAGAATGGATTGTTTCCCTCTCCTTGGGGAGCACGTTGGTACCTACCAGCACATTGACTGGTTTCTTCTTAATGCAGTGCTGATCATCTGCCCTAGGTGACATCAGACACACTGACATTGCAGGAAAAAAAAAAATGCTTGGGGGCAGGGGAGGCAGACAACCTGTCATAGGGGGGCCCTGGTTCTTTCCATTAGGTGAAAAACGTACAATTAATTATTTCTAGGTCCACTATAAAGAAAAATGGACCATGTCAATCGATGTGGATAGTACTGGATGTTTTCAAAATTCTATCACGTTGCTGACAATTGCAATGTTCTTGTCAGGGATGTCATGTTGGGATGGGGGCGGAGGAAGGGTTTATGATGTGAGGCCCTTAAGGACATTCCCATTTCCCATGCTGCCCCTGCAAGGTTCTGCTGCTGTAGCTCACTCAAACCTTCCCTATTTCCAGGAATTTTTCTCCTTCTGTATCATTGACCTTCCATAGCTTTTAAGGGCAGTGACAGGAAAGGCCAGGGGAAGCTGGGTTAGCTTTGGCCAAATTGACTACAATCACAATGAGAAAGTTGGATGTGTCTATGTTACCTTTCTTCTTAAATTCCAGATACTAAAAGCTGTCTTCCAATCCTGGCCTTCATTCATTTAGCAAGTATTCATTGAGTAACTGCATGAGTTGAGTGAATTGAGAAAGAAGCACATAGCTACATTATTTCAGTACATGCTAGCTAGCATCCTCATGTAAACAAAAAAAAAAAAAAAAAAAAAAGAAAAGAGAAAAGTCAAGCAAATATCCCCAAACTTGTTCCAGGATGGACTTATTATGCAACTCATTGCTAGCTTGAGCTTTTTATGAAATTGCTTTGCTCATTTTGGGTTGTCTACTCCACCTTGACGTTCTGGCAGATGGGGAGGTATAGCTGCCATCTGCCTTTATTTTTCTAACCCCACCACAGGACATTGCAAAGTGGGCACCACAGGGACATCCCACACTGCCAACACTGTTCTTTCACCCAAATGCTTGCTGCTTCTCTGCCCAGATCCCTGGCGGGGGGAGCGGCTGGCACAGGTCTCTGGCTGATGTCTGCCTTGCCCTTTGGCTCTTTGGAAAAGGAAAAGCAGGACTGGGCTGGAAGGGCCTCTGAGTAAGCAGGTTCTGTTGCAAAAGTGCAGTTTCAGGGGTTTGGACTCTTGGAGTCAAAGCCGCTTTCCGCAGGTGTTCTTTACTCAGTATCACTGGTTTGCTCTCTATCCCCCCCAGGGGAATATGATCCAGAGGCTAGCAGGGCACTGGCTGATCTGACATGGGTTCAGTCTGTTTGGTGATGGGACTGGGGTTCCTGAAGCTCAGTGCTTCTCCTTCTAGAAGCTCCTTGTGGTCAGGCACTGTGGCCTGTTTGCCATAATGCCCCAGAGCCTGGCACAGCATTTGGCACATCATAGGTCGTTAATACATACTTTTCAAAAAGCGACTGTCTCAAAGAAAGCAAATAAGGCAAGTGTGGATTGTGGAAAGAGCACAGAACTGAGTCAGAGAACCTGGTCTGCATCTCAAACTTGCTACTCATTCAGTATTAGTGAGTTCCTTCACCTTGCTGAAACTGTTTCCTCATCTGTAAATTGGGGACAATCATACTTTTGTCTTAAGGCTGCTGTGGGAATGAGATAATATACAGTGGTGCAGCTCTTGGCTCATGGAAAGTTTTGTGGGTGTTTGCTATTTACCAGAGAGTTCCATGTGGCTCATCACAGAGGTTGGGACTTTGGTCCCCAGTGTGTTGCTTTGGGAGTCTTGGGGTTCTGGGGAGGGTGGTAAACCAGCCCAAGGTGTGCCAAAGCAGGGTCTGGCACTCAATATCTTTGCATGACAGCATGGTATCTCTTGGCCTGAACTCACTTCACTAATTAAGTTTACAGCTCCTTCACTGTGAGAGTTCCAGGGCTCTCACAACTTGTGGAGTTATTGGTGAGGGCAAACACATTTTCATAACATTGAACTGGGTCTTTAACACAGACTTAGAAAGCTTGGTGAGTGAAAGCAAAGGGTAAAGCAGTGAGTAAAGGTAAAGGGTAAAGCAGTGAGTAGAATGACCTATTTCTAGTACCACTTGGCTTGGAGGCCAGCTCTGCCATTAATCAATTAATCAAGCAAGTCACATAATGTCTCTTGGCTCTACTTTTCTGTTTTCCAAAATGGTGGGTGGGTGGGTGGCTACTGGGGAGTTGTTCTAGATCTGATCTCACCTTTTTTTTTTCTTTTTGGCCACAATCACAGGACAGATGGCATTCACATGTGCAGCATATTCTTAGGGGCACACACAATTTTTGAAAAACCTTCCAAAATGGTGTGGGGGAACTAAGGCATTCAACACTTTGAAATCACTACTGATATTAGCAGTTTAGCAAAACTGCTTTCTTACTGTGGGCCATGGGCATACATAAAATTGGCCATAAATGATACACAGTCCTTTTGCAAATGCTCTAAGCCTATGCTGTCTCTGCCATGAGTACCTATATCAGAATATAAGTGAGGAAGCTATTCTTATGGGGTAGCAGAAATTCAGCCTTATTTTATTTAAAAGGCCGTTATATTCAGTTTGGATTCTTGGCTAGTAGCAGCATCTATCTTGTGCTACAATTGAGAACTTGTAGCATGACATACCCATTTGTTGTGAGTTGGAACAGAGAATTAATGGATCAGATCTTTTTAAAAGGGCCTTTCAGCTTTACAGGTTGGTTCCGTTGATTTCACATATGTCTGGGACTTGCTAAGACAGAGAAATTCAACTCAACAGCAGGTACTGGGACGCGGTGGAGTGCAGTGGAGGACAAGGAATCCAGAGTCCAAGAACTTTTAAAACTTTTTTTCTCCATAACTCACCCATTGCAGACATCGTTTCCAATCATGGCGTATATAATGATGGCTGGATGATCCAACAGTGGGTCCCTGGACAAACTGAGAAAACATAGATGGGATATGAATGGCAAACACTCAGAAGCCGTGCTTTGGAACTGATGTCACAGCCTGGATCTGTGAAAGGATCTTTGCGTGGCCCCCTTTTGGAAAACATTTTGCTATTTTTCTTTCATTCCAGTACCACCATTCTCTTTCCCTCTTCTTGTGTATAATCTGTAACCCACTTCCCCATTAGGGAAAGACCACAGAAGTAAACAGAATTGAGAAGAGTGGATTGAAGTCTCCAGTAGGCACATGTGATGCCATCTTTTTAGGACCTTTCCCAGCGTTTTTCATCAAGTGTTACTTGGTTACTTCTGTCCAGATTTGTAGGACATCCCAACATCTGTGTATTGAACTTCAAATTCCAGGTTTTCTCAAGCTTTCTCTCTGGGAACCCAGGGCCTTGCTTCTGAATTTTAAGCTCAAAATGAGCACATAAAGCAAGAAAATGAAATACATTTTTTTGGTCTTTTGTCCAGCAACTTTGGCCAGACCTAAATTTGATCCCCTTTGTATGTGTTTTTTATGATTCTTCTTAAAGAACATATGCAAATTAATCACTTCCTATGCCCACGGGTCCAAGAAGTGATAATGTCCCAATGTTTGGGAGTGGCTAGTAAGGTACTGGTACTCAGTACAAGTGATTACAGGGTAGCCACAGAGGGTTTTCATTCTTTGTTTTTAAATCAGAAACCCAATCTAAAAACAACTTCTTATATCCCACTTTCACTTACCTTTCTATAAATCTGTCCAGGTTTTGGGAAGATGCACCTGAATAATTAAAAGACAATAATTAAAGGTAGTGAGCTCAATTCAACACGATTGGGATGATAGTCTGATTGACTGAAATCATGGAAGAAGCATCACTGTGCAACCAGACATTGTCTGCACCATCACACAGATGGGAAAGCTTCATTCTTCTTAAAGAGTTTTCTGTTTATGTGGCATTATATTAACATGATCCTAAATTCTTCGGATTTACAAGTCTCAAGATATTTCCTAAGCATGAATAAGCTTTCTAGTAGATTTGAGAACATGATATACATCTATACATCTATCACCAAAGAGAAACTACTCCAAAGATCGTTAGGTGAGGGATGAGAAGAAGTAAAAAAGGATTCTTTGAGAACTAGCCATCTCCTTAGAAAGCCCCAGTTAATCACCTGCTGGGATCCCTGCTCACTCCTGAGGCTCCTCCTGGCTGGCTGGTCTGTTCAAGGTTTAGATTGTACAGCTGATATATTTAAACTCCTGTGATGAATGACCACCCTCTCCCTCTCCTTGCTACCACCTGTAATGTATCTCTTATGTGAAAATTGTATTTATTGGATACTCATTTTATTGTGGACACACTGTTAGGTATTTATATTATTAGTTCATTTACACCTTGGCACAACTGTGTGAGGTAGGTATAGTAGTATTCCCATTTTATAGATGAGAAAAGTGAGGCTTACTTAAGTGACTTGCCTAAAGCCACACAACTAATAATATGGAGAGCTGCTTAAACCCAGTCCCTTCTGTCTGTAATGCTGAGCTCTGGCACTGCTCCTTCAGGCTGGGAGTCTAGAAAGAGTGAACCCATATAGGTTTATTGCTAGTTTGTCCCTTGGAGGCTGGCCGGCAGTAACAAGTAATCATCAGCTGGGTGACAAGGGACGAGGAAGATTCTCCTATAATTTCCAGCCTTAGAAGCCTGGGGACAGGTGCATCTTATGACAGAGTCAGTGAGTGTTCTTAGAGATCTGCAAAGAGAAAAGGGGAGGGCACAGCCATGAAGGCCATGATGGCCCGTGTTTCCCTGAATCAGTGTGACCACAAAGTGACTGCCTCTTCTTCAAGTGCAGTAGAATCAAGCTATAAGAGCAGTGCTGATGTTCCCTTGGTTGACTCAGGAATGTCAGCACATTAAATGGATGGCTTTATTTCCCTTTTTTTGGTGTGTGTTAAATATACAACCCATAAACTTCACCATTTTAACTTTTTTGAGCATCCAAGTGGCTTTAAGTACATTCACATTATTATGCAACCATCAGCATTATCCATCTCCAGAACTTTTCCAGCATCCCAAATTGAAGACTTATACTCACTAAGGAATAACTAGGTCCCTCATATAGGTGGAATCATAATATATTTGTCTTTTTGTTCCTGGCTTATTTCATTTACCATAATGTTTTCATAGTTCATTTGTAACATGTGTTAGTATATCCACTTTTTTAAATGCTGAATAAGTTTCCATTGTATGGATCTATACATTCATCCGTTGATAGGCACTTGGTTTGTTTCTACCTTTTGACTATTGTGAATGATGCTGCTATGAACATTGGTGTGCAAGTATCTGTTTAGGTCCCTGCTTTCAATTCTTTTAGGTATATACCTAATTTAAATTGCTGGACCATATGGCAATGCTATGCTTATTTTTTTTTTTGAGGAACTGTCATACTGTTTTTTTATTTCCTTTATGTTAGTGAGGCAGGGTACATTTGATATGAACACAAACATAGAAATTAAGAGCAGTCAATTCATCTCGGCATGCATGCATCCATTCACCCTCTCCATTGGTTTGCTGAACACCTACCATGTGCCTGACATACAGTAGGGAGTTGACAAATGGGTTGGATGCAGACTCTATGTCTGAGGAGCAGCATTTAAAGGGGGTAAACACATAACTGAGTGCTGGTGAAAGTTTTAATGCCCATCCAAACCCAACGAGAATGTGCCAGATTTTACAACACTGAGTCCTAAATGTACAGACTCAAAGACTTTCTGGGTGTTAGAGGGTTCCCATCGTTCTCAAGAGGAAAGAGAAGGAGGGCAGCCATTGCCTGCTGACATATCCCATGGTGTCTCACTCATCTCATTGGCTGGCCTTTCATTCAGTTCCAGCCCCATGACTCTCAACTTCCCATTTTCAATAGGATAACAATCAAGAGGTGTTTAATTCTCACTCTTTGATTTTTCTTTTAATGAGAAATGAAAACTAATGAAAGCTCAAGCCATGAGTGGGAAAAAAATTAAAGGACCAGGTCAGGCCAATAATTTTCCTCATTATCCAGACTGCAGCTGGGAATTTGAGGTGCTGAGCACCCACAGAGCTGGAGGGAAATGAAAATGAAAACCTGTCATGGCTTGCCACATGGGCCGCCCCCTCCCAGTGCCCACACCACCCACATCCCTTTGCTGCTCAGGACAAGGATGGCAGGCCAATTGCAACTGGGTGTGGCAAATTTCAAAACAACAATCACAAACTTCCACTCAAGGGGAGAGAACATGCCTACTCTTCTTTACTCAAATGTTAAGGGTTTTTTTTTTTTTTTCTGCTGAATATTTATAATATGAGCACAGAATTTTCTGTGCTCCAGAGTTGTTGTGCCTTCCATGATTTATATTTCCTTTTGGGAATCTCAGTTTTATGAAATTATGTAATTATGTAATTTCCACATCACTCTCTCTTCTTAATTCCCTTTTCCTGTTGTCCTGCTACCCTTTTTAAGCCCCATCAACATTTGCTGTCTCTCTCCCTCCCAAGCCCTCTTGTCTTCCTCCTCTTGTATATAGACTTCTTCTCAGCTGCTGATTTTACTGCTGCTGTTGTAGAAAATACTGAAGCATTTGGAACTGGAAGATGTGAGCAGGAAAGAAAGACAGCCCCTAGCCTGTGGGATGTGGCAAAACAAGGGGGACATTTGAAGAACTGTAACTACCCTTAAGAGATCCATAGTCTGGTCTCTACAATTATAGTTCAGAGAAATGGAAAAGGTGTGACTATGAAATAGGGACATTTTATTTATTCATTGAAGTGGTCCAATGGAGAATTAAAGGAATTCTTTCCCCAATTAAAGGAAGAAGGGGGTCTTTTTTGGCCATCAAAGTCTGAATTCCGGCTCATTTAGTGCCTTTTTCCCTAACATTTATTTATTTTGAGAGAGAGAGAGAGAGAGGGGAGGAGGGGCAGAGGAGGGAGGGATGAAGAGAGAGAGAGAGAGAGAGAGAGAGAGAGAGAGAGAGAGAGAGAATCCCAAGCAGGCTCTGCACAAATTGTGAGATCATGACTCATATTGAGCTGAATTGAGCTGAAATCAAGAGTCAGAAGCTTAACCAACTGAACCACCCAGGAACCCCTCATTCATTGCATTTTAAATGAGGAATTGTGCACTGCAAGGAGAGAAGAAGGGTTTCACATAATCTCAGCATTGGTTGTTCTCCCATAAATAAATTTCAGTGTACATTTCCACTGCTGGATCAGTGTTGACCATAGCAGCAATTTCTTCATATTCTGGGCATTCAGATCAACTGGTAAGATGCTTTTCACGGTCTTCTAAATGAGCTTGTAACTTTCTGTGCCTGGCCCAGAACAGAAGTGCTCTGTCTCAAATTCTTCATGGGAAAAGATGAAGTATATTTAAATATAACAGGTCTTCAGAAATTAATGCATTAATTTGATAACAATTATGGACTACTTCCTGTGTGCCAGGCATTGCAATAGATGCTGGGGACACATCAGTAAGTAGAACAGATACAGTCCCTATTTTTATGAAGTTTATAGTTCTGAGGCAAATAATGAACATAAAGTGTGAGGATTCAGAGAAGCCCTGAAGAAGTGTTAAGCTGTGCACTGAAAGAAAACTAGGTGTTTCCTTTCTTGATGTTCGAAGACAATAACTTGTTAATTAATTTCCGATAAGATATTTGATGCTTTTTTATACATGATGCAGAAAGAAATCCCAAGTTTAAGGCCATTTTGTTATAACTGTCTGAATAGGACAAGGGAAGATCCAGGTTTCAAGTTCTAAAGCTTATATAATTTGAAGAAATTATAAAGAATCCTCTTTAAGGAAAAGGACACAAAACAGAAAAATGAGATCTGACATAAAGGGAAGCCAAAGTGGGAAGAAAGAAGGGTCTGAACCAATTGTGGTTAGATATCTTAAGTTGGAAAATTTTACAAATTCATATGGTCGCCAAGCTTGGGAGGCCCTCAAGCTAGAATATCATTAGCTTCATAACTCTGCCTCTTGATGCTCCTTAAAGGTCATGTGTGAAGTCTTGGGGCATCAGTGCCAGGTGGGACCTCCAAGAGCATGTGATCAGGCAGCCCACTTTCCAGATGAGGCCCAGGGGCACAAAGAGACTTGCTCAAGGACCTACAGCTAGTAAGCGGTAATCCATTTCAGATGTCAATTTAACAATACACATTAGTAATGATTGAACTAGATCATTTTAGTTCCTATATGAGAATATGTGAATTATATTATTCATTCTTCTATGAGACCCTGTCGCTGCCAGGAGACCCCTTTTCCACTTCCTGAGTGAGAAGTGAAGGTTTTTTTCTCTGTGCCTCTGTCCACGTCTGGGTTTTGGGGAGCCTTGAGACTAGGACGGGAGATATCAGAAGAAAATAAAATGCTAACCTCACTGCTGGTTTGGTGGTACTCATTCTGGTCTTCTTCTTCAATCGACCTGCTACTATTTACTTTTCAGAGTCTTCTAGCACCTGCTCCATACTTTCTGACAAGGCTTTATAGCAGCTTTCAGGGGGGCAGGCTGGGTGGAGCATACTTACTCTATTGTACCCAGAACCAGAAACCTAAGAAGCGTTATAGAGAGTATAAAATGTTCATGGAAAATGTGCTATCATACACAGACATAAAGTAAATCTAATAATGTTTTTTAACTTTCATTAGATTTTAAAGAATGTAGATTTTGCTCGTATTTTTATAATTGAGGAAGCATTTTGAAGACTATGATGTATATACATCCAGTTAAAAAATCAGCCATAAGAAATTTAAATTCCTTTTCTCTAAAAATGTTGCTTGCAATAAGTAGAAACATTCAGACTAATACATTGACCTTGAGCTCAAAATAGTAGGCACTTAATAATTGTTGTGACAGTTTTTGCTGGTGTTTCTACTACTGAAAATGCTTTCAAATTCACAAGTGTGGTTCTGAATTTCTGTGACAAGCTAGATAAATGATTCCCCAAAACATATATTTTTAAAAAGAATATAATAGCCTTCCCAGAATGGCTCTGATCTCCCTCATAGTCTCATAACTTGACACAGCTTCACAAGCATCCCTCAGCCACGCTGAACTTCTCTCTTCCTCTTTCTCAAAGATATTTTGCCCTTGGAGCCTCTTTGCACTGAGTCACCATCTCCCTCTGCTTTTTGGATTCCTATTTTTTTTTTTTTTCCTGCAGGGAAGTCTGCTCAAACGTACCTTCTCTGTGAAGTTTTCCTCTCCTTCTCCAGGCAGAGGTAAATATCTCTCACCTCCAGAGACCTCAACCTACCTCTATTTTAGTGTCATTTCAGAAGAACACTGATTGTCTCCTTATTTGTCTCTCTTTTCCATGTAGTTATGATCTCCTTGAAGGCAGGGGCTTTGTCTTGTCCATCTTTCTATTTCTAGCACCTATTACAATATTGGCGAAGAAACAGAGGGAATAGTGGGGGCAAAATCAAGTGGAAAATGAGAGGATGGGAAGTAAGAGAAGACCAAAGGTAAAAGGCACATCCCAGCATGCTTTGGAGCTGATAAAAAAACATGGCAAATTCATTTAAGCTATCAACACAAGTAGCAGGGAATTCCCCACAATGTCCTTTATCTCAAAACCTAAACAAATGAGATCTACTGAGGGGTCCCTGGGTGGCTTAGTCTGACTCTTGATTTCAGGTCATGATCTCACAGTTCATGGTTTTGAGCCCCATGTTGGGCTCTGTGCTGACAGCACAGAGCCTGCTTGGGATTCTCTCTCTCCCTCTCTCTTTCTTGCTGCCCCTCCCCCATGTGCACACTCTCTCTCAAAATAAATGTTTAAACATTTAAAAAAGGGGGGATCTATTGAAAAGAGACCCCCTAGGACTTCAGCAACCTTTGCCATTGACAATTACATAAAATAAGTAGAAGATATTTGCTTCTGAATTTGCCTTCTGTAGGTGGGCAGATTCAAGAGGTACAGGATGGAAATCTTGACCTAACAGAAGAAATGAAAACTCATTCTCTTCACATTATAATCATTGTCAGGTACCCTGCTTCTATCTAGATGAGTTGCATGGAACAAGGAGAAGCCAGGCAGGGTTGCGTAGATAAGTGCTAAGAAATAGTTCCACTTGGATCAGAATGTCTCCAGTGTTTAATGATTCTTTGAGATTGAAAGCCTTGAAAATATTAAAAATGGGAATAAATCCTCCTAATATAAGGAGGGAAATGTGCCCCTCTATACAAAATGTATCAAATTGAAATGTTTTTAACTCAAAAGTTTCTATTAAAATCAAACAGTGTATCTTGGAGATACATTTGGTCCTTAGGATAAATAGGAAGTTTTGATACCTTGCAGGCATTGAGCATATCTGCATTTACCTTTTAGATCAAGCAACTCAAAAACTGGTATTAAAACCTGGCTTTTTTTTTTTTTTTTTTTTTTTTTTTTTTTTTTTTTTTTTTCTGTGAGCACACTGGATCATGGCTCCCAAATAGAAACATCCCAGTTGTTTTGTTATAAATAATTTCTCTCATTGCCTCCCAACATTCTGGGTTGAGATTAAAAACTTGACCCAGTGGTTGGGTTTACTAAATACTTACTGAGGGCCTACTTCTGCTTGGCAAGATAATTTCTTTGCTTCTCTCCTGTGCTCTGTGGCTTTTAAAAAATTGTTTTAAAATTTCCATTTTAAGATCATTTCCAAGAAGTTAACATAATTTTCAAAGGTTGAAATAGTTTACAAAAGTTGCAAAAATAGAACAAAGCATTTGCACATATCTTTTATCCAAACTCCCTGAAAGTGAACATCTTTCACAGTCATGGTACAGTTATCAAGATCAGGAAATTCAATACTGTTGTCAAATCTATAGACCTATTTAAATTTCACTGATTGTCCCACTCATGGGTCAGTCCAACTCAGACCCAACACTTTCTGGGTCAGTCCAACTCAGGATCACATATTGTATTTAGTTTTATGTCATCCCAGTCTCCTTTAACCTGGGCTAATTCTTCAAAGTTTTATGACCTTGACACTTTGGAAGGGTACTGACAAATTATTTTATAGAATGCCCTTCAATTTGGGTTTGTCTTATGTTTCCTCCTAATTAAATTCAGGTTATGCATTTTTGTCAAGAATACAATAGCAAGTGCTCAGACAGCTAGTTAAAGCCACAGAATCTGTTTTGTTAGAGAATAGAGACCATGGTGGGGGGAAGTGATAATAAAAATAATACGTTCTTGTATGTGTAACTGAATTCAGTTCTACCTGGATTAATACTCATTTCTAGTTTGTTTCTTCATCCTTCTTTTACTTTTTTTTCTTGCCTCTCCCTTTCTGAGAGGATCACTTTTGATAAAGAGGGAAGGCTAACAGAGTGCTGGGTCAAGGTATCTAATTCTGATGTTCAGCTGCCTCTGGGCAGGTATGGGTCATCTTGACAGTGTGACAGTGAAGTGAAGATAGTGGCTTTAGAAGCCAGAATCTGAAAGAGGGACAGCATGGCATGGTTGGGAGCAGGCATAGACACTCTCTGACATGGCTTGTACAAGACAGACACGGGTTTACACTCTACCACTGATGAGCTAATGGACTTTGGGTGAGTTATTAAACTTATCTAAGCCCCAGTTTCTTCACCTGTAAAATAGGGTTGCTTTGTGGATTAAATGGGGATAAAGTATGCAAAGTACTTAGCATAGTGTCTGGGTGAGAGAAGGTACATTTTATGAACTAAATATTTGTGTCCCTCCAAAATTCATACGTTGGAACCTAATTCCCATCATCATGGTATTTGGAGGTGGGACCTTTGAGAAGTAATTAGGTCCAAAGGATGGAGTTCTCATGAATCAAATCTGTGCCCTTTAAGAAGAGGCAGAAAGCTAGGGTGCTTTCTTTCTGCCATGTCACAAGAGGATACAAGGAGAAGTCAGCAGTTTGCAACCCGGGAGGGGGCTCTCACCTAGAACTCCCCCTGCTAGCACTCTGATCTTGAACTTCCAGACTCTAAAACTGTGAGATATAAGTTTCTGTCATTTATAAGATAGTCTGTGTTTGTTGTTGTTGTTGTTAAAGCAGTCTGAACTAAGCCTGCAGTACTTAATATCAGCTAAAATCTATAAAAGTAGTAATAACAATAGCAACCTCCAAACCTCTCCAGCTAAATCCACCCATCCTGCTAATGGATGCTCCTGAGGAATCATGCCCTGACCAATGGTCCCTCCTAGATGGTATTCCCCAGGTAGAACACATGATTAGCTGGCCAGGGCCTGAAAAGACATCGATGTATTCTTTCTGGCTTGGAGCAAGGCCTGAATGGTGGTGTTTCTGTGTCCAAGGCAAGCTCCTTCGACAGTTCTCTTGCTTGTTGAGGAAGCAGGCTGCTTTCTGGCAAATCTCTGCAAGTCTAACAGCAGGATGGATGGTTCTCTCATGTTCACTCTGATTAGAACATCCCCCAGAAGCGTCTTGTCTCCTTCTGCTTCTCACCCCGGGCCTGTTCACCTTGTAGGAGCTCTTCCCACTTTTGACTTGTTGTACATTGAAGTCCTACTTTTACTTGCACAGTCCCTGGCCACTTAAGACTTGGGAGGGGGTCCGAAGCCTCAAATGGCCACAAGGGCCAGGTAGCTAAGCCCATAGTCCACCTGAAGGGCAGGCCACTACTCAGCTCCAACCAATCGTTGCCAGGCAGGGGTGTGGCTGTGTTGCCAGAACTGCTGATTTTCAGACATAGATAAAAATGGGATTTTTATGCAAGAGCTCTCGAGTTTTAAATATGAGCAACAAATCAGATTAAAAACAAAACACTTAACCATGGAGTGACCCTGAAGATTGCTGGTCTAAAACAGTCTGATTTAGAATTTCAGAGTCATGGAGCTTGGATGGAAGTTGAGATTATCTGGTTAAAGCCCTTTATTTTACACAGAGGGAAACTGAGGCTCAGAACAGGGAGGGACTCACGGAGGCTATGGAGCCAGCCAGTGAGAGGTCAGGACCTGAATGTGGTCATGCATCCATTAATGGTTAGTCTTTTTTATCCTTTGTGCCTATTACAGCAGCTGGTGCTCAAAAACACCAGCAGACTTAATATCAGCATGGAGATGAGTTTAGGGTTCGCCTCTCCCCTCACTTTTCACTGGAGAGCGACAGGAATGAGTTGTACTGTGCTGCGGTGCATGAATGAGGTGATTTGCTTTGCCGGTAATCTTGTGGGGTTCATCTCAGAGCAGTGATTTGTAGAAGAAACAGTTGAGCGGCCATCAGGAGGGAGCACGGAGCTGAGCTCATAGCCGTCATGGACACGTAGTACCCTGCTCTCTTCTTCCTCCCTCTCCCCTCCCTCTGCTTCTGCTCCTCACCCCTCTGCTTCCCGCCACCTCCCGCTTAGCCTTCCCAGCACCTTACCTTGTAGATGGCCTGAATATAAATTTCATACGCTGCCCTGAATTTTGCCCCTTTACCCTAGTTTCTCTGGTCTGCCAGATTCTCTCCTATTCTCTAGATGGTTTAATGCAAGCTGAAAGAAGGGAACCAGCAAGTTCTTGGAGTGGGGGAGGGGCAGTGGAGTTCAAGCTCAAATCCGGTTTGCAGCAAAAGGATTGAGGTGGGGTCAGGTAGGTAAGGCTGTGACACATGCTCTGTGGCAGCATGTTAAAATTCTCCAAGTTTCGGGGAGCCTGGGTGGCTCAATCGGTTAAGCAACTGACTTCGGCTCAGGTCATGATCTCGCGGTTTGTGGGTTTGAGCCCCGAGTGGGGGCTCTGTGCTGACAGCTCAGAGCCTGGAGCCTGCTTCAGATTCTGTGTTTCCCTCTCTCTCTGTTCCTCCCCTGCTCGTTCTCTGTCTCTCTGTCTCTCAAAAATAAATAAAAACGTTAAAAAAATTTAAAAAAAAATGCTCCAAGTTCCTTATCTATATACTTCCAGCTGGTCCCCTGCTCCCACTTCTGGCGTGTGGGGGAGCACATGCGTGCACAGAGAGGGGTGGCCTCACACTGTGTGGGAGATCAGGCCTGGAAAACAGAATTCCTGTAAGCACTTTTGACTTTCTGAAAACAAAACGACCCCAAATAGGGGTTTACACTAAGGTTTTGCTAAACCTGCAGAATCAAAGTGAGGAAGGCTACCAGTGACAAAAGACATTCCAGGCTAGTAAAGTCTCCTTGAGAAACTGTGGAGATGCTACGCGTGGCCCAGGAACGGGTAGGTCAGAGTGCCCACCTCTGTAGGCTGTGTGCTGTGGCCATGGGGGCTCAGGGGCTGGGATCTGTGTGTCTTTTAAAGCATATGAGTCTTGTTTATTTTAGAAGTGGATGACTTGTGAATTTTTATTTACTTAAAAACACATGTTGAATACTCCTTTAACATTTGTTTTTCTTCTACCTTTTATTTTAAAAATGAAGTATAATCTTGCCAATCGTGGCTTTTGCCCACTGTGGAGGTATTCAGGTTGGCAAAGGATTACTGTGTATGCTTTTCTTCTCTTCAAACGCTAAATGTAACTCCTGAGAGTTATTCGAGTTTATAAGAAAAAAAGTGTGTTGGCTTGACTTTTCCCTATTACATGCAGCAGAGGCTGAGTTCAGTGCTAGAGTACAAATATGGTTCCCTCGGGGCTCATGCTCACTATTGCACTGGAAAGTTCCACTTGAAGCAGCTTCAAGCCAAATAAAGGGTGACCAGAGGCAGGAGCAGAGGACTTGTGTAAGGTGGCAGGAGTTTGGCTCTGCTGGACGTGTGAATGGGAGCAGCGAGATCAGGCAAAGGACAGTGAGGGCTGAAATAAAAGCTAGCATTCATTGACTCTTTACTGAGCATGAGGCTTTGAGGCCCAATGCCAAGGTCTCCAAACGTGGAACATGCAGCACGGGTATGAGAGGTAGTTTGGGGGTCCATGTTTGCCTCACTGGACTCTCAGATGGATATTGATTGGCATCCACATTTATAGGTCTACCTCTGACAGGTAATCATCTTTGAAAACCTTCATCTGCTCCTCCACCTTCTAGAATATTCTAGGGCTCCCAGCTCAACCAGTCAAAGCTTGTTTTCCAGACTCTACTACCCCACAGCTTCCGTCCTTTGCCCCACCCATCCTTACTGCCCCATACTGTAGCTCTCACTTCCCTCCACCCCAATCCTGCCTTTGTCCTACTTTCCTCCAGTCTTGCAAGGGGAGCCCTAGCCTGCTGCCCAGGATGCACCCATTCCCCAGGGCTCCCTCGAAGTCCTGCCCATTTCTCCTCTGTTCCTGGCCCCAGCTCCCCTCAGTCACTCTCAGACCTGCTGTCCACCAGGCTCCAATCATTTCCCGTTCTTATCCCTTGCTCAGCCTTTTCCTCCCAGAGGAAGAGCGCTCTTTTTCTGTGAGATTCTCCTGGTCCAGCCAGCCTCCCCTCACCCATGACCCTGCCCACTGCTGTTGCGAGGGGCCTGTAGACCCAACCCCAGATGTCCCCTTGTTCTGTCCTTACACTCGGTGAGCAACAGGCTTTCCCATCATGGGCGTTCATCTTTTAAATGTATTTTTGTGCTTTCAAATCTACTTTTTTTTTTTTCAAGAAACAATGTACATTGAAAAAGTGACTGATTTTTTAAAATGCCGAGGAAATAATAGGACAGGTGGTAGGTGGAGTTTGCAATGATGATGGACATTTAGAAAGCACTGCGTTTTTCCCATTCAAACTTAAATAGCCCTGTGAAGTTCAAGTATGTCCTGTTATTATCCCCACTGTGCAAAGTGGGCCCCATCTGGGTTTTGTGATGAATTCTGCATGTCATGTGATGTAGTTTAAAAATTGGCTTTATTGGAGAAGGGGCAAACATACAAAGGCAAGGCTTGTTCCCCGAACCCCATCACTCACTGACTTTGGGTGCAGCCTTTCCCTCCGCAAAATAGGGTGAAGGCGACCTACTGGGGCTAGCTTGTTGTCTAGGCAACCCAGAGTGACATCCCGGGTCAACTTTGGCAATTGTGTGCATTGAACCATGACCCACATTCTATATAGATGCAGAAACAGGCCAGGGAAATTAAACTATTTGTCTAAGTCACACACCAATTCCAGCGCCTAAATTCAAAACCAGTCTACTAGTTTACATGGCAAGGAAATGAGATGATTTTAGGAAGCAACAAGAGTGGGATACCTCTGCCGTTTGTTCTCTGGGAATCGCTTTGCATCTCTGAGAAGTGAGGTGACATTCTGTGAGGACCCAGCCAACCACAAGGTGTACTGACCCTTTCCCTGTCCCTATGCGGCCCCGCCCCGCAGGTCCTCTGGGCAAGCTGGGAGCTGTAGGAGTTTGCTGCAAATCTCCTTTGCCCATTGTAAAGATTTAGCTGGAAGCTTGCTGGGCAATCAGTACCCAACTTAAAGATGACTTTGGCATTGTACATCTTAAAATGCTTTATAATCACTGGCAATGGTTCATGGTAGAGGTATCTCTAGACATTTTCCAGGTCTTGTTCAGAAACATCAAGATGAAACTAAGAGCTGTTTCTTTAATTCTTACTACACAGTTTTTAAGAAAGTCTTTAATATTCCATTCAACTCTTTCTTCTCTTTCTCCTTTCTCCCTCTCTCTCCACCGCCCGCCCCCTCGCTGGTTCTGAAAAATAAGTGTAGCCATAAATATGCAGGGCGTACGTAGAAGGCTGACTTTTCCTATATCCAATAAAAACCCTGGGGAGTAATTGAAATAACTTGGCACAGCTAGTCAGGTTACATTCTGCATAATAGCAAAGAAAACCCATAGTGAGGAAAAGCTGCAGTAAATAGGAAGAAAGGCTGGAAGTAAAACCAGAACATTAAATAATGAGTAATTATGAGGAACTAAAACAATAACAACAGCAGAAATAAAAACCCTTGTAGAATTCCATCCTTAGAAAAATAGTCAAGGAGCATCTTCAAAGAAGTTATACTAGACAACGTCTACATTTTAGGCATTTCTAAGGATTGCAAATTTAAAGAAAAGGAAGGAAATAAGCCCTCCCCCCACTTACACTCTGGCACCTATTTATTAGACTTAACTCTGACAGAAGGCACAGGTTTTGATCCCATTTTGACATGCCTGTTTTTTTTTCATGATTAGGCTTCTCTCCCATCTCTTTTTCCCTGTTTTATCTTCACAATCTGAATTTTAAAGGAATGCTGTCAAGACAGCATACCACAAAAGGAGAAACATCTACTACAAATTGTACTTTGTATTTTTGGAGCATCTTACTTTGGTCTTTTTGATTTTACAAAAGATCACTGCATTCATTGTGGGTAGAAAGTAATGTTGAGTTGACAAGTCTGGGGCTTGGGAGAGAGGGAAATGCTGGCATCGTAGGCACAGGGAGAGTGCAGCTTAGAGTCCTATTGTTTGTTCCTGTCCTAACCTGACCCCTTCAACTATGAGATCCCAGGCAAGCCCTTCACGGTTCCTGTACTCACTTTCTTCTAGGTTTGGTGTTTTTTTTTTAAGTTTATTTCTGTGTAAACATAAAATCTTTAGGAAACAGAAAAGTATATATAAAAAAAAGATCATCCATAATTGATCAAACATAATGATTTTGGTATATTTTCTGTGATCTTCATATGTGAAGCTAGTTTTTTCTCTTATTTAAAAAAATATAGTAGGGGTGCCTGGGTGGCTCTGTGGGTTAAGCATCCAACTTCAGCTCAGGTCATGATCTCACAGTCTGTGGGTTCGAGCCCTGTTTTGGTCTCTGTGCTGACAGCTCAGAGCCTGGAGCCTGCTTCAGATTCTGTCTCTCCCTCTCTCTCTGCCCCTCCCCTGCTTGCAGTCTGCCTCTCTCCCTCTCAAAAATAAATAAACATTAAAAAATGAAAAAAAAATAAATAATACACTATAAATTAAACTATACCATCCAACTTTGTATCCCGATTTTTCTTTTGACAGTGTTTTGTCTTTCTAAATAAAAATATATGGCCTCTTCACCATCATTTGCTAGAGTGCATGATATTGAGCACAGGTGTTTTTGTTCTTTGTGTTTTATTATACATTGACAGAGAGCTTTTGACAGCTTTGGGGCTGTTTGTTTAGCTCACTAAAGGAAAAGAGAAAGTGCAAGGGGCTGATATTCACTTTGTGTATATGATGATTCACAGCCAGGTTCAATTCTAACTTTCCACTACATTGTCCATTGTGTTCATCTGCAGAGAGGTGAGGCCAAGCTCTTTCTGTAGATCATCTTAGATCACAGACCAGTGACTGAAGTATCTTTGTTGGTGTCTGAGTGTGATGTAACAAGCTGGCTACAGATCCCAGCCCTGCAACCTTCTCTGTGATCCCAGGCCATGTTCTTGGTCTCTGTATGTCTCTGTTTTCTCAGCTGTAACAGTGTGGGTATCTATCATTAGAATTCCTCAATTCTGAGAAATACATTTTAGCACATTTGACATTGGGTTGAGTCCTGCAATCAATGTATACACTGTAATTCTTCCTTCCTTTTTCCTCCCTCAACACCCCCTTGAGCTATTATAATCAGTGGTATCATAGAACTGAAGAAATATACTGATACTTGCCTTACAGTTTGTTGAAAAAAAAAAGCTGAAATATTATACGTAAAGTATTCTTAGCACTTGGTAAGAGAGTAATAAATAGCAACTATTATTTCATTAGTAAGAAAACTTATATTGTTCTTAGACTAGCAGAACATTTATTCTGTGTAGAATATGTATGATAAGACATACATTATTTGCTGCTCATATATTTGGTTAAAACTTGTACTGCCCGGAAAAAGCCTTAGCACTCTTGTGAATTGGAAATGGCACAGGGATGGCAAATAGGTTTAACTTTACATGCCAAGTCTAACCTGTTGATGATGATTGTCAGATGTGCTGTATCGTAGGAATTGCTGAGGCAGAATCTGGGTGGAGCAGAGAGGAGCGCCAAGGTTGACTAGTGACATCTTAGGAAGATGGAGTGGCAACACCCACCCTAAGTGTCTGCCATCTCTACATCACGGTGTCACAAAACATTACTTGGCAATTCATTTGGCATTAGCCAGGCATTGGTTCATCAGTCAGGAGTTTCACTGAAGTCCTGTGGCAATGGACTGTCTCTGGGTCCAAGGTGGGAGCTGAGAACCATGTAGGTGAGAGGCAAGGACACTGATGTCCTGGGAAACATGGGAAACTGATGGAGACCTGCAAGTCTCCACAACACTCTGAAAATACATTCATTTTCTTAATGGCTTTGGGGATTTCAGATATAAACACTTAGCCATTTATCTTAAAACTCCAATCTCAGGGGTGCCTGGATGGCTCAGTCCGTTAACTGACTGACTTCAGCTCAGGTCAGGATCTTGCGGTTTGTGAGTTGAAGCCCTGCATCGGGCTCTGTGCTGACAGCTCAGAGTCTGGAGCCTGCTTTGGATTCTGTGTCTCCCTCTCTCTCTCTGCCCTTCCCCCACTCATGCCCTGTCTCTCTGTCTGTCTGTCTCTCTCTCTCTCTCAAAAATGAATAAACATTAAATAAAAAAAACCCTCCAAATCCCAGTAGAAATGTGGGAGACTTTGTATCACAAGGAAGGGCAGAGCCTTTGCAATGATCTTGATTTTACTCAGCCCTTGTTCTGCTAAGGCTTGCTTAAGTCTTGCCTCCTGAGCCTTGAATGCCCTGCCTTTCTAGAACTTTGCTTGTGGATGACTGACCTGCTCCCTTGCCTTGGTGTACGTCCTCACCACATCTTTTTCTTTCTCTCCTCTGCTGTAGGTAAGATGCTGTATTTGAAGGGCGCTGGTGCTGGAAAGGGAGACTGTTCATTTTATTAGGTGGCCCTTGTTTTCTAACTCAGCTTTTGTGGAACTTATGAAATAAAATCAATCAGTAAAGGCACACTGCCGAAGGCTTCGATGGAAAGCTACATACCATTTCTTGAAATATTCTGGTAGTCTCTGTGATTGCAGTGGTTTCTTTTCCGTAAGCGAAGGTAAATAGAATTTTCTTTAATTCTGAAACAAATACAAAGGTGTATATCAGGACAAATACAAAGGTGTATATCAGGACATTCACACAATTAAGTTCAAAAACCTTGATTTTATTATGATTTTTCAAAATGGATGGTTCAAATGAACTCAGAAGATCAAATCTTTGCACACATGTTTTCTCTAAACTGTCAATACATTATTAAGAGTTGTGGGGTGCCTGGGTGTCTCAGTCGGTGACAGCTCAGAACTGGAGACCGCTTTGGATTTTGTGCCTCCTTCTCTCTCTGCTCCTCCCCAACTCACGCTTTGTCTCTCTCTCTCTCTCTCTCAAAAATAAATAGACATTAAGAAAATTAAAAAAAAAAGAGTTGTTACAAATAACAGTGCTATAAAATGGTTTGCATCAATGTAGTAAGACTAAACTTTTTCACTTTTGTGAAGTTCTCCAGAGTCATCCCTTTCTAATCTTTTTTACCAAGAGCTACTATAAGTTGCTTGAGCAAAGGTCATCTTGACAACTGTGTCCATTTTTAAATTTTATTAGGTTTTTTAAATTTTAATTCCAGTAGAGTTAACATACAGTGTTATATTAGTTTCAGGTGTGCAAGATAGTGATTCAGTGATTCTATACATTGTTTAGCGATTTTGAACCTGACCTTCTTCCCTTTCTTCTTTTGGTTGCTATGAGGCCGTGGCACACACCCTTGTTGTCCTTCAGATCTAGCTCTCCCTTCATTTTAATAGAAGTTTTAGTAGGACATGATAATGTCACAGTGATGACTGCTTTACTCAGCTTCCCTTACAGCCGCAATTGGCCACCTCACTAATTTCTGGACGATCAGATAGAAGGAGAAGTATCCAATTTCTGGGAATATTTCTTAGGAAACAATTGGCAAGTGCCCCTTGCTCCTTCTTTATCTTCTTTCTCCATTTTGGTGCCCAGAATGATCCCATCTTGGACTATGGGGGTATCTCCTACATTGGGAAGGCAGAGGGGTGAGCTGCAAGAACCCTGAATCCTTGAGAACCAGTGGAATTGAGCTCTCACACTAGAGCCGGATTCCACATTTCTGAAATTTTACGTGTGAGAGAAATAAACTAAAATATTATTTTATTTTAACCACCCATATATTGAGTTTCTTTGTTTACTTGTAGCTAAATCTAATACTAATGGACACAGAGTTTAGAGACAAATTTGTGACCAGTATCAGCTTATAACTGCATGTATTTTAAGTTGTTTTCTTGGCTTCTCTTTGTCCCATCCTTGATTTTCTATCTTCTCTTGCCAAGGTTTAATTTAAGTGTAATTTAATGTTATATCCTTTATACTTTTATAGGCTTCCCTAAAATCTTTTTTGAAACAAGACCAGGTATAGACTAATGAATGATAATTAAACTCAGAAGTACTTGATTACTCCTCAAGTGTTTGTATCTTCTCTTTATTATAATAACTTCATATCTCACAACCTTACATAAATCATCATTTATTTTTAAGTGTTATGTGAGCCTCACTTATTATATTTTAGTGCTTGCCAACTGTCTCAGTGTTTCATAAAGGTAAACATGTATCAGGTTGGGAACTTGGGATGCACTGAAGGAGTATTCATTTCAAAGCCTGAGAAAACTAATGATAACGTTTTTTGATAGACAAGCAAGATGTATGAGCAATATTTAAGTATGGGATTTTTACTTTTTGGTAGAATTTTTAGGTGAATGATTTATTTTATTTTTAAAAATCAAAGCTACCCATGCAAATAATTTTAAAAAGCCAAAGTTGTTTTACTTGAGTGATGTTTAATGGGCCCTACTATGTTCCAGAGACTGCTCTAGGCACCTGGGTCATACTGGTAAACGAAGACGATGAAGACCACTGCCCTGTATTGTTGGAATTCTATCAGGAAAAAAACAGTAAGCATCCTGAATGAACAAATTAGAGAGGATGCTAGAAGGCGGCAAGCGCTACGAAAAAAAGGAGGCAGAAGAAATAGGGTTAGAGTGGTCAGAGCAAGGCTCAATGAAATGGTAAACGTAAGCAAAGACAGTTAAACTATTTATGTCTATAAAGCTTATAGTGATTAACAGCAATCCCACACTCCCCTACCCTCCCCATTTCTCCATTCCCAGAGGCTACTAATTTCAGCCTTAACTGACTCTTTGGGTATATTCTTTCTTATCTCTAAATAACATATTTTCAAGTCCACTTCTTGATTTGTAGTCTATTTACTTCCCACCATAGAGCAGGGGGTTTGGCTATTCACAATTGATGTATGATTGCTTTCTCTTTCCTTCTAAATTCTTTTATTTCCCTGGAGTTAATAGTTGCCTTTTATTTGTTTGCTTAATTTTCTAAGTATTTATCATCAATTTACCCTCAATTTTTTTACAGTTGTTTGATCACCTTTGAATATACTCTAATGGATAATTTATTCATTTTATCTTGCAGAAATCTCTCCTGAAACCTCTGGACCTGCTTCCTCTGGACTTGCTTCCCTCTCACCCTGGTGCTCAGTAGATATCCTGAAAGCCCCCATCTTCATCATCCTGGGGATTGTCTTCACTTCTTCCCGGCTTAGTAGATCTATTTTCTAGAAGACCACATTTTTATTGTTTCTGACAGAGAATATTTTAAAGTAATGTTTGAAGGATGTGAGGAAAGTAACTTATTTTTTTTATCATTTGTATATCTAAAAATGTTTCTATTTTTTGAGTTGGTGAGGTATAATGTGGGCCCAGAAACAGCTTACACCGTAAATATAAACATAAATAAGGTAAAAAAAATTAAAAACATATATAAGGTTAATAAGACTTGTTGGGGAGAAACTTCAAGTTCCACTTGGTCTCTGAACACTCATTATCTTATACAAAGGTCTTTAAAAATTTTTTTTTAATGTTTATTTTTGAGAGAGTGTGGCGGGGGGAGTATAAGTGGGGGAGGGGCAGAGAGAGACAGAGACACAGAATCCGAAGCAGTTTTCAGGCTCTGAGCTGGCAGCACAGACCCCGATGTGGGACTTGAACTCACAAACTGCAAGATCATGACCTGAGCTGAAGTTGGACATTCAACAGACTGAGCCACCTAGGTGCCCCTAGAAAGGTCTTTTAAACAGGACATAGCTAGACTAGATATATCAAGGACAGCCTACATATTTTTAGGGAAAGAGGGTTCTGGTGTTTGTAAGTCACTATTTAACAATAATAGTAGATTTATGGTATAGGAGATTATCTGTTAAACAGGAGGAGTCCCAAACATGATGAATCATCTTCTTGCTAGGGAATCAATAGGAAGAAGGAAATAAACCTCTGAGACCATCAGAGTTTGTCTCTCATTGACTGGTGTGGTAGATTAAAGATGGCCTCATTATCTTTGACACCCTTACCCTTAAATCTTGGCTGTTATATGACTTTTTGACCAACGGGGTATGTTAGAAGTGATTCTATGCCAATTATGGCCCCATTTTTAAGATTCCTGGCAACTTTGTTCTCTTGAAGCCCTGATTCACCATGTAAGAAGTCTGACTATCCTGCTGGAAACCATGTCAAAAGATCCTTCAATGGAAATAACCAAAATGTCTTTCAAAAGGTGAATGGGTAAACAAAATGTGGTGTACCCATACAATGGACTATTATTCAGCAGTAAAAAGAAAAGAGGTATCAAGTCATGAAAAGACATGACTTGGAGGAAGCTTAAATGCATATTGCTGAGTGAAAGAAGCCAATATGAAAAGGCTATATTCTGTATGATTCCAACTAGGTGGCACTCTGGAAAAAGGCAAAGCCATAGACACTGTAAAAGATAAGTGGTTTCTAGGGATTTGGGGAGAGACAGGAGGGATTAAAAAATGGAGCACAGAGGTTTTTGTGGGTAGGGGCAGTGATACTGATATATGATACTGTAATGGTGGATACATGCCATTATGCATTTGGCAAAACCCATGCAAGGTTCAACATAAAGAATACACCCTTAGGTAAACTGTAGACTTTAGTTAAGAATAATATATAAATATTGGCTCTTCATTTATAACCACACTAATGTACCACATTAATGCAACATGTTGATGATAGGTAAAATTGAGGAGGAGATGACAGAGTATATAGGAACTCTGTACCTTCTGCTCAATTTTTCTGGATATCTAAAACTGCCCAAAAATTAAAGCCTTTTTTAAAAGTCCCTATCTGGAAAGGAAGCAGGACCCAATATTCTACAACAAACCCAATATTCTAACTCTCCTTCTCAAGCCTCAGTTATGTGAGTCAAGTCATATCTGACCCTTTAACCCAACCACTAGGTAGATACCATCAAGTAACCATGGTCAATATCACATGGAGAGGAAGAATTGGCCAGCCACACTCTTCCTGAATTCCTGATACCCTAAACTGTGAGAGGTAATGAAAATGGTTGTTGTTTTAAGCCACTAAAGTTTGGAGTGTTTTGTTACAAAACAATAGTTAACCAGAACAGATGGTTATAGAATTCTAGGTTAAAATCATTTTCCCTCAGAAGTTTGAAGCTATCAGTTCATTGGCTCCCAGCCTCCCAGTGTTGTTGTCTGAAGCTGCTCTGTGCCTCCATCCTTTGAAAACCTGCAGTAGCATCTGTTCAAGAGTTCTGAAATGTTGTGATGATAGGCTTGGGGTGGCTCTATTTGCATTCACAGTGTTAGTCACCCAGGGACCTTTTCAACCTGGAAATTCACATGTGTCAGTTCTGAGAGATGTTCTTGAATTATTTCATTGATGATTTCTTCCTTTCTTTTTTTCCTTAGAACTCTTATTATTTGTATATTGGGTCAGCTGGACAGGTCTTCTAATTTTCCTAGCTTTTCTGCCCTATTTTCCATCTCTTTGTCTTCTGTTCTATTTTCTGGAGGATCTCTTCAATTTCATCTTTAATCCTTTTATGAAAATTATCTTATGCCACTAGCATAACTTCCAAGTGATATTTTTTGTTTTTTGAATATTTCTTTAATTTTAATGTAACATTCTTGTTACACGAATGAAATATCTTTTCTTATCTTTTTGGAGATACTAATTCTAGTTATTATTGTAAAAAAAATTTTTAAATGTTTATTGATTTTTGACAGAGAGAGAGAGAGACAGAACATGAGTGGGGGAGGGGCAGAGAGAGAGGAGACACAGAATCTGAAGCAGGCTCCAGGCTCTGAGCTGTCAGCACAGAACCCAACATGGGGCTTGAACCCACAGACCGCGAGATCATGACCTGAGCCAAAGTCAGATGCTTAACTGACTGAGCCACCCAGGTGCCCCAAATTCTAGTTATTTTTTATAGGTAAGATATTAGAGTCTAAGAAAAATGTTTCTCCCTTAGAAAATAGAGCAATAGTTTATTTTCTTGAAGTTGCTTCTTCTCTTTTTGTGTTGTCTTTCCACATTCAAAGTTTCCCTCTGATGTCCGATGATCCTGGATTGTTTATTGGCTTGTACTTAAAAGTGGAAGCTGGTTAAAAACTTCAAAGCTGATTGGAAAGTGGACCTCTGGGTGTGGCTTTTTGACTCAGATCCTCACTGTAGCATGGGCTGGTGGGGACTTTCTCAGGGAAGCCCTGCTGTCAGTGTCTGGTCTTTCCTCCCTGGGATGTGTAGACTCCCTACAGAAGGATCTTCTGCCCTCCAGCCAGGTTGCCAGCACTCTGGGGCTATGGGGTGGGTGGTTCGCAGCATTCAGTATGCATGTGGAGTGGGGTGCTCCTCTCTTCACTTATGTCTGGTGTCCCTCAGTCCAGAAGCTTTTGATATTAGCATCTCTAGAGAATAATAAACCTCTAGACTTATACCAGAGTAAGGAGAGGCAACTGCCCACCTGTGTGAAGTTGGGAAAGAGTCTCAGGATCTAACTGCTTCTTCAGCAATCTTTCAATAGACCCTTGTTTTTACTCTCACCTCAATTTCTAGAGCTACCAAATATAACCAATCCTCAAGTCTTCTGGGGAATCTGCAGTGTAAACTAGATTGCTTCTTGACATTCCTTTCCACTGGCTTCAGATGCAGCTTTCTGAGTCAACTGAGTCAGTTACCACTTGTTCTGCTTTCTGGTTTCCAATGTTTTGTGGCTGTTGGCTCTTCCTGTTCTCTTTGTCCTTGTGGACAGATTCATTTACTGTCATTTTAGTGGAGTTTCTCAAGGGACAGAAGTAAATGCTTTGCTCAATCTGCTATCTTACCCAGAAGCCCGAAATGAATACTTTATACTCTGTGTCATTTACGCCCTCTGCCTTGACTGTTTTATTATATTTTGAAAAAAGCAGATGGGAAATGGACATTAGATCTGAGTTCAATCCTAAAATAATTTCACGGTCAATAAAGAGGGGTTATTTTCCTTTGGGAAAGTAATTGTTACCAATATTTAGCCATAAGTGTATTTTTGATAATTCTAAAAATGGAATTTATGTACCGAAATACTGTTTTGCTCATGACCTGCTCATGGAGAGCGAATAGTGTATATTAATATTATAGAAACAGTTAGTTGCATCTGTCTTCGCAATAATACAAAATCTTTGCCAATTGGTGAATAGTTTCATTAACATTTCTGACCAGAAATAGTATCTAGACTTTTGAGATTAAGGTTTTGTACTAGGCACTAGCAATCATTTCACATAATCAAAGGTATCGTTTTCTTTCATCCCACCTCAAATGCATAATCTGTCTTACAAATACTAAGGATTGAATTTCTCATGGAGTGTCCAGGAATCCTGAGGAGACAGAAAAATCAATACAGTATTCTGAGAAGCCCATAGCACAATATTTTTGAGATGCTAACAAATTGAGAATGCTTGATAGAAAGGCATCTGTATACAGGGTCAGGTGAATTTGAATTAATAGGAGAAACCAAGGATACTGTGCAGAGTAAGGTTAACTGTGATGACCTTTCTGGTTTCAAATCTCCCCTCCTCTTGCTCCTCTACCCCTACTTGGACTCAGGTTTTTCAGTGTGACCTTCTGTTTTTTCCCTTTGCCCTCTGTTGTACATCAAAACCAAGCCCAATGGGCTGGTAGAAGAGGCGATAGCATCAGTGCTGTAGTTTGATGGGGGCGGAGAGGAGTACTTGAAAGTTCTCTTTCTCCCACCTTCCCCAATGCCCAAGATGCTGGTATCCTCAATGTACGGGGCTGACGTGGAAGCATGCCATATTCAATTCCCGCTGTGACTAGCTCTACCTACTCCAGTGCCCAGGAAGTACAGGCATTTCATGTGAGGACACACTGGTCCACTTTTGATTTCTAACATCAAAATTCAAAACAGGTAAACCTAACACAGAATGTCTACTGGTTGCTCTCCCCAACATAGGTTCAGGTAAACACACATACACACACAAACCACTTTCTCTGAGAGCCTTCTTATGACCTACCACCACCACACCATTTCACTATGGCCAAATGGAAAACAAAACAAAACAAAGAAGACCAAAAAATGAGCCTTATGCATGATGCAGATAAATTACAGGAGTCGAATTTAAAACTGAAAAAAGTCATCACCTTCTATGTTGACTCAAAGCAGAATGTACTTGGAGAAAGGCAACAGAACAGCTTCCCCAAAAGGCTTAGCATATCCGAGGTTTTGGGGATAAATCAAGTCTGATACTATGCAAACAACAGTGATGTATCAGGTCCTGGTGAAGTTTCTGAGGCTATTTCTGTCTCTCTGCAGAACACTTCTTGTTTGGGTATAAGTTCTGACACCCTAATTAAGGCGAATCGTAGAGAACGAGACACACGAAAAAGACTAGGGCATGTGGAAGACTAGTAGCAGGGACAGTGAGAGATACATGGTAACATCTAATGTGAAGGGTTAGGGCAGGGGAGTGGATTAGGATAAAACTGAATCATTTAGAGACTGGGCAGGCTTCATCCAGGGACCACTACTGCTGGGAAGCTTTAAGAAAAGAGTGAATAGTTTTCTTTCTGATGTGGGTGGAAGTCAGACTAGCATGGGGCCGGGGAGATGGATTAAAGAATTCTTAAAATTCCTTCTAGTTCTTTGATACTAGATCCCTGTGTAACCTCTAATTCACCACATCATGGAACAATGAAGATTTCAGCCTCAGAGAGAGATAAACATGTAGAATATGACTCGTTGTGTATTCAGAGAGACTAGCAATGGGCTAATTATGCAGGGGTGTGTGTGCAGTGGTGAGGCTGGCTATAGAGGAGGTCCTAGGAGTTCAGACATGAAAAGATTAGTCAGACAGCATGATAGATTTTGAATTTGGAGCAGCAAATAATGCAGGGAAATAGACTTCATGGGCATTGTGTTCAATAATTCATGAGCTGCGGTACTCAGACAAGGCTTCTTACCTGTTAAGTTAACTTCCCACTAAGGTTCCTTCCTCTGTCCTCTGAACTTAGAGCAGCTGTAACTGCTTCCTTCCTGGCTTTTCTTGGCCTCAGATTTGATTGTAGGCCACTGCATCAGCATAAATATTAAACTATGATAAACTGAGAGATTTAAGGTGTTGAGGCTTATAATGTACAAAGATCACTTGTGATACACAAAAGATTGTTTTAATAATCTAAAAAGCACTTCTCAAAGGATGCTGTGAAACACTAGTTTCTTGAAATGTATCTTTCTCATTAAATGCATACATATAGAGAGAAAGGGAGAGAGAGAGATTTTCTACATAGTTCGGCGGTCAAATAAGTTTAGAAACGGTTTCATATTATACCTTGGAGATACATAAGGTTTTTTGCCTTATTAAAGGCTCTAATAAGCCTTATACTGAATAAATGTGTTTCTCCTTATTTAAACCAGCATTTCCAAAACTTAGTTGCCCTAGGAATCTTTTAAAAAATATGTATGACATCTTGTGGAACTAATGTTTCACAGAAGTGTGTTGGGGAATATTGATGAACTATTTCTGTGCTCTCTATGTAAGCACTGAGATGGCCTAAAATCTCAGGTTGAGTTGGTTATAGGAATTTTGCTAGAGAAATTTGGAGGTTGTTCATTTACTTTGATCAACCTGGATTGAAAAATTATGTCATTCTGAACAAAACTTCACACCGAGGCTTGACTTATCTATTATTGACCAAATTCACTTGTTAGCAGATCTCTCATTTGTTTTATTCCTTCTATCTGGCTATTGAGTTGATTATTTTACTTGAAAATTGTTCTCTCCAATTTGTTGACTGTGTGGTTATTTTAATACTTAAATGAATTTTGCTAGTTTCTTGTAGAACATTTATTATAGAACATGCTTAGAAGTCCAAGGGCTTAAGCTACACTGATTTATTTTTACATGCATCACATCATGCAGCTGGTGATTCAATTCATTCTGTTTATATTCCTTTTCCCTTATCCCTAGCATTTTCCCTGAAATGTTAATTCCTGCAAATCTGACTTGATTTAGGCAATCTGAGGAAATGCAAGGGAAGGAGGCTTGTAGATTGTAAAGCACTCTACAAATGTAAAGTGATATCAATATGAACTTATTCAGTAGTTCTTTTATTGAGTACCTATTATAGTGCCACATAATGTGTCAGGGTCTAGGGCTAGAGAGCAAAGTCAAGCCTAATTCCTGTACTCAAGATGCTCAGAGTCTGGGGTGGGGTGGGCGGAGTGGAGAGACAATAAATAAACTGTTTTGACAAGTGAGGTGACATTGAGGTTGAAGGAGAACACTAGGAGCACAGGAGAGAATCATCCACTCAGGTGGGGGTTGGCCTGAGGAGGCTGTCTAAAGGAACTGATCCCTGGGTGGTGAGTGTGGAAGCGTGAACAAAGGGTAACTAGATAAGACAAAGGTGAGTGTAAGTGCTCATGAAGAGATGCTCAAACTCACTAGTAACCAGGTTACATATTATCAGAATAACAATAAAATATTGTTAGATTGGAAAAAATTAAGAAGATGGACAATCTTCAGTATTGGCAAGGATACGGGGAAACAAGTATTCTCACAGACTATTTGTGGGAATATAAATTGGGGTAGCTTTTTGGGGAGATTATGAAAAATTAAAATGTATACATTCAGATCTATCCATTTTTTCTTAGATGTTTATTTATTTATTTAGAATTTTTTTTTAACATTTGTTTTTGAGAGACAGAGACAGAGCATGAGCAAGGGTGGGGCAGAGAGGGAGGGAGACACAGAATCTGAAGCAGGCTCCAGGCTCTAGCTGTCAGCACAGAGCCCGACACGGGCTCGAACCCATGAACCGTGAGATCATGACCTGAGCCGAAGTCAGATGCTTAACGGACTGAGCCACCAAGGCACTCCTCTCTCCATTTTTTTCTAAATAAATTGTCACATGTATTCATAAAGAGAACTGTAGGATGTTCATTATGGCATTATTGGGTATCATGAGGATTTGGAATGGACTGTCCATCAGTACGATGCTATGAAATACCACGCAGAATTATTCAAGAATGGAAAGTGCTTTGAGAAGTATTGTTAAAGCAAAGCATTAATTTACAGTGTATTATACACTGTTTAATGTCACTTATGGGGAGATTTTAATGAAATATTTCTTTATTTACCGATTTACACACGTAATCACACAGAAGGGATCTGAACAAAATCACGCTAAATTGATAATAGGGCTTTCTCCTGGGAAAGGGGGTGGAATTGGGGGAAAGCTTTGGCTTTTTACTATAAATATACTTCAGTATGTTTTGTAAGATGAAAATATATTCATTATTTGAGTAATTAAATTAAAAAGTGAAAATTTAGAAATGAGTGGCATCAAGGGAGAAGTTTTGTAGGTGGAGAGATTTGTCAGTATATGGCAGGAAGAGTCCTTGGCTAGGAGTTACAGCTTCTACAGATGGTCCTTCTGGCCCAAAGGGCAGTGCCCTGAGCCTTCATTCCATCCCTTCTTGCTTTCTCCATCCTTCCTTGCTTCCTTCCTTCATCCACCTTTCTTTCCCTGTTGGAACTTCCTCTCACTAACAGCATACTGTAGGATTTCTCATCTAAAAATGATTCCCCACAAGCTATCACCCCTTTTCTCTTCTCCCTTTAATGGGGAAGGTTTTAATTTTTTATTTATTTTAATATTTATTTATTTTTAAGAGAGAGAGACACACATACAGAGCATGAATGGGGGAGGGGCAGACAGCGAGGAAGACACTGAATCCAAAGCAGTCTCCAGGCTCTGAACTGTCAGCACAGAGCCCAACTGGAGAAGGTGGAGAAGCTCGAACTCAGGAACCTTGGGATCATGACCTGAGCTGAAGTCAGGCAGTTAACTGATTGAGCCACCCAGGCGTCCCAAAGGGAACTTACTAAATAAGTTGTTGATGCTCACTTCCCTTATCACCTCCTGGAAACTACTCTCTGCAGTCAGGTTTCCATCTCCCCCCACTGAGACATCTCTGGCCAGTCTCCCTTGATCACCGCCCTGCACCCACAGTCCTCTTTCTCTGTTCCAGTCCTCCTCTGCCTCTGGCAGCATTTGGCTGAAAGTCACTTCTCCTTTGGAAACACTTTCTTCCCTTGGTCTCTAGGCTGCTGAACCCTTCTAGTTTTCTCTCTACTTTGAGAGCTATTTCTTCCTTTTTAAAATTTATTTAGAGGTTTATTTACTTAGAAAGAGCATGAGCAGGGGAGGAGCAGAGAGAGTGAGAGAGAGAATCCCAAGCAGGCTCTGCACTGTCAGTGTGGAGCCCCATGCGGAGCTTGAACTCATGAACAGTGAGATCATGACTTGAGCTGAAATCAAGAATCCCACCCTTAACCCACTAAGCCACCAGGCACCCCAAGGACTATTCCTTCCTTATCTTCTCTTCCTGAACCTCTAAATGTTGGCACCCCTCCCCCCAGCTTCTGTCCACAGCCACATTTTTCACACTCGTTCTCTGTAACAGAAGTTCTCAATTTGTTGCTCTCAGAACCATTTTATACTCTTAAAGTTACTGAGGAACCCAGAGAGATTTTTAAAGAAAATTAAATGTGAATTATACCTGTCAATATTATATGTTAGAAATCAAAACTTAGAAATTTAAAAGAATATTTAAGTATTGATTCATTTAAAATAATAATAATAATAATAATAAACCCATTACATGTTAACATAAGTAACATATTTTTTTTCTGAAAAATATATATTTTCCAACCCTTCCTCCAATTAGTGGGAAAAATGGCATCGTCTTACACTTTTTCAAATTTCTTTACTGCCTGACTTAATAGAGGACAGTCTGGGTTCTCATCTCTGCTTCTGCATTAAATCTGTGGTGGTATGTTGTTTTGATGGAATTATGTGAAGAAAGTCTCATCTCCAACATACAGTTAGTTGTAAAAGGGAGTAACATTTAATATCTTTTTAAAAATGTTTATATTTATTTTTGAGAGAGAGAGAGCACAAGTGTGTGCACACGTGCACGTGCATGGCAGAGGGGCAGAGAGAGAAGGGGACAGAGTATCTGAAGTGGGCTCCATGCTGATAGCAGAGAGCCTGATGGCTGGACTTGAACTCACGAACTGCAACATCATGACCCGAGCCAAAGTCAGACCCCTAACCGACAGAGCCTCCCAGGCACCTCTACTTTTTTAGATAAGTATGGACAGTCTTCTTTGATTCTATACAAAAACTTGAGATGTGGTATTATTTTAAAGATTGAGGGGCGCCTGGGTGGCGCAGTCGGTTAAGCGTCCGACTTCAGCCAGGTTACGATCTCGCGGTCCGTGAGTTCGAGCCCTGCGTCAGGCTCTGGGCTGATGGCTCAGAGCCTGGAGCCTGTTTCCGATTCTGTGTCTCCCTCTCTCTCTGCCCCTCCCCCGTTCATGCTCTGTCTCTCTCTGTCCCAAAAATAAAAAAAAAAAAAAAACGTTGAAAAAAAAAAAGATTGATTAGTTGTCATGTGGAATCTGAAATTATATCAATGAACTTTTGTACCACATCACATCAAAATGCATTGGTCTATCTTGTACTTTGAATGGATCTTTTACCCATGCATGGTTTTATACATCATATACTGGTCATTTAGAAAATATTGGCTCACTGAGTTATGTGGATATTTTAAATGTTGATACATTTTATGATACAATATTGAAAAATCATACTTGTTGCTAGCACTACATATCAGAAAAGTTTTGGGTATTAGGAAGCTGTCAAGTTCATAACAGAAAATACAAGTTTTCAAAAACTCAGAATTTTCTTTGAAAGCTGAAATTTTATGATTAACGGTCAATACTATCGGTTGTTTTCCTTGAAGCTCCTTCATTTCAGATACACTATCTGCCACATATCCAATCTGAATAACTATAATTTATTTCCTAGATCTTTTAAATAAAACCAGTGTTCCATGAAAAACTGACTAATTCAGCTCTCAACTCCCTCACAAAAGTGCTTTTTCTTAAGAAAATCATATTTTTGGGGCGCCTGGGTGGCGCAGTCGGTTAAGCGTCCGACTTCAGCCAGGTCATGATCTCACGGTCCGTGGGTTCGAGCCCCGCGTCGGGCTCTGGGCTGATGGCCCAGAGCCTGGAGCCTGTTTCCGATTCTGTGTCTCCCTCTCTCTCTGCCCCTCCCCCGTTCATGCTCTGTCTCGCTCTGTCCCAAAAATAAATAAAAAACGTTGAAAAAAAATTAAAAAAAAAAAAAGAAAATCATATTTTTTCTTACGCAGTACAAGTGCTTTATGCATACCTCCCATTTCATCTGATGAAATTATTTAAAAATCATGGACATACTTTAAAAAATTAATAATTCTTCTGCTCAATAGGTGAACTTTTCAGGGGAAGCTGCCCTCCACCCCCGGGCTATTTTTTAAAATGAGGGTTGTGTAGAGGTGAAGATCACAGTGACTATAAACATAGTTTGGCGCCACTGCCTTTATTCATGCTCAGATGTCAACAATTTCACCCACCATGTTTTTGTGCCATCAGTACCAATGGCTACACAGTGCAAAAGGCAAATACTGTTTTGGTACTGTTGTGAAAGTAATTTTTACCTTGTGGATCCCTCGAAAAGGCCTGAGAGACCCACCTCCCAGCAGTCCACAGACCACACTTGGAGAATCTCTGATGTAGACTGTATTTCACTCCAATCAGCCTCACCTAACTTCAAATGACCACCTCTCTGGCTAATGATTTGTTTTGCAAAGTATAATTATAAGATGACTAATCATTTGCACTTACATCACATGTAATTTTTGAATAATGGATTTAATAAGGTTATTAAGTCCATTAGTGTTTAGTACTTACATGTCTTTTTTTAAAACATGAAATTAGGTTAGCAAATCTTAGCTGCAAATCCCTTCTCTCCAATTTTCTGTTTTTAACACCCCAAGTGACTTGGTTTGGAATTATACACTGCTTTTCAAAATTGTTCTCTCATATAACGTCTATTGGGTTGGAGAGAATAGATAACCTTTAACACTCAGATTCTAGGACACCGCTCATCAAAGATGTGTGTTTAAATGTCCTTGAATAGCATTACTGTGTCTCTTTTCACAGTAGCTTTGTCTATTTCTTTCTAAGCGTGTACTATGTTTCTGGCCCCAAATAGCAAATCTAAGCCAGTGGCAGAGGGAGCGACATTTGTTCTACAAAATTCCATGTAGTTGGCACCCACTTATGTTGACCTACTGATCTCACTCTTCTCTTTCCAGCTTGATATGGTAACTTCGGTAATTGCTTTTGGTTCCTTTGGCTTTCATGATTTTTAATGGCTAACTTCACCTTTTATTTTTAAAGCTCTGATTGCTGCCCTGTTTTTCCTCCCTCTGCTCTCCAGCTTTGAAGGACTTCTCTACCATTTACCCCTGGCCTGCAGAGCTCCACTGACTGGACCATCTCCTGGACCCACTTTCAGAAGGGGTTTTGGGCACCATAAATGCTCACGTTAGATGTGGTTAGGTTCAGGTGCTTATGTTTGTTAAGGGTTTGGAGTTACCAGGTTCTCTTTCTGAGGTTTGCTTAGAGGAAATAGTACCCATAAAGGACAATCAATTATGGAGTGCTACTTAAACCAGTAGCTAGTCAAGTAGCCAGCACCACACAGTGCAGGGCTTATGATGCAGATGCTCAAACTTTATGGCACAACGACCCTGGCCCTAGAGAAACATGGTTCCTAGAAAATTTCAGGCTCTGACCCATAAAATTAGCCAAGTCTTATCTGAAGGCACGGTCAGTTAAGGGGTGGAGAAAAGCATATTTGGTGGGGAGAAGCAGGAGCATAATTTCTCAACAGCTTCCTCCAATGTTTCTAAACCAAGCAGCATCAGGAAGGTAGGATGTGGACTTCAATAACACGTTGCCCTAAAGCCACTAAACTTTAATACTGGGGAGAACTTCAGAGATTGCTAGGTGCAACTCAACTTCAACATATAAATGAGGTCCAGGTCTGCTGTATATTCCACTGAAGGCCATACAGAACCAGAACCCTTGTACCTGTAAAGGTGGTCTTCCTCCTACTCTACCACACCAACTCACAGGGCTCTGGAGTTTTAGATATTGCTTTAACTAGAAGTCCTTCCTTCCTGAATTTTGGTATTGTTTCCCATACTTCCATATGTGTTACTGGGCCTTGTGTTCTTTAACTTAAATGGGATTTTTCTCTTACATTAATTGCTTTTGAACATGATCTGAACATGAAGTACTATTTTTAATTTAAAAAAATACCCATTTCTTCTCACTTACAATTATAGTTCCCTTCTCTAATGTTGGCTATTGGGCTCCCAGCTCCCATGCTACCAACCTCATAGGATGGGTTTTTGTTTTGTTTTCGTTTTTTTTTTTTTTTTTTTGTCTTTGAACCACTCAATTACTTTCAGAATCACATTGGGAAAACAAAATAAAACACATGGTTTTAAACGATATTGCTTTTTGAATTTTCTCGAGCCTAAGAGTCAAGAGAACAGATTTTTGTTAACGTCAAATCAACTGAAGGATGTAAAGATTTGTGAAAGTAAGGGGTTGTATTTGTCTTTTAATGCATGCATGTAATTTCAATTAGTTACATTTACCTCATAAAAAATATTAAATTTTGAGGGAGGAGGGTATGTTGGAAAAAGAAAAGGAAAGTAACCATTTTCTCTCCCAAGCAACATCTTTTTGCTTTCTTTCTCTTTCTTTCTTTCTTTCTTTCTTTCTTTCTTTCTTTCTTTCTTTCTTTCTTTCTTTCCTTTCTTTCTTTTTTAAGTTTATTTATTTATTTTGAGAGAGACAGAGAGCACAAACAGGGGAGGGGCAGAGAGAGATGATAGAGAGCCAATGCAGAGCCAGATGTGGGGCTAGAACTTACGAAACTGTGAGATCATTATCTGAGCCGAAACCAAGAGTCTAATGCCCAACTGACTGAGCTACCCAGGCACCATGCATCCTTTGCTTTCAAAGGTACATTTTCTAAAGAACATTGTTAATACCCAAAGCATGATGCTGATCACAGATAATAAGAAGCACTATCTACAGATCCAGTTGAAGAGAGAAATCCATAAATTCTATCCCATTTTGATAAGCATTTGGACTCAGAAGGACATTTGCTCAAAATGCCTGTGGAAGCTGCCCATGTCGTTCATACATGTTGCTTTCTGGGTCAATATTCTTTTCATTCTCCTGATTCCAGCAGAAGAGGATCTTCTAATCTCTAATCTAATCTTCTAATCTCTCTAATATTTTTTACACACTTTATAAATCTTTGTTCTTTTAAGAAGGGGATTGGCCCAGCCTAGATTATCTGCAGTATATAATTTGCATGAGATTATAGAAATGGTTTAATAGGACCTACTGCTGGGAGGGATGTCTTGAATGGTGACACACACATGACTATCATGCTGCTATGTGTCTGTTTACTGGCGGAATCTGCTACAACTCAGATTTCAGAGAATTTCCTTTTCTGTCAAAAGGAACTGAATATATTTCCCCCATTCCAGCTGGGTGGCAAAGAACACAGGCATAGTACACACAAACAGGTGGCAGAAAGAGCTCTTGGAGAGAAACGACTAGATAGCCTGGGGCCCCACAAACACATAGAGAGAAAAGCCCTTGCAGGGTATGTGACCCTACAGCACACCAGCTGTGCTGCGCACATCCTTAGAAACACAACAGATAAGGACAGTACCTGGAGTCAGTGATGAGTAAGTTGCAGAACCAGATGGAAGTTTTGTAAATGGCAACACAGAGCCTGATACAAGAAGGTGCTAAGTCAGCACCAACTAGCTTAGGATAGGGATGACTTTCACCTAACGCACACCTAGCCAGTCACCTCCTTTATGAGATGGTGTTAGAATGTCTCTGCACAGCCCTTATAAGGATTATAAACCATGAGTGGCTAAAGACTGGCAACTCTCCTCTCCCTTTCTCCCCACTGCCTTTCTCCTATGGACATCTGTCTGCTGCTGGGCTCTGATAGGATGGTGGTGGATGCAGCCATGGGACTGGAGGGCTAGTGGGATTTCACACTGAGAAGGGAGCAAACCCCTAGTCTGAGGACAGAAGAGACACAGAAGGACATTGGCTCCCCCTGTCACCCCCTCACTAAAATCTAAAAACAACTGAACAGCCTGCTTGGGAGCAGGAGCTATTTTGGGGCAGAGTTTTTGGGAAAATTAGATGTAGGAGATGTGGGGCAACTGTTGGTGAGTGTGAGCTATAAGTGGAAGAGATAAGGAAACCAGTTTTCCCTTCAACTGGGCCCTGCTGAGTGGATTCTTCTTTCACTCTTTGGATGACTCCAAGGAAGATTTAAACTACTTGGCAATTGTTTTATTTTTTATTTTATTTTTTTAAATGTTTATTTCTGAGACAGAGAGAGACAGAGCATGGGTGGGGGAGGGGAAGAGAGAGAGGGAGACACAGAATCCGAAGCAGGCTCCAGGCTCTGAGCTGTCAGCACAGAGCCTGACACGGGGGCTTGAACACACAAACCATGAGATCATGACCTGAGCTGAAGTCGGTCGCTCAACCGACTGAGCCACCCAGGCGCCCCATTGGCAATTGTTTTAAACATCAGACTGGTATTTCCTCAATGGCAACCTTGTGAAGCTTTAGGTCAAAAGGTGGCTGAATTTTATAGGGTTCAACATAAAGTTAAACTTCCATTAAAAGTGTAATAAACTATATCCATTTCTCATTCATAATGTATTCCTTTGTTCTTGTCATAAAAGCTTTAATTTAGAGAAATCTCCAGGTGTTTTTGTACTGGATTGGTGGAGGCCAGTTAAATTTTTTTTCTCACTTTCAGTGTTGACAGTGGGGAGATAGGTAAGAGTCTTTTTCCAGAAAGCTGCTTCAGCTTGGCTATCTCTGGATGTGTTCCAGGTGACAAAAACAATAGCAAGTGCAGCTGAAGAAAGAGAGGCTAAGCCTGGTGCTCAGGGGGCCCCAGACCACCGGGAGTATGGGGCCCATAGAAAGGGAGCCCCTGATTGACCTTTGAAACAATGCATGCCATGTCTCCCCATGGAGAGGGCTTCTTTGATTCTTAGTCATTTCTCCATCCCATCGCTATTCTCTCAAAGTGACAAAGACTACAGAGAGCAACATTCCTGCAGGTAGAATGAAAAAAAAAATCATAAAGTTTGGGCATTGGGGACCAGGAGGACCCCTGCTCACCAAATTACTCTCTGGTATGTGTTCCATGATGACAGATCCCACCATTTCACATTAATGTGGGTCCCTGGTCAAGTTTCTTAACCTGTCTATGTAACCCTTAGATTCCTCAACTGTGAAATGCAGAAATTAATGCCAGCTCCCTCACAAAGAGATGAAATGAGAAAAATCTCTACATAACACTCAGGGTAGTGATTTGCATACAGTGAATGTCTCATGAAGGTTACTTCATGCTCTCCCTATCACTGATACTATTAACATTATTACACTAACCTCATTTTTCACGTGATTAAACTTGAAAACCTACACCTAAACTTGAAAATGCATCCCTTTTGCTTTCCTTATATTCACAGATGATTCCTACATTATTATCAATGCCCTTTCCTGAAGATTGGTTATCATTTCCTGTTTTTTCTCTACCTCTTTCATTACACCAATCTTGTAAATCCTTTAGGGTTTGGGCCCCTGGCCTGACACCCCAAAAGGAAGAGGCTATTGACTAATTCTATGAATTATTTCTTCAATGAATCTGTAGCTCTGTGTTGAGAGTTGTCTTGTGGCACATCTTTCTTGTATTATCATTATTTGTACATTTGTCTATTCTGCCCTATTTGATTTTAATTGGTTGCAGAGACAGGTCAAACCCTATTTACCTTTGAAACATCTGTAGCATATATTCCTGATTAGGTAGTAAGTGTTTAGTAAGTATTTTTAGATGAATGAGTGAAGACAATAAGGTAATAATCGAATAATTTATTTATGGTATATAATGTCCTCCATTAAATAAAAAAATGGGGTGCTAACCTATGAATGGCTGCCCCCAGGCTCTGAGTCAACATCTAATCACACATAGCAAATTGGGTTTGTGTGTCACTCAGATTTGCCATACATTGTCTCTACCTTCAAATCGAGAGCATTGAAGCCAGGGTGATTCCAGGACCTTGAGACTTGTCTACTAATTTTAGCCATTACCTTTATGGATATTAATTTCTGAGAGTAAATAATCAAGTAAACTTTCTTGTCCCTTGAATGAGAAAAAGTCAGTGATGTGTTTATGTCTTATCCACTAGAGGTCAACTCTACAGCCCCTGCAATGAGAATATTCCCTCCTTGTGAACACTGATAAAATTCAATTTGCATTACATCCCCCTGCATAGTGGACTCTATGTCAGTGGTAGGTTTCTTGTATGTTACTCATGTTCTAGAAGCAATTCCTAATAATTCTCGTTTCAACATCTTGGGAGCAAGCCCCATCTCTTGTTCTTTCCTTACACAGATACGTTGAAATGTTTAAAGGTACTCAAACATACATACCCACTAATGGAGTCCAGAAACCCAGTAGCACCAGAGATTTGGGGCCAGTTGAGCTCATTGGTAAGAGCTGTTGGTAAATTGATGAAGGATTTCTAAAGAAAACATAAAGTGGTGATTATAAAAATGGTCATTTGTTTTTTACAGGTAGTAACATTATCCATTGCCTAGGCGGCGTTTTCTGTCTTTCTCACTCTCTTTTTCTTAATCTATTTCTTTAAGAGCTTTGGTATATAAAGCGTATGCCACTCTATCATCAGGGACTTCACAAAGATCAGCATCACTCATGAACTGGCTTCCATTCAGCTTCTGTGAAAGATGCAAAATGCGTGGCAGCTTATACTCATCCCTCATTTGAAAGGGATGCTTCAGTAGATGGGTAAACTTTCCACTCTTTTAAATTTGCTGAGATTTTCTCCATATTTATTTTAGATATTCAGGAAATCAACTGCCCAAACAATAATAATACCCAAGCCCCCAGCAAGAATGCCTTCCCTGAGTTCAAAGCCATGTCCTCAGTCAATAAGATAGTGTCTCCTGACCTCCTTGGGAGTCTCAGGCACCTTTGAGAATCTAATTTTGGTTTCTTTCCTCACAAAGATGCACATATATTCAACACGGCCTATGATTTCAAGGGGTTCACATACAACCTGTATCTCTTACACAGTCTCGGGTTCAAGAACTCCTGACACAGAGTGTTGACAAAACCAGGATTCATTTGAACCATGTTTCTATGGCTTGTGCAAAATCATAGAGAAAAAACATTGCCAGCTATGTCCCCTTATTATTCCTTTTATAAATGTCCTCTGGGATAAACCTCTACTCTGGTCTAATTTCTAGAAAAAGCTTATCTAGACTGATGTTTTCAGAATAGGGTTGCCAAATTTAGCAAATAAAAATAGAGGATGCCCAGTTAAATTTGAGTTTCAATACACAAAATGTATGGGGTGCCGTTGGTTAAGCATCTGACTTCAATTCATGATCTCACGGTTCATGGATTCTGGGCCCCATGTAGGGCTCTGAGCTGAAAGCTCAGAGCCTGGAGCCTGCTTCAGATTCTGTGTTGTCCCCTCTCTCTTTCTGCCATTCCCCTGCTCTGTCTCTCTGTCTCAAAAATAAATAGTCTTCGGGGCGCCTGGGTGGCGCAGTCGGTTAAGCGTCCGACTTCAGCCAGGTCACGATCTCGCGGTCCGTGAGTTCGAGCCCCGCGTCAGGCTCTGGGCTGATGGCTCGGAGCCTGGAGCCTGTTTCCGATTCTGTGTCTCCCTCTCTCTCTGCCCCTCCCCCGTTCATGCTCTGTCTCTCTCTGTCCCAAAAATAAATAAACGTTGAAAAAAAAAATTAAAAAAAAAATAGTCTTCAAAAAAAAAAAAAAAAAAAAAAAACAAAACCGGGGCGCCTGAGTGGCTCAGTCGGTTAAGCGTCCAACTTCAGCTCAGGTCACGATCCTGCGGTTTGTGAGTTTGAGCCCGTGTCAGGCTCTGTGCTGACAACTCAGAGCCTGGAGCCTGCTTCAGATTCTGTGTCTCCCTCTCTCTCTGCCCCTTCCCTGTTCACGCTCTGTCTCTTAATAATAAATAAACATGAAAAAAATTAAAACAAACAAAAAACCCCACAAAAAAACCCCCAAAATGTGGTGTCTATATACAATGGAATATTATTCAGTCTTCAAGAAGAAGGAGATTTCTGACCCATGCTAAAACATGGGTGAAACCTAAGGACATTATGCTAAGTGAAATAAATCAGTTTCATAAAAAGATAAATACTGCATAATTCCACTTATAGAAGGTATTTACAGCTGTCAAATTCATAGACACAGAAAGTAGAAAGGTGGTTGCCAGGGGCTGGGAGTGGATGTAGAATGAGGAGCTGCCATTTAATGGGTACAGAGTTGTAGTTTTGCAAGATGAAAAAGTGTCGGAGATTGGTTTCACAGCAACGTGATATACTTAACACTAATGAACTGTATACTTAAAGGTGGGTAAGATTATAAATTTTATGTTGCAAGTATTGTATCACAATTTAAAAAAATGAGTACAAAAAGATTGAATTTCAGGTAAACAAAGAATAATTTTTGGCATAAGTGTGTCCTGTGCAATGTTTGGAACATGTTTATACTTAAAAAGTTTGTTATGCATCTGAAGTTCAAATTTAACTGGGTGTCCTGTATTTTACCAGGGGATCTCAGTTTGGATACACACTCTGAAATCCAATGCTTCCTTTTTGCCCTGGCTGACAGGAAGCCTCAATGCCTGGCTGCAGGAAGCAGTTATCTCAGGTACATAGTGTCTTCTCCTTCATGTGCCCTTGGGCTTCTCACCATTGAAAACCTATGCCTCCTTTGGATAAACATGAAAACCTTGGGTCCTCCTTTAATGTTTATTTTAAAATGAAAAATAAACTAAGGATAATGTCTAAAGGCAAATCCTATCAAAGCAATTGTGGCACAGAATACAAGTTTTCAAATTGCATATGGCCCTTCCCCTGCTTGCTTCCTTACTTATGATGATCCTTATCCTGTCTCCTAAAGAGAACCTAAATGTGGAGGCTATGAGGGAAGGAAAAGCCACACTTCTCTCTCATCAACCACTTGAAAATGTATCATTATTATTTTTTTCTGATTACAAAGTATACTTATTTGTTATAGAACTCAAATATATAATAATTTACAATATAGAAAGTCTCTCATCACTTCCCCTTAAGAGATAATCATTGTGAGGTAACCACTGTTAACACCTTGTGAGCTACCTATCGACATCTATATCATATCTGTATCTATGCCTATGTCTATCTATATCTATATCATCTATATCTATACCTAAAGCTATCTGTAGATGAACATTATATATGTGTTCAGAATAGGGTTGCCAATGGTTGTGAATCTACCGTCATTCCTTAAACTTGGAAAACCTCAAAACTCAAGTAGTTTTCCTAGTGTCAGGGTGTGATGGTTCCTACCATCATATAGAGAATGAGTACTCAAAATAAAATAAAATTTATTTCTCAACTGTGGACTGTAATGGGTTGAATTGTGTCCTCCAAAAAGGCATGTGAAAGGCCTAACCCTCGACATTTCAGAATGTGACCTTATTTGTAATAGGGGGCCATTGCAGATGCAATTAGTTAAGATGAGGTCATACTGAAATAGGATGTGTCCCTAATGCACTATGACTGGTCTCTTCACAAGAAGAAGAAGAAGAGACACAGAGACACAGGGGCAAGACCATGTAACGATGGAGGCAGAAACTGGAGTCAAAGAACAAGTCAAGGAGCACCAAGGATCGCCAGTGATCACTGGAAGCTAGAAGAGAGGCATGGAACAGATTCTTTCTCGGATCTGTCAGAAGGAAACATCCTGCTGACACCTTGATCTCAGATTTTCAGCCTCCAGAACTGTGTGAACATTAAAGCCATTCAGTGTGTGATACTTTGTTGCAGTGGTCCAAGGAAACTATGGCATGGTCTGAACTGGACAATTTGCTTGCAGTTCTTATCATTCTTATTCAGAGGTCCAAGATACGACCTTCTACTGTGTTCATTTACTTCTCAAAATAAGTCATGTAACAAACAAATAAGTTCACATATAGCAGTTGTCCTGTGGTGTCTTGCCCTGTTTTCCTTGGCTCTGTGAGCTTTCTCCTTCCACATGTCAATCCCAAGGACCCCATCCTTATTCTTCTCCCAAGGGTGATTTTCAGCACAGTGGGGGCAGGAAGTGGAAGAGAGGTGACCGGAAAGGATGGCTTCTTGGGATTAACTATGCTGGTTAGCAACAAAATAATGTATTATCATTAATAATTATAATAATTATGTATTAATAAAATAATAATAATGTGTCAATTATGGTTTATCTCTATCTAAGGAGCAGAAACAGGCAATGGAAAAGAGGCTCCTGATGAATCTTGAAGCACCATGCAGTTCCAGTGACTGGCACTTTGTCACCCCTTAGCAGGAGGCACCCGCCACTTTCTGCTCAAAACTCCACCATTATTGTGAGTCAGATACTCTCTGTTTTGGTTTCTGTTCCTCCTGCCACTATAAATCAAGTGTCTTCTCTGTTTTTTTTTTTTTAATCTTATTTTTTCCCTAGGTCTTTCTGTTTACAATGTGTGTTTGCTGTAGGATTTGAGAATATTCAATTCTTCCAGAGAAGACAAGAAAAGTAAACAGAATGGATGAAACTCATAAGACTTGTTAGGCAGAGATAGTGAATAAGCAGGTGGCTTGTGATATGTAGACAGAATACGTGAGCTGTGTTAAGTGAGTCAGTAGCCTATAGAGCATATTGAGAGTTAAAGGAACAATACAACACTCCCCGATACCACACACTCTCTCTCTCTCTCTCCTTTTTCTCAGTCCTCTGCATCATGACAACCCCAGATTTGGGGAACTGGGCACGGAACTAGGCTTCTGATTTGGGATGGGTCTGCTCTCTCTTTCATAGGGAGTTAGACAGGAACCCTGCTGGCAGGGACGTGTGCCTGATGCTCTCTGCAGCCTGGAGCAGTAACGGAGGGGATGGCAGTTCTGAAGCGTGCCAGCCAAGTAGGGAAAGGCTTTACTCTAAAAATGCAGAAGCTCTACTTCTGTGTCTGGCTCTACAAAGACAGTGAAACTCCACGGTTTGGATATGACACATTGGAAATGGGTTCCATAGTCTATCCAGCCCCATTCTCAGTCAGGGGTGGGTGATAAAGTGTTTATCTTCCCAGTGAGGGGGGGGGGGGAGAGCAGATGTTGAGAGACAGTTAGGACAGAGGAGAAAATGGCCGGCAGCCTTGTCTTGGGTAGTGGGGTCTCTCAATTCAGTCTCTCTGGATCAATCCCTTCAGATCTCAAATATCTGGGAGAATCCTGGACTTCTTGCTGCTCTTGAAAAAAGCCCCAACCAGTCCTGGAATCATCCCCACCAGGATTTAAGCTGGAGCAGATGGCAGCTGATGCTGAATCACAGCGGGGACCAGGGTGGCTTTGTATCTCACAGCCGAAGTCCTGGAAAGCCCAGGAAGGTCAGCTGCATAGGTTTGTCCTGGTCACTCAATTAACCTTGAAATAGCATGCATTTGTGCTTTCCTGGTTAAATGTTTCAGACTTCATTTACGGTGTTCTGGTGAAGTTTTACTATTCTTGGCTGTGCAAAACCAGGGGCTTTACCTTTGTGTCAGTTTTGGTATCTCCGATGGCTGTAGAATATTACTCTCTTTAACAGGAATGTTGGGAGGGTCAAAGGACAGTGAGGGGAGCAGCTTGACAAGTAGAAGCCCCACACTGTGTAAAGAATCATGTTTGGGTGGATTATATAGTGTCCCTTCCAAGTGGATTGTCCCAGGTTTAAGAGGAATGAATTTTATTGCAGATAATAGAAAACATTTGAGCAGACAAATAGAAGCCCCAACATACTTTTTCTTCCTTAGTAAATTTGGTAGATAAAAATGAGAAGTAATGGCCATTAATAGCAAAGGTTTTATAGACCCTAGCAAAAAGAGAATGTTTAAGTCATATCACATTAAACACTAAAAGCCTTATTCACGCAACATTATACCCAAGATATTTCAGGCATTTAAGGCAGGAAAGATGCAAATTAGGATCTCCCTCATCAACTCCTGCTTATTCCTCTTGAGCATTTATGTTCTCAGAAAACTTGTACCTTAAATGTACCTTAAATGTACATATGTAGAAAGACTTAATGTTTACTAAGAAAAATTTGCCAAATTTGTAAAGAGCATCAGAAACTCAATGAGTGATAAGTCAACTGCCTCATTGCTTCAGATTTTCTTCTGATTTTATCAATGATACACAATGTTTTATGTCATAATTGACATGTATATACCATTTTTGTGTAATATTTTAACATTACTCGTGTGTGTGTGTGTGTGTGTGTGTGTGTGTGTGTATTTCCATGAATTGAGAAAGCCCACTGGTTCTCATTTTTAATGCATATTCAGTAAATATAAAACTTTGGATTTGGGAATATTTTAAGCCCTAACTTCAATAAGCAACTTCTATTTGGGTTTCTTAAAACCATATGAAGTGACAGAGAATAATGGCATCAACCAGAAGTTCATTTGGGTCTGCCAATCTTCCAATGATAAAGGGAATATTCTTGGAGCCTTTATTTCACTGTTTCCATTTGAGCCCTCTCTATCCGACAGTGCCATGGACAAATTGTACAGTGTATTCCCTTCTATAGTACTGTTAACTGGGTTAGATCTAAGTTGTTTATTTTCAAATAATACAAAGTCACTTGGAGGAATCTGCAGCTAACTTCTGTTGGAAAAAGATATGAAAAATATCATCAGTTAAATAAGTTTTTTAAAATTTATTTATCAGGAACTAAACTCTCAAAGCAGACAGGTTTTGTTGTTTTACTCAAAGAGGAAAATAGCTGTTAGGTTGGTCTTTTGATAATGGAGCAAGAATCTCAAGGCCTAGGAATCAGAGATCACTGTTTAGCTTTGGGACCACGAGCCTCCCAGCCCTCTTGGTCTGCCACTATTTCATCTGTCCTGCAGGTGGCCTAGATGAGGCTGTCCTCCTGCTTTATGCCTTTTTCCCCCTCCTTTGAAAAAATTCTAAATTTACTTATTTAAATTCAAGTTAATTAACATACAGTGTCATCTTGGCTCCAGAAGTAGAACCCAGTAATGCATCTCTCACAGATGACAGCCAGTGCTCATTCAACAAGTGCCCTCCTAAATGCCCATCTCCCACTTAGCCCATCCCCCCCCACCTCCCCTCCAGCAACTCCCAGTTTGTTCTCTGTATTTAAGAGTCTCTTACAGTTTGCTTCCCTCTTGGTTTTTCTTATTTTTCCTTCTCTTCCCCTATGTTCATCTGTTGTATTTCTACACCTTTCAATCTCACAGGCCTGCTCTATGACCTCCTGCCTTCTCAGGCCACTGCCTGGGACTCAGTCTCATCATCCACCCTCCCCCCCCTCCTATCTCCCGCCTCTACCTTAGTGCATTTACTTATAGAAATACCAAGTCATGAAACTTCAAGGGCCCTCCTTGTCCTTTGCACAAACTTTCTTGCTCTGGTCCCTTTCCTTTAGGCTTTGATATGTGAATAAATCCTACAAATGAATGTATATTCCTTCATGATGCTTGAATGTGCTACATTTGCCAGGTAACTGCGTTTTAGGCCAGAGGAGAGAAAGGACTAATAATGAATTCCCCCTATGTGCCAGGCACTGAGACGGAAAACTCGTACACACTGTGTAACTTCATCAAACAACTCTGTGAGGCAGGGGCTAGTCTTCTTCCTTCCTTCTTCGGTCCCTTCCGCAAACACTGTTTGAGCAACTACCATGTCTCAGATGCTGGATACTACCTTTTAGAAAAGGAACAAGCATCCAAGCCTCAGATGAACAGCAGTAAGTTAAATGAGCACGCCTCAACCTACTTGGAGATACTAGAAAAAGCCCATTTTATGGTGGCACCTCTTGTCACTGGTCCCAGGCCACAGAGGACTCTGTATTTTCTGTGCAGAAACTGGGCCATGTGGGACTCAGGAAAACTGTGGCAAACAGAACTCAGAGGGAGTTTGGGTGACTTGCCAAGGTCACAGAGCTGGTACGTAGTGGGGCTCAGATTTGAACACAGGTTCTGGTGGGATTAGGAAGGGAGAGGCTTGGAGCAGGCCAGAAGAACCTCAGCTTTCAGTAACCCCTTGTATCTGGTCCTTGCTTTCCCCTTAAGCTGCCAAATCTCATGGAATCACAAACTTGGTTAAGCTGGATTGGCTAGTTGTTGAAAATGAGGCTTCCTGGGTGTCTACTGAGAGGATGGTCTCTCAGATACTACTTTGGGTAAAAGGTTCAGAAATCTACAGATAATCCAGGAGTGGCTGCCATCTTTTCCTCTCTGTTTCCCTTATGTGGAAGCCAAGCATACCTTATGAAGAGCACAGAATGAATATTTTTGGGATACATACTGAAATGATATGTGAGCCTACACAGACACATACATACACACCCCACTCACATATTCCCAGGGTCTGTTCTGTCCTCACATCTGCTGGGGAAAGGCAGACTCAGAGAACCACTACCTATCTGGAGGTTTATCTTCTAGTGCAGCTGGCAGATGAAGGTCTGGGAGAGCAGGGGAAGTACATTTCCTCTGGTTTCTGCCTCTCAATCTCAGACTTAGTCAGGCAGTATCATTCACATAAGCTAATACTTTGATATAGACAATTTCAAGAATGTAATTAAACTCTGAGTTTGATTCATAAACCTTAGAATCCTGTATGCAGTGAAACGAGTCTCCTATTGAGGTCCTGGTGGCCCTATAATTCATTAAACAGAGAGAGAGAGAGAGAGAGAGAGAGAGAGAGAGAGAGAGAGAGAGAAGAGAGAGGAGACAGACAGGGAGAGAGAGAGAAACACATCAAATGCCATCCTGTGCTAGGCACTCTGTTTACCACTGTACCAAGCAGTAGTAAGTTCCTCCTTTGTGGAGCTCACAGTCTAGAAAATAAACATTTCCCAGCTGGGTACCTTGAAGACTTTCTTTAACTCTTCTGTATCTCAGTTTCTTTGTCTATATGATGGTCTAATAACAGCACCTATCTCATCGGGTGGTCTGAAAAGAATTATAAGTGTTCAATGAAAGTTAGCTCTTAGTGGTAGTGGTAGGGAAGTCCAGAGTGATAGAAAGGACAACTGTCTCATATGTGGGGGTTTGAAAAGGAATCTTGTAAGAAATGTTATCCCATGTGAATCCTGTGAGGTTACTGAGAGGGAGCCAGACAAAAAGGGGCAGGGGAAAGAGTTTAAGCACTGGCAATACCATATACAAAATTCCACAGCTGAATCCATCCTATTACATACAAGGAAGACCAACAAACTCTGCCTGTAACAAACCCAAGGAGCATATATGCCAGTTCTGTATTGCTCTATCTATTGTTATGACCAGTAACAACTGCTCAGCTCCTGGGATGATACCTATTGAAGGCACATTTAAACTTTAGCAAGAGCTAAATAAGTAGTTTTCAGGTAAAAAACGTATAGCATTTCATCTTTGACCCTATGCCAGTCCAAAGCCTTATGGGGCAGTGAAGAAAGTCAAATAAAGATTTCTAGCAAAATGTGACCAGTAGATATAAAGAGGACAGAATGGCAGGCAACAATCTTTCATCATTTTGCCAGAATATAGCTCTTTTTATTTATCTATTTTTTCACCTTGTCAGCTCCTCTTAGTCTCTTTCATTCCCCTTTTCTTTTATTTATTATTTAAGGTCTAACCCCATCATTTATTTATTCGATGAATGAGTTGAGGGATGCATTTATCTAATCGCCCCACACAAAATGAAAATGCATTGTGCAGTTGGATTTCTTCCACAAAATTCAAGTCCTTCCATCATTATTTCTAGAGTGATTGAAGAACTGTATCCAAATTCATAAAACTGAGAAAACAAGAGTTTAAAGTGTCCTGCTGCTATGCAGAAAAAATCACAACCTTTTCTTTCATGGAGCCAGTGGAACACATTTTTTCACAAACAGAAAAAATAACTATTCTAAGGGCCAGGAACAGGCAACAAGGCACGCATATCATAAAATTTCACTCTTCAGATACCTTCATTTGTAAAGGTTTGGTCATTTTTTTGAAGCATTCAAGCTGCTATTTGTCTGGGGTGGGGTAGTTTTCATTTTTTGAGAGGTAACATCAAACATTAGACTCTAGAAGCCCAAAGTCCACAGCCAAGCTACAGGGGAAGCCATCACGGGGCACCTAATGACCAGGCCAGAACTGGGCTGTCACTCCCCACTATCTAGCTCATCAAAAATGATCTCATTTTCTTCCTCTCCCCTCTTCCACCTTATACCAAGAAGCTATCACAAAACCTCGCTGATTCTATCCTTCTAACTTGCACATGTGATGGTCCTGGGTTACTGCCACAGCCTCTGGCCAGGGTCCCTGCCTTCTCACACTCCCCCCACCATCTTCAGCAGTCTATTCTAGAATCTTGTTGGGGAGCTTTGTTAAGATATGGATCCTGTTTGGGTAGATTTGTGGTGGGGTCTTAGAATTTATTTTTAATAAGTGCCCTAAATGGCTGTAGTGACTGGCCCGGTTTGGGAAACACTGCTCTTTGGGCTACAGTAGCTATTCAAAGTCATCCTCCACATGGCACCACCCACTGCCCCAACTTCTTCTCACATCCCACTCAACTACCTGTGGGCCACTCAGACCTTCAGGCCTGTCACAAGCTCTTCTTCCTACTCTGCGGTCTTTACTTATCAATTGCTACTCATTGGTCAAGCATTAGCTAAATCCTGACTCCTTTGGCCCTCCTTCCTTTGTGAGGTGCTCTTCTCACTCTCATCACACCCTGTGCATGCTTAGCTAATTACACCTAACATGCCAGCACTAGGGTGGAGTAGGCCAACTTTTTAGTATAAAGGGGCTTTGGTCTCTGTTGTGACTACTCAGTTCTGCCATTGTAGTGGAAAAGCAGCCACTGACAATATGTAAATGAATGTGCATGCTGTGTTTCATTGAAACTTTATTTACCAAAAAAAGGGAGGGGCCACATTAAGTTCAAGGGTCATAGTTTGCTGACTTCTGCTCTAGGCTCCAATGTATTCAGTTTGTGTCTGGGCTCCATGTTTAACTGCATTATCTTGGGTAAGTTAGTTATCCTAAGTCTTCATTTCTTCATCTATAAAACACACATAATAATGGGGTCATTTCAGTGCTTTTTTTTTTTTTTAGAGAGAGAGAGACAGAGTGCCAGCATGGGAATGGGGTGGTGGGGGGCAAGAGTGAGAGAGAGAGAGACAGAGAGAGAGAATCTTAAGCAGCCTCCATGCTAATGTAGGGCTTGATCCCACAACCCTGGAATCATAACCTGAGCTGAAATCAAAAGTCAGACACTTACCTGACTAAGCTGCCCAGGGGTCCCTCATTTCAGTATTAAATGAGATAATACTAAGTACAATGCCTGGCATTTGGTAAACATATGGTAATATTTGCTTAATGTAATTATTATAATTGTGAGTTTATCTATCTTTCCAACTAGACTTTAAGCTCCTTGAGGTTAGAGCCGGCTTTTCACGTCTATGGCCTGAGTTGTTCACCCTTATCTATTTTCTGTGCCTTCAATAATAGAACTCCCACAGTGTTAGCTGGGCACATGGCTGTACTTCCCAGCCTCGGTTACAGCCTAGTGTGAGCATGTGACTGAGTTCTGGACAATGAGGTGTGTGAGAGAGTAACACGTGCCACCTCTGTGTCAAATACTTCCAGAGGATGTGTGTGTCCTCACTTGGTCCTTTTTCCTTCCTACAGGAGGGAGGTGAACAAAGCAGGAGCAGCCACCGTGAACCCAGAGGTGGAAGCTCCATGTTGAGGATGGCCGAACTATCCTGCCAGCCCTGGACTGCTTCCCTCTGGATTATTATATGAAAGGAAACCACATTTTCATCTTAAGTCACTTAATTTGGCGATTCTTTGTTACAGCAGCTGAACCTATACCCTGCTTGATTAATTACTAGTCTTTTAAGAAAGGCTGACCCACCTGCTATTCTTTCTGGCTCTCAAATATGTTACCAACATGCAAACATGAACTTTTTGCTCCTTATTGGTCTATTTTTGCTCGGGGTCTTTACCAATCAGTCTTTTAATTATTGGCTCAGTGTTGCTGTCCTCAATTTCTCTCCCTGGAATCTTTGGACCTTCTCTTTCAGAATGCTCCCCTTGGTTTTCTTCTAGGAATTATGGCTTAGCCAATCTGACCAATCTGTGAGCCATTGCCTTGAATAGAAAATCCCTAGGAAATCACTCAGAAGCCAGGCATTTGGCAAGGGTGAGGCTGGGTGATCTCCATTCTTTTTACCCCAAGGAATGGCATGGAGGGAATTAGCTGAATGAACTAATGAATGACTGGAGTGTAGCAATCAATTCCAGTCATCCAAAATTATTTCTAAATGCCAGGGTTTTCCTCTTTCCACATCCCAACTGATTCAAGACTCTAAATGTTTTTCCTATGATGAGTCAGTTTCCTGAGACCCAGTTTATGGTTGAGGAACTTGAGGGACAGCAAAGCAAAGTGGTAAATATAATTAACTAGAGGGCAAGAAATTACATCTAGTCTTCGTAGCACGCTGGATCACACAGGTGTTTACCGACTCATGCTGCCTCTCTCTGAGCAAATCTCCATCTAATGTGCTGGGAGAGCAGGCATATGGGCTGAGTAATTATAAATGCCTTTCAGAAGTACGGTGCTTAAAATAATTTCCTCTTATAGTTTTTCATAACACCGGGTGTTTGTCTTTTTAATTCTTGCAGAAGGCAGTGAGGGCTAAGATCACACATGTTTTCAGAAGAATGAGCCTGCAACAGCATCCTACTTTGCTGGCAGGTAAGAGCCCCAAACGCTCACCTTGAGTGGGAAGAAAAGGGCATTACATTGATCCGGCCTCAAGGCAAGAGCCCGTCTGGCCTGTGCCCATGAACAGAGAATGGGAATAGAACATTCTGTCTCTTGTGGCCTGATAGCTGCTGGAGAAAAGGATTCACCATGGTGAATACAACTCTCTTTTTCAGGCAGAATAAATGAAGTGTAACTAGAATTGAGGCTTCTCTTCTCACTGCTTAGCATCTTTAATCTACTAGCCGGCAAGATGTCTGAGGAGCAGAAAATACAATTTTGTCCAATTTTACTGAACTACAGTCTTTCCTCATCTTGAAAAAATAATAATAATAAAGTACTCTAATTCTTAAGTATTTCTGGAGTCGACATGAATCTAGCCGAGGTAGAATTTCCATATTTTATGTGCACCATGAAAATCAGCCTTTATGCTTAATGGAAGCTTTGGGCTCGCTGTTAAATCCAGAGAGCAGGAAGCAGGGCAGGTTAGGGAGAGTCAGGGTGAGAGCTTTGATACTTGCCTGTGCGGTCTGTGGGCTAATAAAGGTCAACCAAACTTGATCTACACACTCATCTCAAAGAGTCCAATGAAGCACATGTGGGCTTGAAAGACTGGAGCCGCTTTGCTCTTGGGTGAATATGCATTTTCTGCAGCCAGATTAAGGATTCATTTTGTCCTTGACACAGCACGAAATTCAATCTGCGCCTACTTACCCTACAGACAACAGCCTGCCGGGGGTCGTGCTAAGATTTTATAATAGTACAGGCAACAGCCTTCGCTAGCAACATAAACATTTGGGAAATTGTATTTCAGAATCTCTTCTCCCTCCTCTTTCCCCCAGCCCCAACCCGTCATGCAATTCTGGTTCAGTGAAATGCAGCATTTAATATTTTGGAAATAATTTTCGAACAGATGGGGAAGAGGCAGGAGGGCAGCATCTAATGCTGGCCTTGATGATCTCTCTGCCTCCCTTCCGTTCTCAACAAAACATCTCAAGCAGTGAATGTTTTTCCTTTGAAAGAAAAAAAAAAAAGCACGAAAGTATTTTCAAATCCACTCGTTTTTCTTTGCAATCTTCCTAAGTTGAGATCTTTCCTGTGGCACGGGAAGCTTATTCCGGATCTGACTACTAGGAGACCTCGGAGAGAAGCTAGGGTTGTTTAAGGAGGGAGGAGGGGAAAAACCAGCTTTCTGCCCTCAGCCGAATGAGGCTCAGAACCTTTGTTTCTGCGGAACCAGTAGGGTGATTCTTCACACTCTCTTTATTGAACTACAAATATCTTTCCAGATGAACACACTCCTAATCTAATTAGCTGTAAACAGGCCTCTCGGGTGCCACACTGCTTAACTAGAGGATGGCAAGAAGGGCGGAGAAGAAGAGGCTGTGGCAGGAAAGATACCCACCACTGTGGATTCCTTTCCATAGGCACAGTTGGGATGGGGTGATGTATTTGCAGCAGTGTTTTCTGCTTTTAGGGAAGCAAAGGCCAAGAAATGTTGAAGTCTCATAAAGGGCAGAATTATGAAACAATGAGTAATTGGGTTTCTACAGCACTTCCCTCTCTTTCCAGATGATATGATGTATTCCTTGGCACAGGAGAGAAACCCAGGGCACCAAAAACGTGGGGTCCTGAAGGGTTTGGTTGACTGTTGAACCCTGAGTGAGGACACACAGCTGGGTGTATGCCACAGTTCCTTACCCGAGGAACCTTGAGATTCAAGCATCAGTCACACGCCTTCCTCTAGCTTCTGGTAAAATCCCATCTTCCTTTTTGTTCCCTAGCCTTGGTGTCAGCAATGATTAATCTCTTCAGAAACTGCCTTTGAGTTCTAATACCTATGTAATCAGGTGTGTATGAAATGCAACTCCAGTGTAGCCAGTCTCCTGTATTAAATCCCTTCGGTTGGAATGCTTTTATTTTCCTGATTGGTCCCTGCTAAATGTTGACTCTGACGCTGACTAGAAACCCAAGGCTCCATCTGCTGAATTAGCCAAAAGTTTGGGCGCTTTCTTCCTTTGTGGTGACGTTACTAAAAGACTCTCAAATAGTTAGACCCATGGGCAGAGGGTGCATTCTCAGTGGACACTCTCTTGGGGAATCTCACACATTCTAATATGCTCTGGAAATCTTGGGTTGAGAGGCTAGTCCACACTATGCTGAAGGATTCCCATTTTACCCTAAAACATTTTATCTTAGAGTACCTCTTTCCTGGCATTTATAGATGTAAAGAATTTGGAAAACCACTGCAGTACTCCACAACCACATCTTTCTTTTGTAAATCCTCAAAATTTGGACATTAGAAGCAGTAGGAAAACTGTGACAATGGTTCTCAAAATATGGTCTGGGGGGATCACTGGGGACCTTTGAGACCCTCACCAGGAGTTCATGAGCACACTATTTTTATCATAATACTGAGACTTGATTTGCCTTTTTCACTTTCACTTTTATTTCACTCATGAGGGTACAGGGTAGTTTTCAAGAGGCTACATCCATATATATTAAAACAGATTGAAGAGGGAAGCAGATATAGGGATCCAGCTGTCTATAGGCAGATATCAAAGAGATTCACAAAAATGGGAAAGAAAACTACTCTTCTAACTTATTTTGTTGTTTGTTTTGGAAAATAAAGTTATGTCATAAAAATATGCCATTTATATTGATGTATTTCTTATTGTTATTGTCAAATGAATTAATGAATAATTCATGGCTGAACCTTCTGACCACAGAGGGTGGTGGGCAGAGGGAGAAGAGGTACAATCAGATATGATTCTTCTGGCTGGGCAGATGTCCAAAGCTGGCTCCCTATAACGAGGGCTCTGAGAGGCCCTGCTGGGAACATGGGACTAACCTCCCAGGCAGCTAGTGCACTCTCCTAACCCCATCTAGTCTTTTAGATTTCATGCTCCAGGCCCTGGTCATCTGGAGGTTACCCTCCACAGTGAAGTCATCTGCAGGCGATCTTCTCCAGGATTTTTAATTATCCAGGCTGGCTCTCCCTTCCTGGGGTCCACATCCTTGCCCCAGGACACATACTCTTTCTATCCTGTTGCCTCAGTCACCATGCTTACATTATTCACGAGAGTGTCAGACACCAGCCCCTGTGACCCCAGTCTCTGGAGACAGCTATCTGAGTCTGCTAGTGGTCACCTACACTGAGGGGAAAACATGTTCACCCTTCCCCCAAGGGGAGAGCTGAGCTCCACTGCCATGCTGACGCCAGCCATTCCCTGCCTCAACTCATAGACCTCCGAGGTTGGGCCTTAAGCTACAGGTTGCAGAAATGATTTTCACTCCCTTCTTTTGTATGTCCTGTGGAAAGTGGGAATAGTTGGGGCCTCAGTTGAAACTTAGGTAGAAATAAATAGCCCGATTTTTAATATCCTATTATAAAACTATCCCAAATTTCTGATGAGATAGTCATCATTATTTATATTTTTTAGATGAGGAAATTAATTTCAGAAAGGATAAGTGGCTAAGCTAGGACTCAAACTCAGATCTGATTCAAGGTCCAAAATTACTTTAAATAGAGATAACTTAGGGGCTGGAAATGCCCCTCTGGGCACTTGCTCTTGACTCAAGGTGTCAGTTTCATACATGGCTCTCATGCTATCAGTTGGGTGGTCATACATCCCAATTTGTCTGGACCAATCTAGGTCAATGCCCATTGTCCTCATATAATTATCAGTCATGATCCCTCTTCTCTCAGGTTGGGACAACAAATTACAAGTTCGCCATAACCATTAGGGGTTGGGGGTATGGTGCAGAAGAACCAGAGGCACCAGAAATTTCTTAGGGGGACAGACTCTTCCAGAAGAGTCTTCAAAAACTGGCTTTGACCATCTAGGGAAGATCTGCATTAGAGGGGTGAAGTCAGTGAGGCAGTCTTTCCAGATGCAGGGATGCCTGAACAGCCCTGAGTAAAGCCCAGCCAGGTGGGACGCTGGCTCTGGAGGGTGGTCTCTTCAGGAGCTGGCTGTAAAGTCCACAGGGTGGGAAGGGTGTGAGAAAAATACACGTCCACTGTTAATTCCAGATAACTTCTGCATTTGTCCTTTTCTTTTCTTCCCCGTTGTACTCTTGTAGCTTAGGACACTTTCACTAGAAGATAAACAACTAGCTGGTCTCCTTTCCTGTTTTCCTCCCAATCCAATCCATCCTGCTATTGAAATCAGAGTGATTTTTCTAAAATTCAAATAAGACTGCTACTATTTCTCAGTTAAAAACCCTTTGGTGGCTTCCTGTTGCCTTCAGGATAAACTCTGAATTCCTTAATGTGGCTTCAAGGGCCTTTGAGATCTGGCTCTTATGCACCTTCCTAGACTCTTCTCGTACCTTCTCCACCTTGCTCCCACTTACCATCTAGTTCAGCCACACTAAACTTCCCAGAATGCTGAACCCTCTTACTTGTGAGCCTTTGCGTGTGCTCTTTCTGCTGCTAGCACACTCCTCATTGTTAGGACCAAACTGCTTGAATTCCTTCTTTCCTTGGGTGTGGGGAGTGTGTATGCATCACAGCAGCTCTGGAATTTGCTGGTCTGCATTTCCCCCCAAGGCCTGAAGCCCTCTGAAGACCTGATTCTTTCCATCTTCTTCACCTCTGTGTCATTAGCCCCTATCACACGGCTTGGCATGCAGCAGGTCCCAGGTTAGTATTTGGTGACATTTTGTTTACTTGCCACAAGCATTAAAAGTCAAATAATCAGGGTGCCTGGGTGGCTCAGTCGGTTAAGTGTCCGACTCTTGATTTTGACTCAGGTCCTGGTCTCATAGTTCGTGAAATCAAGGCCGGCGTCACTATCAGTGCAAAGGGTGCTTGGAGTTCTCTCTCTCTCCCTGTCTTTCTCTGCCCCCCCACCTCAAAATAAATAAATAAATTAAAAAAAAAATCCAAAAGCCAAACAATCAAAACACAAGACATCAGAACTCAACATACCTCATGGATGTCTGCTAGGCACAGTACTCATGCATACTCTGACTCCCTGTGCAAATGAGGAGGTTGTATAGATAATAGGTTTTAAAAATGAGAAGTTTTCTGGGGGGTGCCTGAGTGGCTCAGTTGGTTGAACATCTGACTTTAGCTCAGGTCATGATCTTGCAGTTCGTAGGTTTGAGCCCCGCATTGGGCTCTGTGCTGACAGCTCAGAGCCTGGAGCCTGCTTCTAATTCTGTGTCTCCCTCCCTCTCTGCCCCTCCCCCCACCCACACTCTGTCTCTCCTCTCTCTCTCAAAAATGAATAAATGTTGAAAAAATTTTTTTAAAAAGTAAATAAAAATGAGAAGCTTTTTTTTTTTTTAAAAAGAAGTGTGATCCATAGTAGCCCAGAAATGAATCAGCTCAATATCCAGTCATGAACAGATGGTTCAGTAGATTATGGCTTGTATACTGAAAAGGATACTATAGAACCCTGACAAATATAATGAATGTAAAGACTAAGTAGCAATGTAGGAAAATGATTATAATTAGTGCTAATTGAAAGAAAGAAGAATGGCCAATTGCATACTTGCTACTCTTGTGACTACATAATGTGTGTGTGTGTGTGTGTGTGTGTGTGTGTGTGTAGTGAGGGTGGAGTTCTGGGAAGGAGAGGAAAAATACTTCTAAATTTAAGATGGTGGGGATGTTTTTTTTTAACCTCTCAAAATTGGTTCTAATATTGACTTTAAATCTTCTTTTTTTTACCCCAATAAGAATAATATTAAAAGAATACTTTTAAAAACCAATCTGATACTCCAAAGTGTTAAAATGGTTCTCTCTGGGTGGTAGAATTAAGGAGAATTTTAATGATTTCTTAATAATTTCTATATTTGCTTATTTTTCTCCATTGAATATTTAACATTTATAATTAGACAAAATCAATGCTACAAATATTTACTTTCTTTTGTCTCTCTCTTTGGGAAGATATACTTCTTTCCCCATTATCTTGGGCATGGCCATGTGACTTGCTTTGACCAATACATTGACGGTGGACATGATGCAGCAAATGTATTTGCGTAGGGGGCCTTGCCCTCTTGCATTTCTGCCACTACCATGAAAAGAATATGTTCTGGATAGATTCTAGGAAAAACCAGGAAAAATGAGAGACACGTGGAACAGACCTAGACCCAATCTTTAGCTTGGAGCCAAGACCAACAGAGTCTAAGTTAGGACAGCTGACTCTAGACAATCCACAGATGTGTGAGTGAGAAGAAATGTGGATTGTTGGAAGACATTGAGACTTGGGGTGGTTTGTACAGTATTATTTTGAGAAATAATATTTTGATAAATCTTCATTTTTAATGCTAACTTTCTAAGCAAAATCTCTCTTTTATTCTTGTCACATCTTCCATCATATAAAAGGCATTCCACAGAAGTGGCCCAGGCTTGGAATGACTGTGCTAAATTTTAGCTTGAAGAAGAATGTTAACCTAGGGAGAACTTCTAAGAACACTAGAACATCAGAGGCTTGATGACAAGGTGACAAAATGACACTAGAACTGTAGTGTTGTCCCTAGCTTCAATGCATTATCAACATATTGGTGAGATTCATGAATTCCAATTACTATTATGCCCGATCTGTGTTCCACATCAGCTCTATGTTATTGTCATTTTCATGGTCGTTTCTCAACACTACTTATTTATTGCCAAAACGTGACAGGGGATGAGGGGGGCGGGGAACTACAGGTTTCCCTGGCTATCCAAAAGCGGAGTGTTCCGAAAGCTCAAGTTAGGCCACATTGCTTTTCTCAAAGACCTACGTTAGTATGGTAACAGCTTTTTTCGTGAAAGTGAAAATTTTCTTTAGATTTCTTTTGCTTGGCAAGAAAAGGGGACTAATATAGGTCTTCTGTAAAGGCAAAAAGGCATAAAACAAACTTTCAGAAAGCATGGCATACCTATAAACTGAACCCCAACCAACAAACGCCGAGTTGCAGGATTTCAAATCAGTTTGTTGTCGCAAATCCCAGATTAAAAAATGTTACAATTCAAATCCCAATTGTCAGAACTCCAGGATGGGGCCAGCTGCTGGGCTTTTGAGAGTGATTTCTTTTAAAGTGGCTTCTCAGCGGGTCTTTCTCTTCCCCAGAAATTTAGCACACTGCAGAACGAGCTGCCAGTTCTGGTGAGAGTTTGTGAGAGGCTGTTCTTTCCAGGAGAAACCCAAGGTGAGAGGCACCGTTCACCTCAGCCCCCAGAGGCCTGGGTGTGGGGTAAGGAGGACAAGCACCAAAACATGGACCAGTTTGCTTAGCTGCCACCACTGCCCTGCATGAGTGCATGTCAATCTCCTTTTCATTTGGGTTGAATCTAACACAGAGCTCCAAAGCGTTTGCACAGCCCTCAGATCACTGAAGCCGCATGGCCTTGCCTGAGATTGTTCCTACCATCATTTATAGAGTTTCTGGTTATGTGGCTTGTTCAAGATGACAATGACAGGAAGTGATTCTTCCACCTGCTGGCTGTGTGGCCTTAGGCAGTCTACTCAACCTCTCTGAGTATCTGTCTGTACAGTGAAGTTACGTTCTAACAATACCTACCTCAGAGGGCTTTTATAAGTGTTAATAAAGCAGTACTTTGGTGTTCTTTAGCTATTTGCTCAAAACAAAACACAACAATCCCCCAAATCTTGGATTACAATATTTGGTACATACAAAGTACAAATCCACTGAAGAAAAATAAGAAAAAAAGTTACCCAGTGTTCTACGATCCAAAGATACCAGTGTTAACATACCAATCTACAACCTTCTAATTATTTTCTGTTTTTTTATTTTTTATTTCTAAAATTTTTTTTCTCGTGTTTGCTCTTAAAAGTAATTCTTTGATGAATACTCATGTATATAGATTCTTTGGCGAATGATCATTTTTAGAGGTAAATTTCCAAATATAGAATTAATGGTCCAAATCACAAATGTTTTAATATCACTTTATATGTATTATCAAATTGTCTTTCAGAGAAGTTCTAGCAACATAAACACTGTTGGTGAATGAACATCTCCATTTCACTATATTTTTGGTGAAACTAGTCCTTTATCATTTTTTAATCTTTATCTGTTTAACAGATGATAAATGATATTCCATTGCTGTTTTAATTTGTCTTTCTTTTGTTATTCTTAAAGATGAAACTATTTTTCTTTTCTTTTTTTTCTTTTGCATGGATGTTTGTTTATTTATTTATTTATTTATTTACATCCAAGTTATTAGCATATAGTGCAAAAATGATTTCAGTAGATTTCTTAATGCCCCTTACCCATTTAGCCCATCCCTCCTTCCATAAGCCCTCCAGCAACCCTCTGTTTGTTCTCCACATTTAAGAGTCTCTTATGTTTTGTCCCCCTCCCTGTTTTTATATTATTTTTGCTTCCCTTCCCTTATGTTCATCTGTTCTGTATCTTAAAGTCCTCATATGAGTGAAGTCAAATGATATTTGTCTTTCTCTGACTAATTTCACTTAGCATAATACCCTCTGGTTCCATCCACGTACTTGCAAATGGCAAGATTTCATTCTTTTTGATGGCCGAGTAATACTCCATTGAAACTATTTTTCTATTTAGTGGTTATGTTCTTGATTATTAGAAAATAAAATTTATTATTTCCATGCAGGAACTGTTTGTTATTAGGGGATTTAAATGTTGCCTTCTATTTTATAAATTTGTCCTAGTTTTTCATTTATTTTTTAACTTTATGGATTTTTTGACATCTCATACATTTGAAAATGTTATATAATGAAATCTAGTAATATCTGGAATGGTAATCTGGAATACTCCTTAAAATAATTTGTTTTTTCAGAAGGGCATATGTCTGTTGTTTTCTGAATCTTTGAAAAACTGAGAATAAATTTCTGTGGCCCTCATGTAAGAACAAACAATATCTTGGCAGTTAGGGCCTTTTTCACACACAATCCTCAAAACATCATAGAGACCACTCCACTATTTTCTGAAGCTTAGAATTGAGAGGTAAGTCTGATGCCAAAAGGATTTTTTCCTCCTACTGTGTACCCTGTTTGTTGTTGTTGTTTTGGGGCAGAATGATCGCAAGATGTTTCTTTATATTTGGAATTAAAAAAGAAAAAACAAGACACGGTAAAGAGATGGTCTATTTGATACTTTGGCCTGGTGCTCAGTGCAGGTTTGGGATTGAAGACAAGGATTCTCTCAACTCAGGAAAGTTATCTTTTATTATTTATTTTGTCACCACTTCCTCTCTGGCTGATGTGTTCTCTTTTTTGGGGTTCCTATTCAATCTCCAGAACCCATCCTGCATGCCTCTTTTCTTTTTTTTTTTTTTTATTTTTAAAAAAAAATTTTTTTTTCAACGTTTATTTATTTTTGGGACAGAGAGAGACAGAGCACGAACGGGGGAGGGGCAGAGAGAGAGGGAGACACAGAATCGGAAACAGGCTCCAGGCTCCGAGCCATCAGCCCAGAGCCCGACGCGGGGCTCGAACTCACGGACCGCGAGATCGTGACCTGGCTGAAGTCGGACGCTCAACCGACTGCGCCACCCAGGCGCCCCTGCACGCCTCTTTTCTGAGTTCCAGAATTTGCCCAGCCGGTGGACTGGTTTGCCTATCTTACTTTTCGCATTGTCCAACTTGCTAGTCAGTGTTACCACTGGATTCTCACATCAGGTAATTTCTGTCCTTTCTCCCAAAAGTAGTCTTTCCTGATCTCAAATTGCTCCTTTTTCATGTGTACAATCTTCTCTTGACTATTGTTGAGAATCTGAATTTAATATTTTACAAAATGTCGCTCTCTCTCCTATAGCAAGCTTTTTTTCAAAAGAGCACTCTTCTTTTGAGATCACGAGCATTTTTTTTTTATATGTCCAGATGTTTCCCTGTCTGCTCACCTTTACAAAGGGAGGGCTTCTTCTGAGAAGAAGAGGTCAAGAAAGAATTTATAATTCCTGTAATTTAATTTCTCTGAATCAGAGTTTCGGGGTTCCAGGAGAGGAAAAAGGGAACCATGCCCAGAGATGGCCATATGACAAGGGCTTCCCCATTGTGCCGAAGTTTCCTTTCCACCTGGCGGGGCATCATCCCCCTTCTCTAATGGACAGGATAGTTCTTGTTATGAACCTGTGGTGACAATGCCCTCACATTTCTTATCACATTGTTTGAAATGAACTGAGCTGAAATGGTTGTGGATGTGCCTTTTATAGCAGATTTTGCTGAGGAGGGAAATTTGCACCTGTTTGGAGTTGGCATCCCATTTACAGAAAGCAAGGGGGAGCAAACACAAAGGCCAGCACATCCGGGATGATTACTGCCAAAATTACTTACCAAAGACATCTGTGAAGCTGTGATCCATTCAGGAGAGATGTGGAAATGAGCCCCTGCTGAGTCTCCTAGCAAAATGATTCCCCTGGGCTGTGAACCTGGGTGGGACAATTTATTTGCATTATTTATGCACTCAAGTAGTTTGAGCCTCCAGATTGGGTGGTTAGGAGACTAGATACCCTGGTGTGTATTTCAGGCACAGAGCATCATAACAGTGATGCATTGCCGCTTTTCAAGTGTTGGGGAGTGAGGGAGATCGCATTTCGGAGCTGAATGAGATTTCTAGGCCATCAGAACTGCTAGCTAAGCTGTACAGATGCAGGTGTGTTTCCTAGCTCAGCATAAAACAAACTGCCGTGCAACATCACAAGTGAAGGATGGATGAATAAATAAATCAAAACTTTATCTGAACTGAGAAATACACCCTAAATTTTAGTTTTGGAAATTGCTCTCTTGAATTCTGTTATAATTCATTTGAAGAATTCCTCTTATCATGGAGCAATTTTGATTCTTCAGAAATGTTATGGTCTTTTAAAGCCCTTAATCCATGTACACAACAGCACTGGATGGACAATCCTGGCTGATTCATGGGAGATGAACATAAAAAGTTACCTGCGCAGGCCTATTTGGAGGTTAGGAATCACTTAATCTGCTCCTGAGGCCCATCTACACAATCCATTTACCCGTGGGTGATGCATGTACTCTTTTAAATCCCTTAAGATGCTGAAAGAATCAACTGATGCCTCCCAGAGTCAGGGACGCCTCTCTCCCCTAGCTCCAAATCCTCCAAATCATGCTGGAGGACTGTCTAGCCTCATTTCAGTGGCTCCTTACCTTGGGCATCGGTGACAATTAGCTCTCGGACTGAATGCTGAGTGACTGAGCACCTGGACTGAGAAGGTCCAGGACATCCAGGAGGGCTTGGGATGTGGGGTGTCCAAGAGGCTTCCCACAGTGATCCCAGAGCCTCACATGAAGATCTTTCGCTTAGATCTGAGTTTTTTAATTTATTTATTAGTCATTTGTTCATTCATTGTTTATTCATCCAATAAACATTTCTAAACTGCAAACTATGCACTGAATCTTTACATTTTCTATTCCCTTTCTACTCCTCTGAGATTTTAAAGACAATTAGACTAAGTTGATTGAGGGCAAGGACTGTATCACATTTGCCCAGGAAAACTCAGAGCCAAGTATAGTATAGCCTTGGTGCAGAATAGGAATAGGTATTCAGGAAATATATGTTGGATGAATGAATGAATGAATGAATGAACAAATGATTGAAATGCTTTTAAGTTTTACGGAAAAGCATTGCATAAACATAAAAAGTGGTGCTACCGGAGGGTATTGTTTGAGATATTTTAGGTATCACCAGAAGCATATTTTCAGTAGTGTGTCGGTGATTATAGGTTTCTCCTAACAGTACTGGTAGCTCAGATGTCTGGGGAATTTGGGCTTTAGAATGCAGAGCTTTTGCTCAGCTATTTTTGGGAACTCTCAATGGCTGTAACTTGGAGGTCTCCCTCAAGTCACCCAGATACGAATCTTTAGCCCAGTTGACACAGGGACTCAGTCAGTATAAGCCTGGATGTCTGACCTTGTAGTCTATTGAGAAGGACATGAAGAATATGAGAAATGATCACCTCTATTTGTTTTCTTATTTGCAGAAGTGCTAGATTTCAGTTACCTTGTACTCTATCCTACAGCCCTTTCTGGCCTGATCGTTATGGTTTCCAATCCCCACATAAAGGAGTCAGTTAAACAAATTCAGTTTTGCTTTTTCTAGATCCATTTTCTCCTGTCTCCATTTTCTGCAATCTTGTTCATGTCTTTTTCTGATTTTTTCATGAAAATAAAGGTCAAATGGTCAACTTTAAATTGTAGCATCAGGCATTTCCTCACTTTGGGTGGTCTGCTCCCTTCAATCTGACTCGGTCTAGAAAAGTGTCCTGTTGTAATAATCACACGAATTTACAGTTCATACCTTCACAGAACTTCTTCTCATATGGAATTCCATCTTTTGGATCAACACCCTTTAAAAGAGAAATGATGAGATTAGCTCTTTGTTTTAAGACTTATGAGACGCATACACTGAGGCCTTCCCTAATGGCTTTAAAAAGTACAAAGGCAAATCGGTGGATAAAACCCATTAATGTCTTTTGAGCCCTTAATTCAACGTAGCAACACTGTGTAAATGAGGTGGGCTTTAAGGAGCTGGGGCAGGAATGAGGAGGGATCCAGAAGCCGGACTAGCAGATTCAGGGCAGCGTCTGGAGTGCTGCAGTGTGACCGCGAGGGGGCGCTGTGGACCCACCGGGTGATGGGGCCACAGGTCAGTGAGTATTCTGCAGTCTCTGAGCTGGACCTCTAAGTGTCCTGACATCTCCACTTCCTAAGGACTGATGCTTCCAGAGCAGCGACTCTCGCCAGGGCTGGATCCCTCCCCACTCCCACCCCCCATGGACATTTGGCAATGTCTAGAGACATGTCACAACAGGGGGAGGGGGAGTGACTGGCATCTAGTGGGTAGAGGCCAGGGATGCTGCTGCACATCCTACCATTTCCAAGGGACCTGAATTTCCACGACTCCAGTACTTGGTTGGGATTTCTTCTATTGTTCTAATTAATTATGTATTTTCATACTTGATTTTGTATTTTGGTATTCTTTTCCTTCATGAGGACTCTCAAATCCTATATTAGCTCAAGACCTCACAAAACGTGGGGCTGCTGCCATTGTTGTTTTCAGGTAAGTGCTTGGCCTTCCTCCTTTCTTCCCTCTTTCTGCCTGAAAGCTGAAAATCTGATATTCATAGAGAACTGGGGCACCAGCATTAGGTGCCTCAAGAGGTGGGTAGTGGGGTAACTACAGGGAAGTTTCCATCCTGCCTGGCTAGCTTCATGAGACAGAAAAGAAATGGCTGGATGGCGTGGTGGCAGCAAGAGGTTTGCTCCAATAGCTGGGTCGCCATTTGGTAACAGCGTTCTTTATTTAATGTCCTATGACTGAACACAGAATAAAGGGGTTAGCGGTGGGTGACCTTAGACAAGCTTAACGGGGCTTTGACTGAGAGACCCTCAACTCTCATCCCATCACTGACATCATGTGCGATTGGAGTCTATCCTCCTCTTTCAAGTTGCAGAAAAAGATTTGCTTTTGTCTGTCACCTCCTTCTTTAGGTCTGACTAAAGCCAATAGGTTTTTAAGGAGGGCAGAAAGCAAGAGAACAGGGTTAAATTTGAATTTAGTTGCTTACCCAAATGCCATTACAGTTTGAATCCTCATGTGCATCCCAGTTATCTGGCCTAAGAGGAAAACATCAACATTGGTTTTCAGCATATACTTATTGCTCTGCAGATGTTAGCTGAATGAATGAATGAGTGAGTGAATGAGTGCTCAATGAAGTGTCACCGATAGTCAACAGGTTCTTCAAAGAGGAGTAACACACATTATTGTCAGTGGCACACGGAAGCCTCCACTTGGCCTTGTTGCCATGATCTTGATTTTGGATATTTTCTGGGCACCCTGGACCAAATCCAGCCTTTTAACAACGGCCTATATTCATGGACTGTGTTGTTGTGGAACAGTGCTGATGGGCAGAGTGAATGAATCTGCCGTCCGCCTTATTTACATAGGCGAAGCCATTACAGTGATGCCTCTAAAATCCCACACATCTGGTAAATTGAATGCTTTGGCTCTGTAATCACAGCTAAAATGAAGATTGGCGTATCCCTGCCCCCCCCCTTTTTTTTGGCATATCCAGTTTTTGAACATCAACCTGGGACTAAAATGTGACATGTGCTCCATTCACAGGACCTCTGTCCTCACTCCTAGGGGGAGAGGCTGCTGTTTCTGGGCTCAGTCCTGCATGCAGAAGTCGTGCAGAAGGCCAGACACATGTCCACCTTAGCCTGCTGCCTTGCTTCTCTCTCCCACTAGACGGTAAGCTCCGTGAGAGGAGGCCCTTCTGCCATTTTGTTTACTGCCCAACATGAGGCAGAGTGTTGACAATTAGCAGGTGCCCGATGAGCATTTCCCGGACAGATGATGAACGAATGCTGTTCTTTTCTCACCGAGCTTTACTTCAGTAGGGACAGGGAGGTCCCTTGTCTCTGTAAATACAAATCCCCTAGGCTGGGGATGGGATTACGCCTCAGGCCTCCTTTATAGAAGGTAATTTTCCAAATCAGTGACCAGCGGAGACGTACCTTCTGCCCGGGTATGCCATCTTGTTGCTGTCATTGCAATCCCTCCCTCGCCAGTGATAGCCCCTCAGCGTCTGAAATTGAAGAGCACACACAGGAAGGGTCATTTCCACTGTTATTATCCATGAGGAAGGACAGTCAGAGCTGTCTGAGGGGTACTGACATGTGCAATTTTTAATTTGCATGCAGTCTAGGAACACTAGAGATTACTAAGAAAATGAAGATTAATATGCTAAGACATGCTGTGTGAGGTGACCAGGGCTGATACCAGGTAGTGTGTGTGTGAGTGGGTGTGGATGTGCTGTTGGGTGTGTGCCATATATGAGTGCATGGGAGTGTAAGTGTGTGAATGTGTATGTATGTGGGCATGTGTGTACTCACAGGTGCGGTTATGTGGATGCATGCTGTACACACATGTGTATATATGAACATGCATGTGTTCGTGTGTGTGTGTCCACTTCCACAAACAGCAGGAACGTCCAACTCTCTGAACTTTATTAATCACCACTCTTCTTAGCCTCCAAAGCAATTTTTTTTTATTTGGTCAAATGATGAATTGTTTTACTGGACAATTTCAAAATCTCTAGCAAAACTGGCTAATTGTGTGGATTTATTATGTGATTGACCTGCCTTGATCCTTGATTTGAAAGAATCAAGAGTCATGATAATGTCAAACAATGTTTTTGTTTCCCCCATTCCCAGGTAGCATATCTGAGAATCCCACCAACTTTGGGGAGTTACATCTGTTACTTGCTGGTTTGCTTTCACAGTGAACATCCTGATATCCAATGTGCTCTAAGTCAAACATGTACACACTCATAAACACACACACGCACGCTCTAAAAGTAGGCTTAAGAATTTTCCAAATAATTCTCAACACCTTTCAAAATAACTGAAACACCCAGCTGGGAATGGCTTCAGGAGACAAAAAACAGTCTCAGCCTAAGACCCACTCTGATGGTTCATGTATTATTAAGATGACAAAAAAGTGCATAAAAATCATAAAATAGTGCGTTATCAAATAATTAATACATTCAAATTGAATTCAGTCTTATCTTATTAAAGGAAAGATATTTGTAGAAAGCAGTACAATATTTAATGAACATCTGGTTACTCTTTTTTTTTTTTTTTTCAATATATGAAGTTTATTGTCAAATTGGTTTCCATACAACACCCAGTGCTCATCCCAAAAGGTGCCCTCCTCAATACCCATCACCCACCCTCCCCTTCCTCCCACCCCCCATCAACCCTCAGTTTGTTCTGTTTTTAAGAGTCTCTTATGCTTTGGCTCTCTCCCACTCTAACCTCTTTTTTTTCCTTCCGCTCCCCCATGGGTTTCTGTTACGTTTCTCAGGATCCACATAAGAGTGAAACCATCTGGTATCTGTCTTTCTCTGTATGGCTTATTTCACTTAGCATAACACTCTCCAGTTCCATCCACGTTGCTACAAAGGGCCATATTTCATTCTTTCTCATTGCCACGTAGTACTCCATTGTGTATATAAACCACAATTTCTTTATCCATTCATCAGTTGATGGACATTTAGGCTCTTTCCATAATTTGGCTATTGTTGAGAGTGCTGCTATAAACATTGGGGTACAAGTGCCCCTATGCATCAGTACTCCTGTATCCCTTGGGTAAATTCCTAGCAGTGCTATTGCTGGGTCATAGGGTAGGTCTATTTTTAATTTTTTGAGGAACCTCTACACTGTTTTCCAGAGTGGCTGCACCAATTTGCATTCCCACCAACAGTGCAAGAGGGTTCCCATTTCTCCACATCCTCTCCAGCATCTATAGTCTCCTGATTTGTTCATTTTGGCCACTCTGACTGGCGTGAGGTGATATCTGAGTGTGGTTTTGATTTGTATTTCCCCGATGAGGAGCGACGTTGAGCATCTTTTCATGTGCCTGTTGGCACATCTGGTTACTCTTAACAATACTTACTGGAAAAACACTGTATTTGTCTGAATCTACATCTTTGAATGGCACAGAATTTTTTATAGCTCTAGAAAAAAGAAAACAAAACAGCTGGTGAGCTAAGAAAAAAAAAGAAACCATGTTTGTGAAAACAAACAGAGACATTTCAGATATGGCTATGTTGAGTATGTGTGATAGAAGTCCATTCTAAAAATAAAATTAAGTGCCTCCATGATATGGAAGAGTGCCCGCCAAAGTTTGCCAATCTCTGTTCTCCACCTAATTAGAACTATTTTCTCTCTGATATTAATTTGGCCCATATGGAGAAACGAAACAATTGAATCAACATTTTGGAGAACACGGGATATTGAGGTTGAGATGCCCAGAAAAGAAGGAGACTGCATTTTTGGTCCAATGAGCTCAGCGCTACAGATTGAATTTGTGCCATTTTACACATTCTGTGATGGAAGTCTTTTCTTAAAATTCTACTCTTTTAAACCACTAACTCTAAGAATCTTGAGGCGCTTTAGCTGGCAACGTTCACTCCCATTCATGAGCCCGGAAAACCAAAGACTGATGTGATTGATGACCAAGCAAATTCATGCTAAAGCCACAGACGCCTCCCCCAAGTGAGGCTCTCCCCCTGCGTCTTCCCTACCAAACTTGTCCCAGCTTTTGCAGGGCAAACACTGCTTTCCCTCTCTTATGGGGTAGCAGGGTAGTGCCATCATATGGCAGGCTGAGGCTATTTTTAGAGCCTAGAATGTAGACAGCAACATGATCCTTTACAGGATTTGTTAAATGGTCTTTTGAATCAGCAGTTGTGAGAGCCTCAAGGCAAATGGATTCAGCAAGAGCCAGCACGGAGACTAATTGGTATCACAGAGCCTGTCTTATTAACTCTGGGATGGTGGTCCCACCAGAAGTCTAGGTGGTAGGCCTCTCTAGGTACTTTTTCCCCATGTACATATTTCCCCCATGTACCTCTTGGACAGCTATCGTAGTCTTTAGTTGAGAAAAGAAGGAAACACACACACACACACACACACACACACACACACACACACAGGGTATAGACCCAAAACAGTCATATTTTCAGTCTGGGAAAGGTGTTAGGTGAAAGGTCACAGTTAGTCAGGCTCCCTTGCCATCCTGAGGATGAGAGTTTGAAGAAACAACGAGTTGCCTCTAGAATTAGAAAGCGAATTCATTAAATTAAACTTCATCTGCTTATTTTAAAGGCTCAAAGTAACTAACCAAAACCATACTTTCTAATTTTTTTGATGTTTTTATTTTATTTTTGAGAGAAAGAGACAGAGTCCGAGTAGGGGAGGGGCAGAGAGAGAGGGAGACACAGAATCCGAAGCAGGCTCCAGGCTCTGATCGGTCAGCACAGAGCCTGACACGGGGCTTGAACTCAGGGACCATGTGACTTGAGCTGAAGTCAGACGTTTAACTGACTGAGTCACCCAGGTGCCCCTCAAAACCATACATTCTAGACAGAAGGGGGTTGATTGGTCATTCAAAGTAGCATAAACTGCAATTTATATAAACTCCACAATCTCTTATTCATAGTCTCCAATCCAAACAGCTATGAAAACAGCTTTTTTTTTTTAACTTTGCAGAAAATTCATTGGTGGAAAACTTGATCTGAACTGATAGAAGGCAATTCATAGGCTTTACCCTACTTAGTGTGAATATTTATACATTTCACTGCTGACATACAAATGTGTTTTCTCAGAAGGTACTGAGAGTGTTAGGTGATGTAAGGTATATGCACCATATGTCACTTTTCTTAAAATCCGGAAAATTCTGAATTTCCGATCACATCTGGCTCCAAGGTTTTAGATATGACATTGTTTGACGCTCACTAACATTACCTGTGCAAAACTGTATCTAAATTTGATACTTCATATATCCTTACAGGTGTCTAGTTGTATGCTGGAACACTCATTCATTCATTCATTCATCCCATATTCATTCATTCATTCATTCATTCATCCCACAGGCATTTTTGGAATCTCTGCTGTGCACCAGACATGATACTAGATATTAGGGGAGAATATATTTCCAGAAGAGCTTAATGATGGGTAGGAGTAAACAATGCATCAATAGATAACTACAGTATGATGGAGAAAATGCTATAAAGTGTTGTGCACCAAAAGGGAAAACACTTCTAATACTATACAAGGGAGGAAGTGATCTTAAGTTGAGATTTAAAGGATGAGAAAGCATTTTCAAAGCATGTAATTGGGTGAAGAATGTTCTAGCAGAGACGTAGTACAACATAGCAGAGTTCTAGAAGAAAAGTCATAGGAAGCCTCTTAACATAGTTCTGGGTTCCGAAATTAGACTCTCTGGGTTTGAATCCCAGGTCTGCTCTCTACTTGCTATATAACCTTAGACAGATCATTTCATCTTTTGTACCTGTGTTTCCTCATTTGTAAAATGGGGCCAGGATCCGTGTCTGCTTCCTAGAGCTGTGGTAAAGACCAAGTGAGTGGTCCATGTGAAGCGTGAAGATCCATGCCAAGGATGTGGTAAACACTCACAAAACATGAGCTCTTTTTGTTATTTTGTGCAGTGGTAACAGTTATTCTAAGGATAGTTTCTAGGGCTGGGCAAACAGGAGTCAGGCATCTGCTCTCATGACATTTTAGTTTCTGGAGCCATCTCAAATCCAATCCATGGACCCTCTTCAGGTTTTCAGATTTCCAGGGACACAATATTCTACCCAATGGTCTTGTTGGCTGGAGCAGCTAATCACCCACTCGGGGACGAATGTCAAATATATTTCCAATAGAGCCATTGCTCATTACTGCCAGTTGTTGAGCTAGCAGGCTTGATCCAGTGAGCAACTGTAATTGCAGGTGAATATTATTCATTACATAATAGAGTAGCTATTCAAGTTCAAACTCCCTAAAAGCATTTCATGAAACTGGGGCATTACAACAAAAGCAAACTAGGGAGAAAAAAAGTTTCCACATGTAGCTGCCTCACAACTGAGTCCCAGGCAGCACTCCAGGGCTGGGAATGGGTCTGTTTCATATGCATGTGGCTGCATTACACGCATCCCTGTAAGATGAAATGAGAGCAGAGAAAACCAGGAAAGAATACACCATGGCTCACCTTGGTCGTGGGGATGGGGACTGACATGGTTGGAAGGAGTAGGTCATGGGGAAGAAGGAACAACTAAAAAAGGCAAGGAAAATAATGATGAACTACAGGGAATTAACATAGGATAGGATAGTCTGCCCATGTTTACGTGAAGTGATCCATAGGCGGGTTAATGCATATGGAAATTAAATACAAAGAAGAGATTATTAAGAGGGGACTCTCTTGACTTGCCATTGTTACAATAAAAAATAGTATGTAGGCACTGTCAGTGCTGACCAGAACAAAACAAAACGAAAACAACAAAAAACTTGATTGTCCCCATGGTAGGTAGTAGTCTGGTATCTTACACAATAAAATAGTGTCTTTTCTTGACTTACGCCCTACTAATTGCAAAGCACTGTGGTAAGTACAAGGATAAAAGTTTTGCTGAGAATGGTGTCCCTGATCTCCAGGAGCTGTGGGTATGTGGGAATCTGATGGGAAGCTGCAGTACCAGAGCTTGATGCAGGAGCAGGCACCAGTGAGTTCAGGGTACTAAGGGTGAGCCTAACGTCTAGTAGCAGAGCTGGAGAACTTCCCACGGTGGAGATACCTCACTGTATTTGGCAGGCATTAGACCAAACAGGATGCGGGCGGGAGAGGCACAGAACAGGAAGGCATTCCTACAGGAAGGGATTCTATCAAAGGATTATCTAGTAGAAGACACACAGGTCTTGTCTCTACCACCTGCTCACTGTGCTTAGTGGGTCAGACACTCAGTGTGCTAGAACCTACTTGCTCATCTAAAAGTAGGGCTAAGAGTCAAGGGACAGACAATTGGGTGGCTCTGAGAATGGCCTTTGCAATCAGGCTGCCGATTCAAAGGTCAGATTTATTTATTACTAGCTCCATGACCTTGGGAAAAAGACTTTACCTCTTTAGATAGGGGACAATAATGCCATCTGCCTTGTAAAGTTGCATTGACAAGAGTTCCTGGTGCACAGACCTTACTGTCCAGTTATCCAACTTTCAGTTATTGTTATTACTGAGCCACAGGTTGTTTTGAAGAATAAATGAGGCTGCATTTAAATGTGCTTTGTAAACCATAAAGCACTGAATAAATTGTGTTCTGGTGCAAATTATATTCAAAGCACAATGATTTTTAGAAAGAAAATGCACCCTGCTTTTGCTTTTTCATAAAAGAAAAATTTCCCTTTTAAATTGGGCCAGGAAAATCCCTGGCCACAGATGCTCTTGAATTCAATTTTTCAAAGGTGGTTCAATTGAAGAGTTGTCACTTTGGGTCCTGCTGGCCCACGTTTGACATAGAAAATGCAATGATGCCTTCAGCAAGAAGGGGACAGGTGTCTCAATTCAGCAAGAGCTAGGCATGATGAAATGACTGGGGACCTGGGGAGCTGGCTGCATCTCAGCCTTCCAGCATTTTCTTTCATGTCTTCTATTTCCCCTCCACTGCCCCGGTCCTGGTGCTGTGTCCACCCCTATTCATGAAAAGTCATGTTGATACTGTTTCTGGGACCCAGGCCAGCACTTTGCACAGCTGGCTTGCAGGAGCTCATGTGGGCAGATGAACCAAGAAAAGTTTTTCAACTCTTGGATCTCCAAGAAGCTTTGAATATAGGTCAGAAGATAGTTTTGTCCTCTCCTGGGGAACTTTCACAGCAGAGGGAAGACGTTTAGTGGATGTAGCTGCCATGAAACTCATGAGATGAAGGATGGAGAAATGTAGGAAAAGTGCCTCTTATTACAGGTTGAATGTCCACAAAGAGTCATGTTGAAATTCTAACCCTGGGTCCCTGTGAATGTGACCTTTGTTTGGAAATAGGGTCTTTGTAGCTATTACGAGTTAAGATGACACCATTAGGCTGGACCCTGATCCAATATGACTGCTGTTCTTATAAAAGGAAAAGGTGGACAAACAGGGGAGATGGCCATGTAGGCTGGAGGCAGAGATTGAGTGTTGCACCTGCAAGCGAAGGAACACCAAGGATTGCCGGCTCCACCGGAAGCTAAGAGGCAAACTGGGGCACCTGGAGGGTTCAGTCCATTAAGCATCCGACTTTGGCTCAGGTCATGATCTCACCATTTCGTAAGTTTGAGCCCCATGATGGTCTCTGTGCTGACAGCTCAGCCTGCTTCAGATTCTGTGTCTTCTTCTCTCTCTGCTCCTCCCCCACTCACACTCTGTCTCTCTCTCAAGAATAAACAGTTAAAAAGTTACCAAAAGAAGAAGCTAAGAGGCAAGGAAGGATCTGACCCAGTATCTCGGAAGCAATCTCAGAGGGAGCAGAGTCTCAGAGTAGTCCCGCCAGCACCTTGCTTTCAGACTTCCAGCCTCGAGAACTGAGAGAGGATACATTTCTGTTGTTCTGAGCCATCCAGTTTTGTAGGTATATTATTACAGCTACCCTAAGAAACTACTGTAGCCTCTCAGTCCAGACGTGCAGCCCAATTCATCTCCAAGCCCTCGCAAGGAGAGCCAGGCAGGACCAGATACACCTGGCTGCCGAGAGAAGCTATCTCTTTAAGACTCAGTGTCCTTCACTGTGAAATGGAATAATAACAATCTCTACTTCGTGGAATTGCGAGGACTGGATACTGAAATGTTTGCAGGCTCCATGTCCAGCGCCTACAGCAACGTCCGTGTACTATGTGACCCTCTTAGCACACCGTTCCATCTGGACAGTGATTCCTATGACACCCAGCACAACCTCAGACTCAGAGTAGAGCTGGGGTATGGGATTTTAAACGGAGACAGGAGGTCGTGGGAATTCGGGACAGTGTTTTTGTTGTTGTTGTTGTTTAAATGTTTATTTTTGAGAGAGAGAGCGTAAGCGGGGGAAGAGCAGAGGGAGAGGGGACAGAAGACGTGAAGCGGGCTCTGTGCTGACAGCAGTGAGCCCGACGTGGGGCTTGAACCCACAGACCGTGAAATCATGACCTGAGGCGAAGTCGGATGTTCAACCTACTGAGCTACCTAGATGCCCCAGGGACAGTGTCTTTGTATTTGCAACCCTGTTCAGACACATCTGAGTCAGAGTCTTTAGGTAATAGGTTGCACCCTGTGATAAAACGGTCCCTTTCTAGCCTCATGAGTGCCTTGCACTAAAGATGTTGAGTCCCTTCCATGACGAGTTGCCAGCCTTGACTGTGTCTTACACAGCAAGGAGGGGCTGTCCCCACACGCAGCACGGGTGTGCACCAGGCTGCCCAGAAGTTTCACGGGTCCCAGCCCAGGATAGAAGTCAGGCCTTAAGGTCGAAAGATAACTACTATGCAGTGTATTTCTGAAATGATTTGTTCAGAGCTCATTTGTCCTTTAGTCTCTGTACAAGTCATGAGCAACACTTTCCCCTTCAGGAAGACGCTTTTAACATCTGGTGATCATTTCAGTCCCTGGAAAACAGAGACAACCAAAGATGCCATCTCGTGCCAATACTTGGGGAGATAGAAATAGTATACATACAATTTAATCTTCTGACAGATCTTGGCCAAAACGGGAGGGAACAAATATCAGCACTGCTTCTGGAATATTTCTGGAGAGAAAAAAAGATGACAAAAAAGTTGCTTAGTTCAAGGAATGGCCCCACAACTTGTAAAGGCCTTTCTTCTCCCGCCGGCCCTATAGTCTGGATTTCTGGACTCTCTTTCCTTCAGAAACTGGGCCATTGTATTTAACTTAATTTGCTTCTTGTTTCTGTGCCCACACTCCATATTCACTCCGTCTTGTTTCTGTGCCCACACTCCATATTCACTCCGTCTCTGTGCCTTTGTTCTTGCTGGGGGCTCAGCCTGAAGGCTCCCCCTTCCTCACACAGCCAGCCACTCCTACCTTCACGTATCCTCCACCTCTTCCCTAGAGGATCTGGCCCCTCGTGGTCCATCCCACTTGGGCAACAACATTCCTCTCCCTCCTTGTACTCAAGGGCTTTGGGAAAGGGTTTGAAACAAAGAACATTTTCTAATAGAATAAGCCCAGCCTATTAGGAGAGAAAATAAAGACTAATGGGGAGACATGGCTTGGGGAGAAGGAAGAAGGAAGTCCCCTTTCCTTGGGGCGGGGGTGGTGGGCAGGAAGTGGGGGCAGGTGAGGTGTGCAGATGAAATTCCTCAAGCTTCCTGAGCAAGGGATTTCAGACAGCAGTTTCCAGAACTCTCTAGCTGTGGGACAAATTAAAAGCCCTGGCTTTTCACTGGGTGGTACTCTTACAGTGATTGTGGTTTCCATGATGTTTTCCTCAGATGAAAGAAAAAGACAGCACGGTAGAAAAGTTAGAAAGTAACGTTTATCAGTGAAGGAGGAGAGATCGTTGATTTTGCCAGCCTACAGAGTCCTTCAGGTGGCTATGAGTTGTATCAATGGTGTTGGTGATATATTAACCCTGGCAGAGGAGAACAAGGCAACCTCCTTTTCACATTATAAATGAAGTTTTTAAGTATCTTTGTGAAGTTTGCCTAACTTTCTAGGATGAGAGAAACAATCCTGATTGGTGCCTCCATCCATATGCACGACACGGAGACAGAAGAGGCTGTCCTTGTCCTCACGGCAGTCACCGTCTAGTGGGGTGGAGGGGTGAGTATCTCAGCTCTTAGCATGCTTTGTGAGGTTTGCAGGGGTCTAGGCATTAACGTGGCTATCTAGGAACCCAGAGGAGGAGGCAGGAGATGAGCCAGAAGTCAAGTAGGAAGGTAGATGTTCTAGGCTTTGTGACCCCAAGTCTGGTCCACAGACTTGCCACAGGTGCAATGTGTGAGCCCCACCCTGATCTACTGAATTGGAAAGCCTGGGGTGGTTCCCTGGCACCAGTGTTTGCATAGCTTGCACAAGGTCATTCTGGTGCTCGCTTAAGTTTGCGAACCACTGCTCTAGCTCCTGGCTGATGCAAATGTGATCACCAACCAGGAGCATTGACCTTGTCCGGGAACTTTGGGAAATGCAGAGTCTCAGGCCCCACAGCAGGGTCCACATTTCACCATGGTCCCAGGTTACTGGAGCCATCACCGAAGCAGGAGAAGCGTGGCTGCTGGCACAGGGAGCCCCCCACGCAATGCCATGGGAGTATCATCATGCTGGGTGTGGCACCTCGGGGGGCGGCCGAATGTTTCACCCTGGCTGGCATGTAGGGAGCCGCGAGGACATGGTGAACCATGGAGGAAGGAGACATTAGGATAAGTCTAGGCTGCTGCACTGTGTGTTATCCTGTGGGGAATTCCTGAAGACATTAAGCAGAGAGATCACATTGTATTTTAGAAAGATAACTCTGGGGGTGAGAGGGTGTCCTGGAGGAGGTGAGCTGGGGCAGATGGACCTGTTGGCAGATAAACACCCTGAGGCCTGATCCTGGGGTTTCTAATCTCAACACTTCTGCTATTTTGGGCTGAGCAATTCTTTGTTGTGGGGCTGTCCTGTGCCTTGTGGGATGTTTAGCAGTATATCTGGGGTCTAGCCACTAGATGCAAGCAGCCCCAAAATGTCCCCAGATGTTGCCAGATGTTCTCAGGGGAGGGGTGGGGAGGACAAAGTTGCCACTGGTTGGGAACCATGGTTGTAAAGATGAAAGGAGGGGGTGGTTGTGAAAAGGAGGGGTGTTTAGAAGGTTGAGTCCAGAGGCCCGGCTGTAAGACAGACTGTCAGACAAAAGCCAGCATAAAATTATACTGAAACATCGGTGGCAGTTTGGAAATATAGACACATTCAGAGTTCAAAGGTTGCATTTGAATGTTCGAGCTACATCTTTTAATATTTACTTGAATCTGAAGGCCTTGGTCTAATTAACCTAATGACAAGGTAGATTTTAACACAGATGTAACCAATTCATCAAAAAAAATTTTATGGACAGTCTTATAATTATTGCACAAGAGGTAAAATAGGATAAAATGTTATAATTGCACAGCTGTTCACTGTCAGAATTCAACCTGAAGGCTGCAGCTGTCTTTGACATTCATTGGGCAGAAACTCAGTCTAGGATGTGGACAATAGATCATGGGGCTTGCCCAGGGACGTCTCCCACCCCCAACCCCACCCTGAACTCCTCCCATTGAGACAGAGGTTTTAATAACCCAGTCCTTTCAGTCCACGATATGGGAAAGACTAACCTCTTCCAATTTACTTGCAAAGAGGAATGAGACAGACACAGAGGGATGTTACTTCTGCAACCCTCCCTCGTAGTGTGCCAGCCCCTTCCTTTCAATTTGAACTTTGCTAGACAGAGGCAGAATGTAGGCTGTGATTGATTCAGCAATGGTTTTAAAGTATTGCATCTGGCTGCACATAATCCCATTTAAGTGAAAGTCTCAATCTGGGCTGTCCCTGGGCACAGGGGTCATGTAGCATCTTCACTTAGCAATCTATTTAAACTGGTTTCTGCTTGTATCTTGAGCTTTTCCACACACCAGGGTGTTAAATGAGTACAGAACAATACACAGGGGTTGAATAAAGAAAAAATGTGGTGACTGGGGTAAACAGAATGCCAAAGGGGAGAGAAAAACTATTCTTGCATACACAGCCAAACTGAAGTTGAATTTCTGCATGGTGAAGTACTTTGCAGCCCTTGCCATGTATTATTTTGCTTGGGTTTAATTGCACTGGGGAGGATGATTCTATTAAGTTGGTAGGTTTTCAATCAGGGATGTCATGTACAGCTGCACAGGTCGTGCACTGCACAGTTTTAATATCTACATAGCCTGTGATGTGAATGGTGCTTCCTGAAATTTAGTACTGAGGAGGTCTGGTTGAGAGCTACTGGCATAGTGGAGAAGGTAGGAACTCAGAAGTAGCTAGATATGGATTTAAATGATGGGTTTCTCACTTACTAGCTATATGGAATGAGTGAATTACTTAACATATCTGGTCTTTACTCCTCTCATCTGTAAAATGGGGTTGATAACAAAAATATTATTGATTGTGTATGAATTTTTGTGAGAATTAAATAAATTGATTCCATAACTCAGGTACTCTAAGCCCTTAGATGCTCAGTTTTCTGCCAGCCTCACTGAGATGCAGATGTTTTCTGGAACATCCCCTTCAACAATACTTAACCTCCCCCCAGTCTAACAGACTGCGCTCAAATGACATGCAACCTACTGTGTGCTGCTTTCTGCATCCTAGCTGGGTCTGCAGGTATGTCAGCCATCACAGTGGAATTAATTGCAGCCAATATCATCTGAGCAGTAATTCAGAGACACTTATTTGCATTTTCTGATTCCTTTTTCCTTGATCGCTTAAATCCAGAGGGTAAATACGTTGGAAGAGGTTTTTGAGGAGTTTCGTATTGTTGTTGGGTGAAAAAAAAAAAAAAACAACTTTTTTTTTTGGCTTTTCACAAGGAATTACTGGAATCCTGGTCCATGGATTTATGCTTGCAACTCTGATGACAGAAATGAAAAATTGTAAAATCCTAATTAGCCTTTGAGCTAATGCCAAGGCAGTTTTTGCTAGTGAAGTTAACAACGCTGGGAGAGTAAGTTTCTAGAGGCATGTTGAGAAGAAGGAAAGAAGAACCGTATTGTTCTCTAGTTTTGTTTAGAGTTCTGAAGGTGGTCAAGGGTTTCATGTGGTGTTTCAATTTCTTGTTCAATGGCTTAAGCAGATTAGCTAAACTGGCTGCTGTTAGCCTTTAATTACTCACTGAATTAAATAATGATTGGCAACACAGACATTGTGATTGATTAGTTGATTGTGTAGAAATGCCCGAATAGTGCCATTCACCACGTCTCAGCCTTACATCAAAACCCATCTGCCCCCCATGAGCAGGGTTGCCAGATAAAATATTGCACTGAACATACTTACACTAAAAATTATTCACTGTTTATCTGAAACTCAAATTTAACTGAGCATCCCCTATTTTTATTTGCTAGATCTGGCAAGGCGAGCCACAAGGGCTTTTCCTCCTCCTTATTTCTGTGTTGCCAAATCAATACCACCTGAGATGTATCGCATCAGGGTGAGTGGCGAGCAAGGTGACGAGACAGAAGCCAAGGACGAGGGCCGGGCCGCGCCTTCTCATCTCTGATGAATGCTTCCTTATTGCCGGGACGTTCAGCCTCGAGGGAAACCTGGTTCTTTAAAGGTTTTCTTTTCTGCTTCCTTTTCGCGTTGGGGCTGATTTGCATTCAGGGCCTCAGTCCCATACTTGACTCCATGATAAATGGTTTAAACTAAACATGGTATTGATTGAGTGCTTATAAGTTCCAGGCGTGCCACACATCAGCTCTGTTGGTCCTCACACCTTTGAGAAAGGAACGCTGCTGCTGTCTCTATCTTGCTGACAGGAAAACCGAGGCTCAGCTGGAGGGCAAGTATTTAGGAAGTGGAGGGGCAGGAGGATACAGCCTCCTCCAAAATGGTCTACTGGAGAGCAGCACTCCTCAACTGTGAGTCCCAGAGGACTTTTGGCAAATGCAGGAGACAGTTTTGGTTGTCATGACTGGGGAAGGGCGTCATGGCTGCTGGCATCTAGTGGGTGGGGGGCAGGGATGCTGCTGTGATGTGCAGGAGGGTGCCCACAACAAAGGCGTAACTAGCCCCAATGTCCGTAGTGCCCAGATTGAGAAACACTACTGCGGAAAAAGGGGGAGGGGCTCACCTTCCTACCTCAACCTCACTGCAACAATGGTGGGAGCGGGCTTGGATCTGGAGTAGCCCCTGGTCTTTGGGGCACACGAGCAGGGGTGGGGGAAGACCAATGCATCAAGGAGAACAGAGGCACTCTCCTCAGTTGCTTACCAGAGCTGGGGACTTCTTGACAATCTGTCTCGCCTTCTCTAGTGTAAATTTCCATGGCTCCTACAAAAACAAAGTTAGACAACATTACGGCTTGTGTCTCATCTTTCCTTTCTATGTCTTTTCCAAAGTTAGGATCTTTAAAGTCTATAAGTTTGCAGTGAAGAGATTATCCCATACATTTGTGATAAAATAATTCACAAGAAGGCAATTTCATGCTAATAACCATCTTTATTAAGGGATTTGCTCTGTGCCAGATGCCGTGCTAAGTACTTTGCAAACACGGTCTTATTTAATTTCACAACAGCTCTGAGAGAGATGACCTTTTTATAGATGAGGAAATTGAGAAGCAGAAAAGCTAAGAAACTGGCTGATGATCGCAGCGCCAGTGTCTGGAGAGACATAGTCTGAACCTCTGCCTGCTGAGCTACTGATGTCTCTAAGTAACCGATCCTTGGGTCCGGAGGCGCCACGGCAGGAGGTGGCCAACGGTGAACCTGCGTAATGCAAGGTAACACCCCCGTCTCTTGTTCACCTCCTCTTCCTGTTCAACATCCCCGTTTTTTCACCATTTCTAGAGCATCCAAGTGCATCTTCTTAGTTTACATTGCAAGTATAAAGAGTTTGCTAACTGTGACCAGTAACAATTGTTATAGAACTCCATTTTTGTAGACTTGTGGGCAGTTTGGGGGATAAGTAGCCCTGGGGGTGAGGGGTGGGGGGGGGTCTTTGCTCCCAGCACTGCTTCCCAGAGCTTTCATGCTCCCAACACGTCCTGACCCTGCCACAGTCTTCCTCATGCTGCTTTCTGTGAGACCTGAGCATGGGTGATGGTTTGCACATCTGGGTTCAAACCCCGGCTCTGCTGTTTATTAGTTGAGCAAGTTATACTCTGAGCCCTCCGGTATCCACAGAGGTCCTTCACATGTAAGAAAGCCCTCTTGTTATCATCTGCAACATGGGAATTGATATCCACCTACCTCATAAGGGTGCTGTGAGGATGATGGGACATCATTCATGTAAAGCCCTAGGCCAGAGCCTTCCCCAGTAATCCCCAGCTCAATAATTGATAAGTTGGTTAGGAAACTTTGGTCTTTCAGCCCTAGATTTCCCCTTATCCTAATCGATAAGGAAGCTGGATTAGGGAAGAGTGTCATGGTTCTTACTGCAGGAAACTGAGGACATTGTCCCTGCATTTAAGCAGAAAGAATAGGTACCAGGAGCACCTGGGTGGCTCAGTCAGTTGAGCATCTGACACTTGGTTTCATCTCAGGTCACAATCTCACAGTTTGTGAGTTCAAGCCCCATCATGGGCTCTGTGCTGACAGCACAAAGCCTAATTGGATTCTCTCCCCACCCCCACTCTCTCTCTGCCCCTACCCCCTCTCAAAATAAATAAATAGCCATTTAAAAAGAAAAAGAAAAAACAGGTACTGGAATGGGACCTTGGAGGTGGCTACCAGCAGGAGAGGCCTCTTGGGAGATGTGACCATTGTTGCTAATGTATGTTCAGGACTTGTGTCCCTGCTTGACTCTGTTGTGGATTCTTCCCTCCTGGGAGACACCTTCTTCCATTACAGAGCTCTGTAGTATTCTGAAGACCTCAGCCATGCTGGGTGAACGTGGGCAGAGGAATGAACGCTCAGTGTGAACTTGGGTTGGAATGGATTTTCCAGCAGGTGCTTCAGGAAGGAAGGTAGCAAAGCCAGCCACAGCACAGCCTCTCCGGGCTGGCTCTGAAACTCTCTCCCTGGCTTCTGCCCCAAATCACACTCCTCCAGCTCAAGTTCAAAGGATGGCAAACCATGGCTCTTGTGTCAGAGGCAGCAGGACCGCTGACATCTAAGAGCGCACGTTAGCTACTTGAGAAAGGAGGCTGCTCTCCAGGTCAGTCTGGTCACCAGGATGCTCTCGTACAATGTATGTTTCTTAAAACATTGAAACGCTAACGTGTCGGTTGGTGAACAATTGTGCCCCTGAGCCCTTGAGTGTCCCCACCACAGGTCTGGTTGTTCAGCCTCTCCCTAGGACTCCCTAGACTTCCTTAGGACCAGTTCACAAAGGGTCAGAGTTGTGGTACAGCCTTATTGGCACCTGCAGACTGGGCTCCATCACCACACCCAGCGTCCACTCTGATCGGCTGACAACAGGGACAAAACAGACCATTGAAATCCTCACTTTAAAAACATAGATGCATGAATGCAATTTTGGCTTTTTCTGGAAATTCTGACAAATCCTGGAAACTCTCTGGAAAGTCAGCATCTCGGGCAGAGATCTAATCATCTCGGATACTAGATCTAAGTGCAAGTTTCTGTTGTGGTGCCCTTTCTTGGCTGCTCTCGTTAGCCTAAAAGTCATTCTCTGCCATACTGAAACATGCTGTTGGTGCCCCTCTGCCTTAATTACATGCCCTCTGCTTCTCTGCCTTGGAAATACCTCTTTTGTTCTAAAGCCCAGCTCAAGCCTAATACAGTCCTTGCTACATGCTAGGTGCTCAACACATATGGAAATAAAAAGTGAAAGAAAATAGTTATGATATTATGTTAACCCAGGAAAACAGGCTACTAGATTTTACATGCACAGAAAAAAAGTCTTGCAAAGAAATTGGCCATCATACTTGTGAGTGACAACTTTTTCCTTTTGGTTCTTTCTTGTGCTTTCTAAATTTTCAATAATGAGCACAAATTCAGCAATAAATGCTTTGTAAAGAAGAACTCAATATATGTTGCCCTGTTTCTTACTGAAACAAAACAAAAACATGCTTCCAGCATAGAGATGCAGTGAGGACCCTGGAGATCTGGTGGTGAAGAGACATTCCTGCTCTCCCAGAGCTGCCAGTCTGGTGAGGAGACAGACCAGGAATGAGCATTGCAAGTGCAAGGGGCCAGAGAGATGGCCTTGGCAGAATCTTCATAGGACAAGCCGCTTGGATCCCCTTCAGAGACGTAATCTGAGTTTCATCCAGCTCAGTTCTCTGAGGGGATCAATGTGTAGTGAGGGACAAAGACAAGCAATCCAAACAAACAAACAAAAAGCCAAGTGGCAAGTGCTTCACCAAATGCCTCCTGACCCCCTAGTGCTGTGAGTGACGATGCTTCTGGGGTTGCCCCTGGGAGCCCGAGGGCAGGTTCATCTAGACTGGCTCAACCAGAGCACCACTTTCTTCCACAGTTCAAGTGCATAAATGCCAACACAGAAAAGAGACTCTAGATACCAGGCCTGATCTTTTTCCCCCAGAAGAAAATGGATGTAAGGATTCAAAGACATTTGGAAAAGCTCATTTTTTGCTTGTCATTATGATAGGCAAATGGGCAAATTGTTAGCAATGTGCAAATGAAGATAATTGTTATCTCTCCCCGGTAACCTTTCACTGTTGGCAATGTACTGCTTAAGGCATCGTTTCTAAAGTATGAGGACCACTCTTCTGTCCTCTGAAAAATTAAAACTCCAGAATGCAGATGCAACTGTAATTGGGGGTTGGAGAGAGAACTTGGGAATAGATGGTGAGCTGGTTATAAAACTTTGCTGGTTGGAAGCCATACTGGTGTTTATGACTCAGCTAGAGCAATCTTCTGAGGCATGGGCAGATTCTCCATCAACAATGAGGGGGCTTGGTTCCGGAGTGCTCATTTGATCCTGAAATTTTTATGGTTAACTCTTTCCAGTTTCTCATTACTTTCTCCCTCTGGTTATAGTGACCCTCTTATTCCCACTTCAAATTCCCTTCAGGGTCTATTTAACATCCTCATGAGTGGGTTACCGAGGAGGCCCAAGATATAAGCCCTCAGCATGGGAGCTTAGAATCTGAAGAACCATGGATATGTATATTGGATTTCTTTACTCAAGAACTTGGAAAATTCCAAGGACAATATGGCATGGTGTCATAGTAGGCTACAAGAACAGAGAGGCTGACCGTCTGCAACATCATCAGAGCACATAGGAACACAAATCTATGGTAGTTCACAGAACACTTTCGTCTAGAATGATTTAAGTGTTCCTCCAAACCAGAGCCAGCCCAAAGTCTTCACACAAGAGGAGAGGCTTGGTAACTACTGATCTTCAGTGGAAGATATTTAAATATCTAGTAGGTCATGGTCTCCGTTGTTATTTTCTATTTAAAATGCGTTTGGACTCTAGAGTGTTTGTGGGTGTGAATGCTAGCTTTGCCATTTACTAGTTGTGGGACTTTGGGCAAGGTACTTAAGCACTCCAAGCCTCACTTTCCTCATCTGCAAAATGGGGATCATAACAGCATTTGCGTGTGTGACTATTGAACAAAATAGTACTTGGAATAGTGCTTTGCATATAGTAAGCATGGCATTAGTGTTAACAATTGACATACTTATTTTGGGTTGTTATGCCACCAACACATAGCTGGAAAAATTACAGTAATTACAACATTAGCCTCCAAAAATGTATGCTATTGTTTCCATGATCTTGAAAGCCACCCTGAGAGGAAAGCATTATTTTTCCCTTTTACAGATGAGAAAACAGAGAAGAGAGGTTACATATTGTAACCATGGTCGTTCTGCAAGCAGAGCTAATGGTACTGAAGTCTCTAGGCTCCAACTCCTTTCCCACCATTACCACGCTGTTTTCTAAGAATGAAATAAGCCCAAAATGTTAACACAGGCAAGGAAATTTGACTTCTTAGGTTTCATTGAGGCTTAAGGGAATGGCAAGGGAAATTCACATGGAATGTGGTGGTTTAACGCAAAGGATCACATGGTCAGGGGAGAGAACTGATTCTGTATACCAGGGACCTACGCACCTGCGGTGAAACTCATGTACAAGCATAACAGCCAGCATGTGACTGATAGTGAAAGAGAAAGAAATAGACGTTCAGTCAGTCATTACTTTGTGCAATCATTCATTCTATTCATTCATTCCACAAACACTTATTGTTTGTCTATGTTGTGTGACATATTACATACTAGAGATGTAATAGTGAATGAGACATAATCTTCTCAACAAGGGTGTTATAACCTGGGAGAGAAGATCGGAAATAAGATGTAATTAGAATACAACGTAGCAAGAGTTAAGTAATAATTATTATTATTCCTATTTTATAGATGAGGTAAATTAAGTCTTAGAGTGGATAAAGTTCAAAGTCACAGAGCCAATGAGTGGCACAATCCAGATTCAGTTCAGACCCTTTTGGCACAAAACCCATGCTTTTAATCCCCCTCTGGGGGACGTTAATAGGTATGCTAGACAAGAAAGTTGTTTTAAGTTAAAAAAGTTTGGGAAATCTGCGAACTAAATACTCCTCTGAGAGAGCCATAACACACATTAGTATTTTCAAGGCTTTCAGCCACTTTGTGGTAAGAAGTACTATGTAGAAAAGCATTTCCCAAACATTTAAATGTTTCAGCCAAAGCATAGCATTGTATTGTCTACGGTAGGGGAAAATGTAAACAAGATAGCGTACCGGGGATTCTCCCGAATTCAGTATAATTTCTCTTGACATTTTGGGAGTATTGGTGAATTGGACAAGACACATTCATTAATTGGGTCTTCTCAGGTTTTGTGATGTTAAAGAATTAAATTCTGGTACACTTAGGAGTGAAGGAAGTAAAGAGAAATAGTATTTTCAGGCACAAGTTTCTACCGTGAATAATTTTTAGTGATTGTGTTCTCTACTATCAATTATAGCAGCAGTAGATTTAAAAATTACAGAAAGTGCCTTTTGTTCACTTTACACTCTTGACAGCAGTGACAGGTTCCCACAAAGGAGAAAGCCCCTGGGAAGTGAAACGAAGACTTTAGATGCGTGTTTTTTATTGTCCAAGAGCAGGCATTATGCAGGGGTGGGGAGGTGTTGAGGGTGGGGGAAGATCACTGATCTATTCGGATCTTTTCTAAAAGTTCATTAGGACAGGTTTTTCCACACCTCTAAATTTAATTGTACAAGTTGATTCACAAATGGAGCCAGATTTGAGAGAAGCTCTCTCCAAGGATTTGACCACCCACTAGAGGCAGTGAGTACATAAATAACTGCCGAGTAAGGCAGACTAGTAGAGCCAAGAGAAAGGGGGGGAAAGTGCTTTGAGGTGACTTCAATTCAGTAAAAAGACAAAGGCAGGAAGCTCCTCTGTTTGTAAGGTTTTATCAAATAGTGTCATATCTGGCTTTTGGGTAGGATTTGCTCATCTATTATTGTATCTACATTCCGCTGTATCCTACAGTGGCTATTTTCCAATATGTAGGATAAGGCACACCAAAGCCCAATTTGATTTTCATGTTCTGACAATTCCCAGCTCTGAAGGGCATTTATGGTTTCTAGATGTGTGGAAAGAATGAAGTCAGTTCATCCCACTTTCTTCTTCCAGGGACAAGAGGGAGGGAAGGAAGGAAGGAAGGGAGGAAGGGAAGAAGGAAGGGAGAGAGGGAGGGAGGAAGGGAGGAAGGAAAATGTAAAAGAAAAAAGCCACTATATTTAAATCCATTCCCTTTGATCACTGAATATCTCTTCCTCATACTCATTTTACCATTAGCTAAATGTTTTTCTTTCCTATTAGTACCATCAATATATTTAATCATACTATCCACATCATTTCCCCAAGACAACACCTTTTTAAACAGCATTATTTTAAATGGCACTCTTCCCATCCCAATATTTTTTCCCCCTGACATTATTTTCATTGATTTTACCACCATCACCTCCAGCAGCATCAATGCGCACATACAGAGGTTCTTTCTTCAATGCTGCCACATCTGTGCCCAGGCATTGTCTATGCTGCATCTCTACACTTTATACCAACTCAGCCAGGCAGGGATTAACAGTTCTCATCCCACTTTAGAGATAAAAAGTCAAAGAGCCAGTGCTGGAATTGTCCAAGGCTTCACAACCAATACTTTTGTTTCATTTTGACTGTTTCTTCCCTAGCGTCTGTGTATGTGAGGAAGCTCTCCAGCGCTAGACTCTATGGGCTGTTCTTATTACAGGAAATTGTCCTACTTTTTAACCCCATGATTTCTAGCAAACCATTGGGTTAGTTAGATAGTGAGTGTGGTTCAGTCATTGGGTCGTTTTAGGCCAATTGTTTTGCAACATAATCCATCATTATTATTGTTGTTGTTGTTGTTTGACTATTATTCTGTTTGCATTCAGGTTGCTAGATAAGTCTTGCCCAAGGTTTCACAATTAATTTGTGTTAGTTTTCTACTTTGCTTAAAGCAACACAAATTTACTATTTCCTAGCGTGGAGGTCAGAAGTCTGGAATGAGTCTGAGGAAGCTAAAACCAGGTGCCAGCTGGGCTAACAGTCTGTAGTTTCCAGGGGGAATCTGTGGCCTCTGCAGTGTCTAATGGCTGCACCCCCTCCTCAGCTGATGGCCTCATCACTCTACTTCTGTTGTCATATTTTCTTCTCACATTCTGACCCTCCTCCCTCTCTCTTATAAGGAAGGACCCTTTTAATTACATCAGGCTGATCCAGATAACCCAGGATAATTTTCCCTCATTTACAGGTCTTTAACTTAATCACACCTGCAAAGTCCCCTTTTCCATGTAATGTAACATTCACAGATTCTGGGGATTACGACGTGGACCTCTTTGGAGGGGGAGCATTGTTCTGTGCACTATAGTGTTCATTCAACACATACTTATTAAATGATTAATGAGTACAGTGAGTTGTGCTGGGCTTTGGGGAAATTGCAGGGAACAGCATGTGTTTGGGGAATAAAACAGCTAGGTTATCTGTTCTCATGGAGTTTATATCTTAGAGCAGATGTTAAACAATAATTTTACAATTATGTAGTGTAATGTACAATTGTTTGATTATAACTGTAATACATTCTGAAAGGAGGAGGTATGATGAAAGACAAGAAGTTTGGAGGGTCTGGCTTAAGTTAGGGCATCAGGAATAGCTTCTCAGAGGAAATGACTTGTGAACTGAGTTCTAAAGTGGGTGACTAATTAGATGAAGACGAGGGTCAAGAGTGGATATTGGGAGACCACTGATTAAAACCTTAATATTTAACATATCTTTCAGAACTGTTCGAATTCGCTAGTCTTTCTTTTTCTTCCTTCCTTTCCTTTCTTTTCTTTGTTTCTTCCTTCCTTCCTTCCTTCCTTCCTTCCTTCCTTCCTTCCTTCCCTCCCTCTCTCCTTCCTTTTCTTTCTTTCTTTCTTTCTTTCTTTCTTTCTTTCTTTCTTTCTTTCTTTCTCTTTCTGTCATTAACTTTTCTTGAGCTTAGGGAAGAAAGAAGCATATGATGAAAAAAGAAATACTTATTTTTAAAAACTTTTTAAAGTAGGCAAAGAACACTTTCAAATCTTGAATACCATATAAGCATCTTTCTTAGGATCGTTTCTTCTACTTATCAGAAAAGGAAATTAAAAAAAATTAATGTTTATTTACTTTTGAGAGAGAGAGAGAGAGAGAGAGAGAGAGAGAGAGAGAGAGAAAACACAAGTGGGGGAGGGGCAGAGAGAGAGGGAGACACAGAATCCGAAGCAGGCTCCAGGCTCCCAGCTGTCAGCACAGAGCCCAATGACAACAGGGGCAAGGCCGGGGGGGTGGGGGAAGCAGTGGAGGAGCTAGAATTCAGGAGCTTGAGATCATGACCTGAGCCAAAGTGGGACACAACCAACTGAGCCACCCAGGCACCCCTCAGAAAGGGTAATTTAAATTTGCATTATTTCTGCTATATTTTGAAGATTTTTAAGGTCTCTATGAGTTTAATGACTGCCAGAGTAGTCTTTAAGCAAGTCTAAGTAGATAAATTCTCCAAGATTCCTAATATGGGCTTACACCAAAATGTAGCATGGAATCTCTATCGAGATACCGTGAAATGCCCAGAGAAATGATTCAACAGTAGACCGTACATCCAAGCACAGCATCTAATGCCTTCCTCTGTTCTCTTAGAGTTTTAATTCTCTCAGTCTTCAGGGAGCAATTTAATTTAGTGGCCTCTGATATTTATAGCCTTTCTGTTTCTGCGATAATTTCTTATCTAATGACCTTCAAAGGGTTTTGTAGAGGCAAAAGACATAAGAGATAGTTGGAATCTCATTTAATTTTCACTTTGTTAATTATGAGAAAAGGATCAGTATTTCCTCCTACAATTTTGGTTCTTTGATCTTCTTTTTCTGTAAACTAATTGTTTGTGGACTTTTCTCGACTTTTTTTCTTTTCAATTTTATATAAGCTCTTTGAATTATGGAAAAATAACTTTGTGTGGCATATTACAAAAACATGTTCCCAGTTTACCATTTTTTTAACTTTGTATATGGCAGGTTTTTTATTAGTCACATGTATTCATATTTCCCTTTGCAACTTTTGTGTCACAAATTACAAATAAAATTGTTTAGATTTTTCTTCTTTTATGGTTCCATTTTTAATGATTCAAACTTTAATTCATTTGGGATTTACTTTGCTATAAGAAATAAACATTGAGCTTAAATTTTATTTCCAAATGGCTGGTCTTTAGTTCCACTGAGTGAATAAACTAGTGTTGCACCACTGATCTGAATGTTATTTTTATCAAAAACAAGAATGTGTTTGGGTTTATTTTTAGGCAGTATATTTTGCTCCTCTTTAGGCTGACTCTTCCACATCTAGAAGGCCATATTCCCCTGTCATTTATCTCATTGTTCAAAATCTCCTGAGATGTTTAAATAGGAATTTTAAAAACATTGCCAAATAACTCCACAACCGACAATTTGCTTGAATATTGATTTCTCCTCTGTAAAATTAGGATAATAAAATAAGCTTGCAACTGTGTGGAAGGACTTTAGATGCTATATGACAAGTACCTAGGCCAGCTTTTGTTATTGTGTGTCACAACTTAAATTGTGTTTGCCATTTCCTTTTATTTTTCAGCCCCTAATGTGTGTCTGTCACACAATGGGGGCTTAGTAAAGGTATATTGCGAGAATAGAAGAATGACTGTGTATGCCTAAAAACCTATCAATTTCACCCAAGACCCTTTTGACCCTAGTACCATTTCTGATTTCAGTTGTCAAAGATATGATTGTCTTCTGGGCACAAATATGGGCTTATTAAGGGAGGTAGTCTGCAAAACTTTATTAACTCTTCCAGAGTATTCAGGTAGTACACACACAAGAATGCCCTCAAATTGTAGGTTACTCTTTCCTTGGAATATATGTTCCTTTCACAAGTAACATTTGATTGTCTAATAGTTTGCCAAGTCACAGTTAAAGATCAGCCATCATTCAAGAAGGAACTTTCTTTAACCTGAAACTGATGATCACAAAAATGGCTTCTTTATTATTTAATATTTTGTTTTCCCCTAAGCCTGGACATGTGAGAAAACACTCATATTATACAAAGTTATGATGGAGAACAGAGGAAGAGCAAATATAAGCTGGAGAGGTTGACCAGACAACCAAATAGGAAGAGAAGCTTAGTTATTTCTATTTAGTTTAGGCTTTGAGATATTAATTTGCTAGAATTGTCCATGACAGTAGCCATGGAGGCTCCAATGTAGTGATGATGACAGAGGAAGTAATTTTTTTCTCTTGTTTCCTTGTTTTTCCTTTTTTTCCTATTAAACTGAGAGCGCTGAATTTATTTTTAAATTCTGTAAACATACTCCTCCCCCCAAAAAGGCAAGTCATAATTATAATGTTGAGAGGATAAAGGCAGACTTTAGAGACTTGGGTCTTATAAAACAGAGATGGAGTAGAGAAATTTACCTAAATACACACACACACACACACACACACACCACCATATTGGACAAAATGGGATTCACTCAAAAAGTTTGGGGAAGATTAGATAACACATTTAGAAGCACAGTGTGAGCTCACAGAGCTAACTAAGCTCATCATTATGAACAGAAGGGCACTGTTGATTGTACCGAGTGAAATTTAGTGATTCATGAATCTTAGAAAATTCAACTTCCTATCCATTTGTAATCTTTCCTAAGCCTTACTACCTGAGATTTTCAATTAAAAGAGACACCAGATGTTTTATTCTACACTTAATGTTTAAAAAATTAAAGTAAGTTCCTGGGATCAGCTTTATTTCTCAGTTGAACAACAAGAATTTGTCATGTGACACTTTCTCATAAAAAGAGTGCAAACTTCCTCCTCCTCAAACCCTTTTATGTCAGCTTCATGGTAATTTGGGTCCCAAGGAAGCATGAATTCCCTGTCTATGCATACACCCCCACACACTCAGCATTGGAGAGCTCTGGTTCCAGCAGCAATCAGACTCATCCTGGAAAAGCCATTTCAAAGTTGGGATTGCTTTCCTAAGGCAATGGTTCTCCCTCACAGTGGTTTATTTTATTATTTTTTAAAATAATTTTTAACTTTTATTTATTTTTGAGAGAAAGAGTGTGTGGCTGCGTGCCCGTGTGGGGAAGGGAAAGAGAGAGAGAGGGAGACAGAATCTGAAGCAGGCTCTGCACTGCTTGAAAACCCTACATGGGGCTTGAAGTCACGAACCGTGAGATCATAACCTGAGTCGAAGCTGGATAATCAACCAACTGAGCCACCCAGGCGCCCCTAAAATAATTTTTAAAATTGGTTTTAATATGGTGTCTGCAGTAGAATCACCATTTGTGCAAGATGAGACAGGGAGATGAAGACAAATGAGAAATAACTGGGAAGTTTTTCATGGCTCAAAGATGACATCATTGATAGATGTCATCATTGATAGACTTAAAAAAAAAGATCATAATTGTATTTCATGTTTAACCCCAAATAAACTTTATGTAGTGCTTATTTGAAACAATATTTTATTTTTACATTGGAGTATGTTTAAGGTATGTGTTAGCGTATTTACATTTTACTTACATTTATGAATTTTTGTGTTTGAAATGTATTAAATACTCCGATTTACTGATTTCAAGTACTTAAAATATATTATGTGAAATAAATAGCAAAGTATCCTGAAATTTTACTCCATATCTGAATGACTCTTCAGTTTGGCATCAGCAGCCCTTCCTATCTGCCCCTTGTCTACATTTCCAGCCTCCCTCCCCCATCCCTCTCCCAGGGATAAATATGTCTATCTATGTTTCCTTTCCCAAATAGAGCTCAATCTGGCTACCTCTCTTCCTTTGCTTGAGACCCCTTGTTCTACCTGTGGTGTTTACATTGAACAAGCACAACTGGTAGAATGGAATCTTAAAGCAAATTCATTCTTGACTCCCCCTCCCACTGCCTCACAGAACTTTAAATGGGTTGGAGGCCCTGGGGAAATAAAGAGAATCTATCTCCACTAGAGCACACACTCTGAATATAATTCTCTTTTAATGTAGATCAAAGTGATGTGAAGTAGGTCTTGAGTATGCCTTTGAGATATCTGTGAATGTAGCATGTCCCTGCAGCTCAGGGGTGGTTAGGAAGGGCATCTGCTGCATGATGTAGGGTGTGCCTTGAGGATCTCAGTGTTAGGGGACCCAGGAGCGAACAGCATAAAGTGAAGGAGGCTCCACTCTTGACCCAATGGGTGCACTCTAACACTGATCTAACAAAGATGATTCAAGGTACACATGAAGGAACCACGTTTAATTTTCAGTGTCCAATTCCTGCTTATGCACACACACACATACACACACATACACATTCCAGCAGCAGGCAATGCCTTGTTTTGTATGCAAATGTAAAGGAGCATATAAATAATCCCCTCAAAGTAGGTAACACAAAACCATCTGGGTGGTCTTTACCATGCAGTCTGCGATTTTCTTCTTTCTGTTCCTTTCCTATCCTTGTCTTGTCCTCCTTTCCACCTCCCCTCACCTCCCCCACCCCCGCCCCAATCCTGGTACCAGCTGAACACTATAGATTGTTTCTTGCTCAGTTAATCATGGATGGCGTTTGTCATTTTGAGAACACAGTAGATAAAGGTATGAGCCGTGGCTAAAGGATTGGCAAAAACTGGGCTTGGAATGTCAACTGCACTGTAGATGATGAATAGGCAGTTTGCTGAGATCCCTAAATGTGATTCCACTTTTACTTTTGATCCTACCAACATCAGACTCCATTGCTCTGCACTGCTAGGTTCTGCCATGCCGGCTCCCTGGAGCAGAAAGGCCTCCTTCTTCCCTCCACCCTGCAGCATGCATTTCACAGGGGCAATGGCTCCTGCCACTTCATTTGTATTTTACCAGAATCGGAAACACACGCAAAGCAGGATACAAGCAGAGTCTCGCTTGTGAGGAATTACTGGCCTAGGAGCAGTGGTTCAATTAAAAGTAACTATACCCCAGGAGTAGCAGTGAGGCCTAGAGCACCATGGGGAAGAACTTGGGCTTTCAAGACAAACAGGCCCAGGGCTGAATCCTTTTATTGTCACTTATTAGCTGTGTAATCTGTTAATTTCTCCTGATCTCAATTTCCTTATCTGTAAAATAGACCCCTACCCCGCAAGAGCACTGTTGAATGAGATCACACGCGTCAAGGTCAGTGCTGATGGATTATGCAGATACCAGGCATGTGCCTTGCACAATGGAGACAGCAAAGACGGACAAGATGCAGAACTGCCACCTCCACACGCTTACATCTGAGTGAAGAAATCTATGTAAACTTCATATTTTAATATCTCTGGGCCTTCCTTTCCTCCTCTATAACATGCAGACAACAATAATACCTATCATAAGATTAAATGATTAATATATGCAAAGCATGTAGGGCAATATTGGCACGTTGTAGTATTTGAAAAGGAATTTAGGATGACGGTGGAGAACAGAGTTAAATTTTGTGGAGAGGCTTAGGAATCATTCTACAGAGAAGTTGACAGAGACATGAGCTTGCAGGACAGGCCTGGTCAGCTGGGTGGAAGGGATGATTGAGAACAAGGGTGCAGAGGTAGGAAGGTTAAGGTGAGCACAAGAGAGAGCCAGTCACTCTATCTTGGCTGCAGCAGGGGGTCCACAAGGATAATAGTGGAAGTCCAGGAAGGCTTTTGGAGAATCCTGAAATGCTAGGTGAAAATGTGTACCTAATTGTGTAGGCAATACTGAGATCATAAGCTGGGGGAAATAATATGATCAGAGATAGGCTCTGGGAAAATTACTGTGTCCATGAAGTAAGGGAAAGCAGAATTTCCGTCAGGGGTGCAAACAAGAAGCTAGTGGCACTTTGTTTATTCATTCAACAAATATTTCTTTGTTATGTGTGAGGCACCATCCTAGGTGTTGGGCTTACTGTGGGGAGCGAGGTGGAGTCTGTCCATGTGGAGGTTATATCCTAGTGGGAGAGATGGATAGACAGGCAATCACACGGGTATATCATTTAAAACAAGGCAGGTTCAGTGGAGGGACCTACAAGAGCTTTGACAAGAGGGGTATGTAAAACGAGTCAGGGATGGACTCCCTGAAGAAGCAACATATAAGGTGAGATTTGTGGGATGGGAAGTCCATCAAGGTGAAAGATGAGGGAGAAGGAGAAAATGCTTCCCACGTAAAGTCATTGAGTTGGAGTGACAAGATCAAATTTATCTCATAGAAAGGCCTTTCTATGGAAAATTTTTTGTGGAAAATTTTTTGGAAAGCAGGCAAGAGCAGAATTTGGTTGGACTAACTAGGAAGCTAGAGCAGGAATGACATCCAAGGATGATTGTGAGACACCTTCACGCCGGGATACCATTACACACCCAAAACACGATGAACCTTGCAAACAAAAGAAGCCAGACACAGAAGAACATACTCTATGATTCCATTTATATGACATTGAAGAACAGAACTTTATATGAATGAACTAATATGTGGTGAACGATTTTAGAACAGTGGCTACTTTGGGGGTGAGTATTGACTGGGAGAGTCGTGATGGAGGCTTCTGGCAACAGGCTGGAAATCACTTGCATCTTTAGTAGGTAGGTAATTCTACCCACTAATTCACACCTGCTTTGTACGTGTAATTTGTGTGCCAAGGAAATGAAAAGAAGGACTGATATACACCATCAAAAATACACACTCAGAGTGTAATGTTAAGGAGGAAAAATGATATATATAACATTATCATAACTCTGAAAAAATCAATATAGTAATATTATTTATTTACAAATTAAAAGGTAAACATACAACATTTTGATATTGGTTATTTCTGGTGGTGGGATTTCAGCTGATTGATGTGAAGAGACACCCCAAGAAGGATTTTCAGAAACGTAGCCAATTGTCAAGAGACTAAACCAACCACTGTCAGCAGGACAGGGATATGAATCCCAGTTCTAGTCTTTCCTAAGGGAGTGAGCTTCAGCAAATTACATAACCTCTTCAGCCTGGTTTCTGCAACTTTATAAAAGGGGTCATAATCAATACTGGTGCCTCTATCCCAGAACTGTTTGGGGGACTAAATAAAGTGAAGTGTAAACACAGTGCTACGTAGTGTAGTGAGTCCTCAGTAAATATTGCTATCAAAGAAATCTTGGAGGCAGAAGAGAGTGGAGCTGCCCACATTTGCATGGACTGCCCCTCTTCTCCAGGGCGCCTGTGGGGACGGGGATTTGAGGAGGAGGGCAAAGGTCCAGAACAGTGACTATGGAAACATCAAGCTGACCCAGGAGCATGCCCTGCTGGGGTGCAAGCTGAGCAGTTCTGGGGTGAAATACCCCCCACTCCATCTCAGCCAGCAAGGATGCTTGAAACACTCCCGAGTCAGGAATTGCAAAGGGTGTTGATGGAAAGACAAGGAAATGGTATTTCGAGGATAAACTCCATGGAGTACGAAAATAAAGAATGTCATTTTACATGGGATAGTTTAAAGTTGAACATTTTGTGACTATGTATAACTGTGGGTGTGATGTATATATAATGTGATGTTATTTAAGGAAATGACAAAAAACCCTTATCGTTTGCCTTTGTACATAGAGACACGTTTCTCTGTGCATTATCCAATAGCGAATATTATGATACAATATTTACATGCTATTTGAATTCATGAAAAAAAATTTTTTTAATTAAAAGTGCCTATCCCTTCTAGAAACCAGTGGATTCCAAAGCTTCTCAGGTGGAATTAGGGGAAATTTAATTGGCACATAGTCAATGACTGAGGAAGCACGTCATGGACACATGCTCCAGGTATTTGAATCTCTATCTTCCCTCTCAAGGAGACAAGCTTATGATAGTTAGGCAGCAACATCAGGTTCATTGGTTCAGGCCACAAAATATTAAACTGACTTTATTTCCTTGAGAATAAAAAGGAAATCACATACAAAACAGAAACCTACTGTGTAATACACAGAAAAACTACATTTCTGGGACAGGGGGCATAGAATTTTCTTTTATTTTATCATTTAATTTTATTTTTACAGGCAGATTCTGAAAAATCAATACTTTGAGGCAGAACTGGATTTAATATTATGCTCTCATTCAGAATGTGAGCTGAGAATTGTGTCAACATTTGCAGCCCTGTCCGCCTGCATTTCAATTGAAAATTGTCCAACATGATATAACACACACGGGGGGTTCTGAAGAGCTATCTCTGAATAATAATGATATTGATAATAATTATATTGGCTACCGTTTTTATCAACACTTTTTAATGTAGCAGGTATTGTGCTGAGCATTTTGGATGTATTAGCTCAACTGTTTCCCACAACAAACCTATGAGGGAGGTATTTTAGGCATTTTATTATACCCATGTTATGTGTGAGGACAATTAAGCTCAGACTAGGGTGACCAATGGCTCAGGTTTTCCCAGGATGTGAGACTTCAGTGCTTAGCCCAGGAAAGTCCTGGGCAAACTGGATGAGTTGGTCTCTGTGAAAGTGATCTGCTTGATTTTTTAAATAGCAGAAAGAGATTTAAGCTCTCTTCTTCTTGGCTGGTTAGATTTCCCACCTACTGCCAGCTGAGCTCTAGATTACAGTCTTTGATAGTTAAGTAGCCAAAACATTCTTTGGCAGCATGGGATGAGGGTCTAGGTTGAAACTGGGGAATATTATTTCACACGATGTAATTGGAAATGTCGTCTTGTCTCTCTCTGTCCCCCAACCGTTGAGCCAGTGAAGCTGAACCTCCTTTTACAACATGTCCAAAGGGCTTGCAGGTTACTGTAATCTGACATTCAAAGTGAAAACCCACTTACCTTGGGAAGTGGGTAGAGATGACACAATGGTTGGCCAGGGTCCTGCTTACAAAACTTCAGGGTGTGACACACCACATCAGCATTCATATCTGTGCTAAGCCTGGAGGGAAATGGGACAAAACAAAGGCTATTTAAGATCTCTCGGGCATTTAGGAAATAGAACCTATTTCAAAGGAAGGTAAATCCCCAGAATGGATTCTAGCATGGTCTTTGAGTCCAGCCTGGAGTAGCTGCCGGATCAAAACGATTTCCTGCCACGTTGCTCTCTTTTCTGTTTGAAATAAGGTCCTGGGGGGTGGGAAGGGGGCATGGACAGCACTGAGCTGTGGTCACCCTCTCACATGGGCACTGTGATTCTTTCCAGGAGAAGCTACAAATAAAATTGGGAAAAGAAAAATGGATAGGTGTATAATTTGATGGAAGGAATATTTTAAAGTTTGCTAGGTCTTACAGCAAAAAATCATTTATAATAAAGCCTTAACACCTAAAATTATTTTCTTAGGCATAATCCAAATCATGTTTCCCTTTATTTTATTTAATTTTTTTTAATGTTTATTTATTTTTGAGAGAGAGAGAGAGAGAGAGAGAGACAGAGTATGAGTGGGGGAGGGGCAGAGAGGGAGAGGGAGACACAGAATTTGAAGCAGGCTCCAGGTTCTGAGTTGTCAGCACAGCTCAAACCCATGAGCTGTAAGATCATGACCTGAGCCGAAGTTGGACGCTTAACTGACTGAGCCATCAGGTGCCCCAATCATCTGTTTCCCTGTAAAATAAATATATTTCTAGGGGTTCCTGGGTGGTTCAGTCAGTTAAGCATCTGACTTTGGCTGATGTTGTGATCTCACAGTTCATGGGTTTGAGCCCTGTGTTGGGAATCTCTGCTGTCAGCACGGAGCCCTCTTGGGATCCTCTATTTCCCTCTCTCTCTGCCCCTCCCTTGCTTATATGGGTGTGCTCTCTCTTTCTCTCTCTGAAAAATGGATAAATATTTAAAAAAATAATAAAGTAAATATATTTCTTTACCTTATGGGAGAAAATACAATATGTTTGACTTTCCACACCCCAGGATGGTGTAAGGAAAGTGCTCTTTAAACATTTTGGTTTATGTCTAGTTTGAAGGTGCTAACACAAACCTTCCATATGCATTTTCTACCTGACACTCCCAAAATTCTTCTTACCAAGAAGTATGAGTACCATGTGCTGCTTCAAATGAAGGAACAAACAGAGTATGGATTTTTAGTAACTTTTCCCAGTAAATCATTGATTCAAACCCAACCCAACCAACCAAAACAACAAAAAGAATCCACAAACATACGTTGGTCATACCTAGAGACTAATCTCGGAAAAACAGTTCTTGATTTTAGAAGATACTTTTTGGGATTTCTTCCCAGCTCACATGATCATTGAACTGACCCCCTTCTTCCACAGGGGTAGGTTCCTAGCAACTATGTTGTACTTACTCCCTATATCTTGGCCAGTTGATTGCACCTGATTTGATGACTGTTCAAGTAGGATCAGTCAGATTTTCTCCTATGGAAATTTGGAATTGGTATTAACAACTTCAACCTCATTCTGAGCTGTTCCCAGAATAATAGGAGCTATAGTAACTTGGGACTGTAATGTCATTTTCTGCCACATGGACTGAGAAGTTGAAAAGCTAATCTGTAGGATAGGATTCAGGGGTCAGAACCCAGTGTGTGCAGTGAGAAAGCCTGGGGAGAATGTGCCCCTGTATTCCTGGTGGCTTCCAAGTCCTGCTTCCATCCCTGTCTGAAGCCTGGTAAGATGGCTTCCCAAGCTTTTGTGAGTACCTGAGTTAAGAGGGAAAAAGAGAGTCATCTGTTTGGCTCCACGGTTCCTTGGTGAGAGGTAGAGGGGAAGGTAACTTAAAATATAAAAGGAGTTCACATCTTCTAAGTTGTGGGGCAAGCTGTATGTAGCAGATAAAGTTCATTAGCAAACTAATGTCTACCAAGGGTCAGTAAATCAGGAGAGGTGGCTGTTTTCACATATCTTTTCTCAACTTAATGGTTCATTTATTTAACTGATGACTGCTGTCTTTATGGGGGTTTGATATTTAGTGGACTCAAGAGGGTGATAAATAGGCTCTGCTTAACCTTTTTTTTTTTTTTCTTTAAACCCTACAGCCATCCCATCTGTGGTAATCCAGGACCACTAACTAATCATATGATATCCAAGACGCATTCTCTTTCTCTGCAAATAGAGCACAATTTCAAGTAAGTGAACTTGAATATGGGAGTGGAAATGAAAACCCCACAGACAGTGAGGTGGTCTCTACATTGAGGAATAGGAGAGGGGAACAGGCATATGGTGTTCTTCCCAGGGTCCTCTAAGATCAGATCTTTGTCATCAAAAGACTGAAAGTGAGAAGCGCTCCTTTGGACAAGAATAGAAAATGCTGAGCCTCATAAATCCAGACAAGTGTAAGACCATTAGAATGTGCAAGATGTAAGGAAGTGGCAAAATAGCACATGTGCTCTTTACCAATTGTGGGATAGAAAGCCTAGGCAACACATAAGATGTGAAATCCCTAGGAAATCTCCAAATTCAGAATATCCATTCCCACTCAACATTGTTTTCTTTTTCCCATAGTAGCAAAAAGACCAAAATGGTCACTTTTTAATTTACTTCCTTTTACTACCCTTACAGGTACAGAGGTGTGCAGGAATGAGGCATGTGGTGGGGCACTGGGGAGGAGGGAAGAGGCTTCAACACATTTGGCAGAGCTAATTAACAAGTCTAATTAAGATCATGGTAGAATGAAGTCAATGATGATGATCATCACCATAAATCAAAAGAAGGGAGCAAGGTCAGGGTTAATAGACAGAGTAACAGCCTATGGCAGGGAGTGAGGACAGGGACTTCCACACATGAAAGCTCTCAAATTTAGACCTTGACATCACTTTCAAAGAAAGTTTATATATTAACATATAGTCACAGAGATATATTCACAGCATTGAAAGAAGATCTTCCTTATGCAACTTAATACTTTTATCCCATTTCTGGACCACATGCACAGTGTACTATGAATTTATTCACTTCTATAAATCTTGTACAGTAGTCTCTCTTTTGCCTGTGGTTCTGCCTTCCATGGTTTCAGTAACTAGTAGTCAGCCATCGTCTGAAAGCAGATGATTCTCCTTCTAACATATCGTCAGAAGGTCAATAGCCACCTAACTTACCTCACAATGCCTACGTCATTCATCTTTCTTTATCTCATCACGTGGGCATTTTATCATCTCCCATCATCACAAGAAGAAGGGTAAGTACAGTGTAATAAGATATTTAAGAGATAGAGAGAGAGAGAGACACCACATTCACATAGCTTTTATTACAGTGTATTGTTTTAATTGTTTTATTTTATTATTGTTGCTAATATTTTCCTGTGCTTAATTTATAAATTAAACTATATCACAAGTATGTATGTATAGGAAAAAATAGTATATATAGTTCAGTACTATCTGGTTTCAGGCAACTACTTGGGGGGTCTTGGAATTTCCCCCCTCTGGATAATGGGGGACTGCTGTAATTATCTTGTGAATGGCACGGGTATTGCTTTGTGTTTGGGTGTCTAAAAACACATTAATTACATCTAAGGTGTACTATGTTATAAATCCTGTTTCACATTTTCTTCTAAAAAATGTTAGTAGTTTAGGCCCCCCATGATCTCTGAGACCTCCTAGTTTAGAATACAAGAGTTTATGATTTAGAGGAAAGCAGAAGTAAATCCCAGGAAGTAAGGTGAGATGTACAGAAGATAAGGATCAGGCTTGCTATGGCAACCAATGGCACAATGGAGGTCAAGACCAGGCAGAGGAAGACCCAGCACCTGGCTAAGACCTAGCACTGGCTAGGATTGGCCGCTCCTGGAAGCAGCCCCTCCCTGTATGATCCAGGTTCTTGGGGGAATGCCTGAGTGCTCAGGTGACTCACTTCCCAACAACATCCTGTGGCTTGCCCATGGGTAGGAAATGTAATTGCTGAATAATTAGTCCATGAATCATTGATAATTGACTGGTGTGAAATAATGAGGAGGGATGCCTTCTGGGTTAGAAAACACATTTAATACTGGAAGCCTGAAATTGAGGTAAAACTAAACCATAAGATTGTCATTTTCAGCACTTATATCAACCCCAAACTGTATGTGATTGATTAAAAAAAGTTGTAATAAGAGCACACCATAAGAGGAGAAATGTCTATCAGCAAACACCTAACACAGGTACCGGAAAATTCCTTGCAAACAAAACTAATGGTAGACAGAACCATGAAGGGGGATCATTTATTATACCTGTCTTTCTTCAAATGGCCCACCCCTACTACTGAGAATTAGTTGTCTCGTGACTTTGAGTCATCACAAAGGAAAAAAATGTCTCCCTTCCCCACCACGTACTCAGAGAGTGGCCCTCTGTTTTGGTGACTTGCTGGGCCCATTCTTCTTTAACACCTTGTGTTAATTTGCTGTTATTTGAGGTGGGACTGTTGTTTGTACAGTTCAAATCTGTAGTACCTAGGACAGTGTCTTGTCTGTCCTCTCTCATCTTTGCCTTAAATGTCTCTTACACTTGCCACTCTGGCCAACTACAGAAGAGCAATGGGTTTCTTAATCAACCCAGGCAATGGCCCTTTCACTCCCAGCATGCTTGGTAGCTAATCTCTGGCTCCCCCTTTTGGGTATCTGCATGCACTCTCCTCTTTAGCTTCTCTGACTTTTTTCCATGTACCTCTCTGGTTCCATGATCTAGGCCCAACAGAACCTCTCCGCCAAGCTGACGTTTCTGCCAGAGCACCTAGTTCATAATAGGTATATAGGCAGATTCAATAAATAGGCTAAAAAGTTTTTCTTTTCCTGTTTTAATATGTTCAACCAATTTCTTTGGAGCTGTCTAGTCATATCATCTGCAGTGATAATTTTGTTCTTTTAAAATAATTAGTTCAACAAACATTTATTGAAGGACTTCAATATATATTGAAGGCTCAAATATAGCACCAAGCCCTGAAGATACAAAGCCCTCTCCTTCTCCTCCTTCCCTCCCTTCCTTCCTTCTTTCCACATACTCAGTATTTTGCTAAGTATCTGGAGATACAGAGATGAATGAAATGCATCTCAGAAGGTTTTCAATCTAGTTAGCAACTCAGAAAAAGTAAATGGAGAATTAAATTACAAACAGATGTGGTAAGTGCTGTGCTAGGGGTTTGCACAGGATACCAGGAATGTGTGTGTGTGTGTGTATGTGTGTGTGTGTGTGTGTTGATGGTAGTGGGAATATCATCTGTCTTATCCCACCCTAAGGGCTAAGGTCAGGCAAGCTTCCAGAGGAAGTGACCTTGGAACTGAGGTCTAAAGAAGTAGAATTTGTCTGGGGTAGAGGTTTTGAATGAATCAAGCATGGGGGAACATCTTATGCAAAGGTCCTGAGGCAAAAACCTCTTGGTGTGGATGGGGAGTTACAAGTGGTTTGGAATGTGGTGTGCTGTGGAACAGCCAGGGATAGTCTGAAAATGTCCTCAAGGACTGATTTATAAATAGCCTTGTGTATGTGGCTAAGGAATCCTGCAAATAGTGTGAAGACTGATGAATTTTGTTAGTGCCATATTAGTTTGGCATTTAAAATATATTTGGCCAGCTACAATGTGGATTATTGACTTGTGCCAATGGGCAAGTCTGGAGTCCAGTTAGGAGGCAGTAACAGGAATAGAAGTATGAGCTAAAAAGAAATGGTCCCTGCCTTCCCAACACTTGCACTCAGCGGCTCATGAGAAATCATTTACCATAATAGCGTGAGATACATATTAATAGAGGCAGGTGCACAGCATGACCAAACACTTTGGACTTTATGCTTTTAAGCTCCTTTTGTCTTTAAAATTCTGCAACTCTAGGCTACCTAGTTGTGGGGAATGGTGCTTCTGAGCCTATCTGTTTTGAGGCTAATGGCATATAAAAGAGGAACCACATAAGAATGTTCATTTTAACACTGTTCACAAGAGAGAAAACCAATAAACAACTTAAAAACCCATCAGTGGGAGAGTGAAGGAATAGATTCTTGTAGAGACACAATGGAATATTCCATACAGGCAGAGTGAGTGAATTATAGCAATGACACAACATTATGGATGAATCTTAGACATATAAACCCAAGTTGTAGGTCCCATAGACATATAAACCCAAGTGGTAGGTCCCCTAGACATAGGAACTCAAGTGGTTAGTCCCGAAAGATTACATACAATGTGATACTGTCTTTATAAATTTAAGAAATGACTAAAACAAGGTATATTTTAAAGAAATATATATAATAAGTACATTAAAATTCTAATTATTTTATGTAATTATATATTACCATTAATTATAATTATTAATCATTAATACCTCAATTCATTGATATTTAATTAAGATTAATTTTCCATATTACATATTGACACATATTTCTTATATATTATTATACATAAATATACATAAATTTAACATATTAACATAACTGTGTGTGTGTGTGTGTGTATAAACTATAGAAAAAAGAAAACAAGAGAAAGATGAGCATGGGATTTATTACTTGGGTAGAAAAAAGCATGAGAATGAATGAAAGAGGGACTGGGTGGTTAGAGTAAGTTATAACCAAGGTCCTAGATTTAGTTTTGGGTGGTAGGTTTGGATGCTAATTACATTATTCAAAATAACTAAGTAACTAACTAAATAAAAAATATAAGAAAGTCATGTATGGATTCTTGTTGAGAAAATGTCATGAACAAGACGGAATAGGATTTATCTCATCCAGTGACCTTGAGCTCAAAAAAGAAAGACAGAGAAGAGAAAGAAGGAAGCAAACATGTGATAATGGCACACGCAGGGGATCCTGAGAGGCAAGGGCTGGGGCTAGGGAAGTAGGGAGGGGCCAGGAAACCCATGAGGGAGGACAGAGGAGAAGAACCTAAGATGATGTGGCCTTGGAACCCAGCTGGGATTGAAGGGAAAGACTAGTACACTTTGGGGAGCTCAGGGTAAGGGGCCAAATGCCTGGGTCTGGACAGTAGGATCTAGTCACTTGTTATAAAATTTCTTCTGGAAGGCTCTTGAGGAGAAATAAAGCCAGATTCCATACTGTAATTCAAGGGGAGCCTTTGCCTCAAATGATAGTGGACCTGAGTCAGGTTTGAATGTTCCACTATTAACAAGAACAGGAACACAGCTCAAGTCCTTGTTCAGTGAGTACATCCTGCTGGCAGAGGAGTCAGCTGCCTCTCAGCTTTCCTGTTTCACCCATGTCCCAGCAACTGAGTAAGGTCAACGTGCCAGCATACTCACAGTTTTATGATGTCTGGTCCAAACATTTCTATCACTAAATAGCAGGTTGTCTTCAAGAACAGCTTTTCTAAAAAAAAAAATAAATAAAGAAGGGGAAATAGATTATTTTCATAATCATCTTTACTAAGAATTGATGATAGATGATTAATTTATCATTGATTCCAGCGATTAATTATAAGGGTTTGAGGGAAATGTTACAGTTAATGTATATTCATTATTTCAGGTTTATGTGAATGCTACTTTGTTTACAGTACATGACAAAGATTACCAGTTTATTACAGTTAAATTTGGGGGTTTTATTTTCTTTTGTACAGCAAGGAATGTCTGAATGTTGGTGAAGATCTCCTTTGTTGAAATAAAAGAAACAGGACTCCCGTTAAAGTAAATAATTTAAAATATAGCTTTGCTAAAAATACTCTTTTCTGGTGTTCATTTGGGAAAAAAGATTTCACTTTGCCTATTTAGTTTTTGCTGTTAGTATTCCAGAGATCAAAAGAGATGGTCAAAATGTCCCTACACTGCCATCTTCACCAGAGATCACACACACACACACACACACACACACACACACACACACACACTAACAAAGCAATCTCCTTCCTCTCCATTGTGAGAGTACAGGGATGCTTTGTGAATTGATCAGTTTGCACAATGAAGCCTGTTTATTCTCTGGTCCTGTTTTTCCAGTTTGTAAGTCCACTGTGGAGCCTTGGGAATTAGGACCTTAGCACAATTAGGACAGATGGGCTGTCCTGGGAAGAGATGGGAGTCTCTCTCTGATGAGAATTTATCTCGTCATGCTCATCTCAAACTGCACTACCCACACCTTGCTTGGAGGGTAGGGTAGTAAAAGAATAGGATAAGTATGGGAAACACTGTCTGGTACTTCATTTTTACTCACTAGTAAATAATGTAAATATTATTGTTATATTACAATAGATCTATTCATAGGACCTTTTTTCCTACAATAAAGCAATGACTTCAAACACGTTGCATTTGAAGTAGGAACTTAAAATTATATCCCCACGTTGACTTTACAGAAGTGAAAAGAACCATGGGGGAATACTATGACACTGCATGACCGCACCTTAGTTAACTAGATGAGATGGACAAATTCCTAGAAAGACAAACTGCCAAAATTGACTCAAAAATAGACAATCTGGATAGATCTATAACAAGTGATTGAATTAGTAATCTAAAGCTTCCCACAAAGAAAAGCCCACAACCAGATGGCTTCACTGGTGAATTGTACCAAACACCTGAAGAAAGCATCTGAATAGGTTTTCTCCAAAGAAGATATATGGATGGCCAATAAGCACATGAAAAGATGCTCAACATCTTTAACTATTAAGGAAATGCAAATCAAAAACAAAATGAGATACCACATCATACCCACTATGATATGCTATCATAAAAATGACAGATAATAGGGGCACGTGGGTGGCTCAGTTGGTTGAACGTCTGACTTTGGCCCAAGTCATGATCTCACATCATGAATTTGAGCCTCACTTTGGGCTCACTGCTGCCAGGGCAGAGCCTGCTTCGGATCCTCTGTCCTTTTTCTCTCCACCCTTTCCCCACTCATGCTCTGTCTCTCAAAAAAAAATTTTTTTTTAATGACAAATAATAGCAAGTATTGATTTGGAGAAATTAGAATCTTCATACACTGCTGGTGGGAACATGAAATGGTGCAGCCACCTTGGTAAATGGTCTGACATTTCCTCAAATTGTTCAACATGGGGTTACCGCCATGATACAAATCCACTCTTAGGTATATACCCCAAAGAATAACAAATATATATAAACACAAAAACTTGTGCATAAATGTTCACAGTGGCATTATTTAAAATAGCCAAGAAGTGGAAACAATTCAACCCAAATGTCCATTAACAAATGAATGAACAAAATGGGCTACATCCATACAATAGAATATTCAGCTGTGAAGAGTAATGCAGGTCTGCTACATGCCACACATGGATGGACATTAAAAACATTATGCTAAATGAGAGAAACATAATTCCATTGATATGAAATGTCCAGAAGAGGCAAATGCCTAGGGACAGAAAATAGGTTAGTGGTTGTTTAGGGCTGGGGAGGATGGATAAGGACAACTTAGAGGTGTGAGGGTCCTTTCTAGTGTGCTGAAAGTGTTCTAAAATTCACTGTGGTGATAAATGCACATCTCTGGGAATATACTAAAAGCCATTGAATTATACATTTTAAATGGATGAACTGCAGAAGGCGAGAGAGAGAGAGAGAGAGAGAGAGAGAGAGAGAGAGAGACTCTTAACTTGGCTTCACACCCTGGGCAGAACCCAACCCAGGCTCGATCTCACAACATGAGATCGTGATCTGATCCAAAATCAAATGTCAGATGCTTAACCAAATGAGCCACCCAGGTGCCCCCTCAATAAAAAGGTTCTAAAATAAAAACCTCTGTTTCCCCTGGGTGCTCCTTTACAGGGTCAGTGCAATGGAGAGTATCAAGAATCTATGATGTCATAGGATTCAGAGACCTGATTTCAGCATCCATGGACCTGCTTCTGACCTTTGATTGCTTATCCCTTCTGGGTTTCCGTTTCCTCATCTGAAAAATGTGGGAATGGAATTCAGTCTCCTTCACTAGACCATCTAGGGAGTTTGGAGAATTATGTAACAGATATTGAAAATTACATGAATTGGCAAAGCACTCTGGAAGCCAGTTTCAAGTATGGCCAATGTAGAACTAGTTGAACCAAAAGCTGGGCAATATTTACTCTTGCAGTACTGCTTGAAAGACAGAGGAAATTCATCTTCTTTCTGGTACAATAAGAGATGTTGGGGTGTATGTGTATTTTCTTAGAACCTTGTTTTGTTCAGGTTGAAATGAGTGGCTGCAAGTTTTCCTCGCTCTCTGAGTAGGACCATCTGAATGATCAATTTCTCAGACAGATTCAGTGATCATTTCTCAGATGGCTTCTGCAGTGGTTAAGAGGGAGAGGCTCCTGGAGCAATGGAATAAGAGATGGCCCCTTGAGAGCTAAATTATAGATCAGCACAGAAAGGTACAGAGTGGAGATGTGCCAAGCCTCCAGAGCAAGCCAGATAGGGCCCAGTCAGCATGATCAGATGCCACCTCACCGTTACTGATACAACCACAGAAAAGACTGGTACTAACATATTGCTAGTCACCTATCTGATATGAAATGTATACAGTTAAACCATCTGTGACCAGCAAGGTACAGAGCATTGAGTTTCTACAGTGTCAAACAGACTTGGAACAGCATAGGAGGGGGAAAAAAGTGGCCATTTTCAAGGGCAAAGGAGGGTGAAAAAGGAGCAAGTGAGCAGTTGTCACACATTAGATGTACACATGTGTGTGTAAATGAAGCCCAGGACATTCTAGGTTGTAAGTCACCTTCATGTTTTCCATGACGAAGTTTCTCATAAGACCCTTTGGAGGGAGTGTTTATGTTTACTCTCCTTCTGCTCTCCTTCTAGAGAGTTATGTTTACTCTCTAACTAGTTCCTACTAGTTTGCTTGTAGACTTTCAGAACCTAAGAAACATGAGGAGAGTTGCCTTCCTTGTTTTAAATCTACGTGTGTTTTTAACTATCATATTCCACGAAGATAAGATTTTTGCATAGGTGACCCAAGAAAGTGAAGTTCTAACCAGGCTCTCAGGGCATATGAGTCTGCTAACCCCTAGTGAGAATGATTCCATTAATCATTTTTCCATTAACAATTCTGATATTCTTCCAAGGTGTTTACTAATGAGAGCCAGAGGCAAAAGCAGCAGGTGAAACTGAAGGTCGGTAATGCTTCGCACAATTCAAAAAAATCGTCTTCCCAGGCAAAGAAAGGCCAGCCTGATTTACTGAGTGATTATTCTCAAGAATGTCGCTTACATGCTTTCAGACCGCTAAGGTTATGTCTTCTGAACTAGTTCTGCTTTGGAGGTAAAAGCAATACTATTTAAAAATAATAACTGTGTGTTGAAGTGTGTAATTTCACTTCCTCTGTCCCCCATTCTCCTGGCACACCAGGCAGAAAGCAATACAGGATGCAAATAGGCACTATGGCTCAGGCCCATTTCGTTTTCAAGAAGGAGAAATCCTGAGCTAGGAGGCAGACTATCTTTGTCACCCTCTACAGTTTGCGTGACCATCCTACACACAAATGTACAAAATACATTTATAAAATGGAAACAGTAATGCCTGCCATGCCTTTATGCATGTCAGGTGAAAGAGCTTTTAAGCTGAACTGAATATATTATCTCTATCCACAGGTAAAATATTAATTAATAACATGAAAACAACTGCAAGCGCCATTCTTAATCCTTTGAAATTCCTCCAGTTGAAAGGAAACCCACCACTGGAAACTGAAATACCAAGTTCGCTTCTCTTGGGAAGGCGTCAACTTTTATTTGACCAGAATCTGACTTTCAGCCTCTTATTCGCCTTAGCAGACTCTGAAGTTTCCTGTGATGAGTCAGAAGGAGCCAAGACGGTACCTTGCATACCAGCGATCTTGGTCCATGTTGTTTTTCGTTTTGCTAGTATAGTAGGTGAAGATAATTTAGGAAGAAGGATTTTTGCTGAGCCTTTCATTTTTGAGCAACATAACTTTGCCTAAATAAAGAACAAAACTGGGTGTCTCCACAAACCCCAAAACACAGTTAGGCAAGGATAAACCACTCACATCCGCAAGACATGTGGGTTATCAACATCTGGGTGGGAGAAAGTAAAGGGAAGCAATAGAATACCAGATAAACCTGAGAATGGGGGCATCTCCAAATAGTACATAGGTATTGCCTAGAAAGTATGGTGGGCCAATTAAAGAAGGGAAGCTGAGACTGGGTGGGGTTTTGGCCACTGTGATGGCAGATGACTACAAGGGTCTTAGGGGTAGAAGGACTAAGGGGCTGGCATGGCCAGGGATCTATAATTTCTAGAAACTGACCTACCAGAGATTCCTTTTAGGATGGCATCCATGCTGAGGAGAAATTGCTGGGTTTGGAAACAAAACTGAGCTGGAGAGAAGCAAAGGAAAGAAAATCCAGACAAAAGTGGTCAAGGGAATAGTCAGAAACACCAAAAGTATGCTCCCGTGTGTGTGTGTGTGTGTGTGTGTGTGTGTGTGTGTGTGTGTTTTCACACTACATAAGAACAACAGAAAAAAGTTCTGTGCATTTAGAAATGTACCCTGAACCACTTCTCTTTTTAAGAGTTTTAGAAAACTAATTTCATATAAAAATGAGCAACAGAAATGTATCTAGGTCAACTCCCATACAAAGTTATTATAAGAGAAAAAAGAATAAGGAACAGAATCCCATCCCTATAGAGAGCAAAAACATGCCAGAAAGTCAAGTCCAAAAAAGGATTAAAACATAACATAGTATTTCAAAATGAGCTAAGAAGCATTAATAAAATGCTTTAAGTCATGAAAGAACAACAGAAATCAAAATTAGAAAACTCAGACATGGACTAAAAGAACACAGGGAAGAATACAAGATTATAAGAGGAATGAAATCTAAACCAGAATGAACACAAGAAGTGAATACAACAGCTAATGTCTTAAGAAAAACTTTCAAGATAAAAAATAAATGAAAGGATAGTAGTATTCAAGCAATAGGCAACATATCAAGGTTAGGCAAAGAAGATTCAAAATATGGATACTAGAAATCCCTGAAAAAGAAAACCAAATCAAGGAAACTGAACAAGTAAACAACTTTTCTGAAATTATTTAAAAATGTATTTGAGAGCATACTGCATGCCTGAGAACATCAATATACCACAACAAACACTGAAGCATATTCTAGTTAGATGACTGAATTTTATAGAAGAAAGGAAAAAAACCTCCTTTGAACTTCTAGGCAAAAACAGCAAGTGACTTATAAGAAAAAGGAAATTAGATTATCAGTAGGCTCTTTAAAGACACATTTAAGATACTTAGAGAAAGAAATTATATGGCAAGGATTTATGTATCCAGAAAAACAACTGACTTTCAAGTGTAAAGGGCACAGGCAGCTTGTTATTAAGATGCAAGAATTCAGGGAATAGTGTTCCTGTGAGCCCTTCCTGAGGAATGAGCTGTAGACAAGTTGACTAGAGAGGCATCCGCATAAAGGCTGGTAGTGAACATCAATGAAATAGTTGCTGATGGGACTGAGACCAAATGGGGGTGAGAAGGGCATGGATATGGTATGGAATAGCCTTATGCTCAGGTCATAGAGAACAATGATTACAAAAGGTGGAGAAATGGGAACAGTATACTTAAAGGGCAGTTTTGGTTGCCTTCAGTGATTATAAAGTATATTAATGGTAGCAGTACGAGGATTGATATTGATATTCTGAGACTGTTATATGTCTAATGAGGGATAGGTGAAAGAGTAATTATAGGGTATTTTGTCCCTTTGTCCTTGAGAACTAGGACTTTGGCTGTGGAAAGAAAGATATGGATATGACATAGGAGAGATTAAGAAGAAAATCCTGCTAAAAAAAATCCTATAGTCCTGAATTTGAATTTGAAGTGTCAGTATGACCTCATGAGACATGAGACATGAGATATATATCTATATCTATCTATTCTATATCTATGTATCTATGTATCTATCTATATCTATATCTATATCTATCTATATATATATCTCATTACATTGTTATAATGATAGTTTTTAAAGAAAACTAATTGACTACTATGGGACAATAATAGAAAGGCAGCGAATCATTTGAAAACTGGCAAGTAAAGCAAAGGAATCAGGCATTTATCCTGCCTTTCCTACTATGAACAATACCATTATGGACTGTGGGGAAAACATCTCTAAAATATGATGGGAACATGTGGGTGGCTCAGTCGGTTAAGTGTTCAACCCTGGATTTTGGTTCAGGTCATTAT